>NC_080706.1:25845192-26161153 GCF_943734765.1 Anopheles ziemanni | reverse complement strand
CAGATCAATGATCATGGCAAGTGGAACAACAAACAACACGCGGCCTCGGTTCCTTATGCTGCGCGAGGTAAACATAAACAAACCAACCAAACAAACGGAGGAATCGAACCGATTGGCGCGGCGGCCAAAAACAACAACGATCGCGACACAACCGACGGCGATGGAAAACCGTTCCAAAATGCACCATCAACAACCAGCAACAAACTCGCCGGGGCCGTGGAAGGAGTTGTAATCCCACCACCATCACCACAAAGCCGCCACCTTTGCCGCACACTTGCCCTTCGCCGAGGGCTGGTCAGCCACAGCCAAAGTGTGTGTCTGTGTGGGAACATGTTTTTCCTTCTACCTTACGATACACACGCGGTACCCCACCACCATTCCCTGGACAACTTTCCATCCCACTGCCGTTCGGTCTGGAGTGGAGCGGGAAGAGAGATTGGAGAGAAACCAAAGAAAAAAAAAACCTTTCAAGCCAACAACAAACGCAACCCGCGAACTCCTCTCGCCTTTTTTGTCGTCTCAGGCCCGTGGCATTCGGTCGGAAAAGTACGCGGTTTCTCCCGCTTCTCTCGGGGTGAGACATTTTTCATCTTCTTCTCTTTGTTTCTCTCTCTCTTTCGCTCGGTTTTCCTTTGTTTTTGGGACTACTTTTGGTTCTCATCCGGTGTGATCATTTTTAGTCGGGGGAGAACCGTTTTTCCACGCAGGTTTGTCGAACGCGAAACGAGAAAGAAAACCACAAAAAAGCTTAACCCTTTAATCATTTGCTAAAGGTGTTTGCTCATAGTGCTAGTTATTGACAGTGTCGAAAATAAGAAAGTATTCAGTTATATTTATTTAAAAGTAAAATACACTTAATTATTGATCGTCATTCAATAAGAGATTGCAAAGAAAACAAAACCAACAGACAATAAAGACGATGCAAACCTGGTAGACTTTAAAAACCTCAACCAAATATTGAACTGTTTGTAGGAAGTGCTATTTAAAATAAGCACTTGATCATTAAACGGATAAATGCATCCAATAGAAACTGCCCTGTCACAACTACTAAGGGATGCGGCGGAAAAGCATACGATGAGATGCAACGGAGGAGAGTGAGAAAAAAGAGTTTGGGGAATCTCACGTGGAACAAAAGTGTGGTGCTCCAACGACTCCCCACCACGGCACGATCTCTTTCTCACTCGTCTGTTGGAGGAAGGGGTTTCTCGCGGGATCGGGGGGTATCGTTATGCTCAAGTTGTGGAAATTTGAGATAAATTTTCCGAAAAAAAGGGAAAAGAATTAGTGAACCCCAAGGGAAGCAATAAAAATTAAAGAAAAATGTATACTCATAAATTTAAATAAATAAAGAATCAAGTCAAAAACAGCAAATGGAATAAAAAATCACAAACTTTCTCGTTGAATTCTGTAAAGTAGACCCTAATTCTAGTACATCAAGATCAAGTCCATCACTCCAGCGGGGGTTGGATGGGTGGTGGTGTGGGATCGATTTGTTTAGATAAGATCGATATGATCGGTATCCGGATGAGTGAAGGCGCGAGGAGGAGCTCTCTCTTTCCGGTGGCCGGTTTGCTGTCAGAGACTATCTGTCCGTCAGTCAGTCTAGCGGACAGTAGTCGGATCGACCGGCGATTTAATTTGTTTACACGCAAAGTGACCGATGTGGATGCACATTGCCCTTCGCTCGCCCAACTTCGCTTTTCCCCAGTCGGTGGGAAAGGTTCGGCGCGCCCGATAGAAAGCCAACCTGTTGATTTGTATCGCTAGGCAGGCGACTCTCGCGTCGTGTGGGCGTTTCGTTTAGCGACCAGGAGTTGGAGAAACGTTTTCCGCTTTTCAATCCGCTCACTGGCCTGGATGGTCACGATAAACATAACGTGCGCTATATTAAGGTCACCGGGGGACAAGAGGTTGATTGATGGGAAGCATTTAGTTATGAAGAATAAATCTAGCTTTTCAGTGCGAGTGTGAGTTTAGGTGGAATGATGTTTGACCGAGGGGGGGTGATGAAAAGAGTAAAACACAACATTCGATTGCAAGCAATGTGTGGAAGGTGCGTGCAAATGATGGGGAAAATATAGTGTGACAGTGAGTTGGTACGTTACAAGGCTCTAACTACCAACGCCAAAAAGAAAGCACTAGACAGCCAGACACTTTAGGAAGGACAGGAAAATTTAGCTGATGAGCGAATTAAAAACACAGCACAACTAAAAGAAGGTAATGTATAGGCGGTTTCGGTGAAGAAAAAGCGCAAATATAATACTTACTCTCAAAGGCAGCTTGTGGAACGAAAGAAAGAAACAAACAACCCATAAGATATATAAAACGTAAAAACCAGAGAAAACCACACGCTACGATCGCATATCCATTCACGTACAACGGAAAACTATAAAAAATACCAAAGCACTATTCCGGTCTGTCGCATGGTAAGCGGAAAATGTGTGTGTTGTGCACGCTCACGAACATTCACAAGGCAACGACGAAGAAGAGGGGGTTTAATGTGGAAGCTGCAAAATATTATTCACTCCCAAAACTCCAAACCGACGATCTTTAGCTTAATGTGAATGAAAAGTATAAACTCTAGTTGACAGATGTGACGCTGCCGCTATTCATCCGTTTCAATGGAAGATTCCTGTATGTTGGGATGTTGGAAAACATCCTTTTCTTGGGTAATGCATTTGGAAAAACCTCCACCCCTCCCCCTCACCCATCATGTGTGAAGAAAAACTTCAGGTCGCAGTTTTATAGCTCAGTTCCTTTCGCCTATGTTGTTGCATTTATGCGCGTCGCGGGTATTCATGCACATATTCAATTACTGTAAAGTTCGTTTTAAAAACCCATCCAATTCTGCACGACCGTTTACATTCCTATTCCTTTTTCCTCGGTAATACGAATTCAAAAGAAAGTTGTTTTCCGACGACGGAAAAATGCGGTACGGGGGGGGATTTAAAGTGCATGGAAAGAAAACTTTGCCCACCAGAAAAAGGAAATGTGGCTGAAAGGAGTTGTTGAAAGTCCCCAGTCCCCCCCGTTGAATCCTCACCCGTTTATGGTCCTGATTCAACGTGGTCTGTTCTATTTTAAAGCTTGCCAATGTGTTTGCTGCTCCACACGTGTGTGTATGTGTATTATGTGTGCGTTCTGTATTGTTTTATTTTCTATTATTACCCTCCCGTCCCTCTTTTCAGCCACGTGCGAATGTGATGCGGTTTGGCAGGCAGTTTCTAAAATAAGGAAAGCAAAAGGAAAACAGCAAGCCTTTTCTTCCACGTGCAGGTGTAGAAGTTCGCCGTTTGCAGTGCGAGTGCTTACCGAACTTTTGCGGCGAGGAAAGGCGTGAGGATCGGGGCAAGACTTGATGGCAAAGGTAGCACACACACGTGCACATCCACACATTGCCACAACCCGCCACCACCCCCGCCCCCCGGGCACAGGTAATGACGGCACGTGAGTGGAAAATGGAAAACTGCTGATAGCGTTAATGAATAGATTATGGTAGACCCTCGTCGCAGCCCTTTCCTGCTTTCGCCATGAGAACATGGGGAATTCTTATCGTTGTTTTTTCGACCCAAATCCTAGGTACAGTCGGGTACTTACAAAAATACAAATGGAAAATCCCCTTTAACCATTGTTTTTCAAACAGACTCAAGAAATTGTACAATAATATATTGTTAGTTACATTAACAATATTTTCAGGTTGTTTGTTAGCATATTTACCGTTTTAAAGCGAGATTTTAAAGCAATCTCAGCGTTTAACATTTTCAACACTTACAGCATTTTTGTTCTTCAAGTTTTTTTTTTTATAATTCATCACAAACCAGCTATTCCGACCCTTGCGTCAATGGTGGATTTTTTTCGTTGAAAGGATTCTCACATCCTCCATCCGACGAAAGCTAATTTTGTTCCAAATTTTCCAATAGCCTCGAGGCACGTTTCACAAACATACACAACGCTGGGCCAAGCGCGTGTAGTAGGATGAACCTTTTCCCTTGACTTTTACCCGAGCAGCACATTGCGGCAAAACATTTTCCCATAACATTCTTCTAATTGAAATCGTTAGACAGCGGGCTGCAGCAGCGTTTGCTGATGATGTATGCCGCGCCTCACCGGGCATTTTCCGACCCCGACTACCACACCCGTGGCCGGATGGATGGCTGATGAGTTTGGGTAACAAAAATAAAATGATAAAACCTTCGAGGCAGCGGAGACCAACTAGCGAATGGCGAAACACAGCTACCGAATTCTACAACAGCTCCAGCACGCTCTCTTTGTATGAATATGTTTGCTCGGTGGGGTGAGAAAGGGTAAGAGAGGGAGGAGTGGGTAAACGGGGAATATCCATCCTGACTAACCTTGAATATGGTTAATCTCGAATCGGGTTTGCTTCGGGGTTTTCCCCCTACCCAGTTCTACAACCGAACGTGTGGTGGTATCCTTTTGGATGAATTTTCCATCCTTCGGTTCCAGAGGCCGCACGGAAGCATCGCACATGGAGGGGTGTTGTGCAGGAGGAAGGAAGGTCTTTGAACTGCACTGACAGCGGCACACTTCCATTCAAACCCCGGCCGCATCATTTTCCACACCGCGGTCGGAATGGCAATCCACCGTAAATGGTTTCAACCACATTCGCTAAATGAAGTGTGACGATGAAGTCTCTCCCCAGTTCCGTTCCGTGTTTCCCCAAAGCTCCCCGCGCTGCTATGGCCAGCCTCCTTCCACCAGTGTGTGTGGTTCTTCTTTTCATCCTCCGATAAATGTGTGTGGCACATCCGCGGGAAACATCGTTCCGAAATATACTTCTCCACACTTCAATCACCGTGAAGTGGAGCGAGAGGGAGGGAGGGGGAGCTAGAGTCCCGGTGGATCCTGGCGTTAGTGTCGATTTTCTTTCTAGTTCTTTTTCGTCTGAAAAACACACGCGCCGGACGATCCGGCCATGACCGAAAACATAGGCGAACATCCACACACACACACATTCTGGTTCTATTTTCATCTCATCTTTAATTCATGCCCGATAGTGCTCCACTGGGGGGGCAGTAGGAGGGGGTGGAGGCGGCAGCAGTTGGAAAACTGTATTCTTGTGGTTTTTATTGTTAAAGATGTCGAAAACAAGTGACGCACTGCAAAGGAGAAATTGGCGGGAGGTGAGGGGCCGCTGGTTTGGTGAGTTTTCCCGGGAGGATGATGCTGGGTGCATCGTTTTCTTTTTTTTGCGTTCGTTTCCTCCAACTAACGAAAATGCGAAGCCTCACTTCCGGTGACCTCCGGATGGACGGTTGTGTGTTTTTGGCTGCCACCTCTCCGAACTTGACGTTAATTTATTCATTTTCCAGCAGCGCCAACCGGCGGGAGGAAAATTCGCACGCACGCACGCACGGACGAATGGAGAGGCGCTTGAAGTTATCGACCGAACGTTTGTGTTCGCTGTCGAGTTTACACAGGGATTACGCACCATGCGGAGAAAAAACATGGAATAATTGAATGCCAGAGTTGTGCAATTTCGGGCCAAAGAAATCGTTCGTTTGATTTGATTACTATTGAGTGGAAAAGTATAGGGGGGGGAATCAAACTACATGGTGGATAACTACTTGTGATCGTTAGGGAAAACATAATGAGACAATCACGTGCAAGCAAACATAAACATGCGAACGCTATGTTTCTTTGCAATAGGTTTAATTTGTTCACAAGTGCTACGAAAGTCGTGCAGTAAAAATATCACCTTCTTTAAAATTACTTAGAATTTTCTTCTGCCCGATGAGAAGAAAGAAACCATACTTCACGACCCGCGCCGTCACACGTATGGTGTGCGTAATTTTCCAATTAAATTTTCTCCGCTGCCTATGTCAATGCTCGCAAGAGCTGAACCCAGCACGAGAAGCTGGATAAATATTCTTGGAGTCATAATTTATGACACCAGCGTGTGTGCGTTCGTGCGTGCGTGCAACTTTCCTCTCCACCAAGTCGTCCTCAGCACCCTCGTGGAAAGGAATGCAGGCGGGAGTGTCGCTCTACAGCCGGGCTCGTAAAATCGTGGATCGTAAACGTTAGAACAAGCAGCCCGGAGACGGGAGCGTTTTTCCGTGGCGCATGGGACAACAGACGTCCTGTGTGTCATCGTGTGTCTTTCCTAAGGTGTGTTTGTGCCTGTGTGTGTACATCCTGCTCAAGTTGTACCAACACGAATTTGTCGGCGGGAAGGCGAACGATGCCGGGTGTGAAGTGCCCAAGCGAAGTGCGTGTAATAAAATCGTAAAAATCGTTCTTCATTGACCTTCGGAAGGCCGCGCTCGGTCGGAGACGCTTGGTTACAGTGCAAAGTGTACACACTTTCTCCCAACCGCCCATTTCACCAGCCACCACAAACGACAAACAATGGTGAACGGGAGCGGTGGGTATGGCAAAGAAAGAAGCGCATTTTTCTCACGCATTTCCTTCGCCAACAAGATTCGGCAGCCGTACGCTTTTTCTCAGCGCCGGACAGTTTTTAACAGCCGCGAGCGAAACGTTTTTAATAAACCATTACTTCCATAAAACTTTTCCCCGCGTCCCGGCACGAAGACAGGCACCCCACGAAAAGGGGTGTCTCGGGGGAGAACTTCTTGGGGAAGAAAATCAAGTGTGTGTGAAGAAAATTAAGCGGTTCTTGGAGGGTGGGGATTTTCGTCTGGAAGGGAGGATGGTGTGAGCCGTGCGGGGCCGATGGTTGACGAGTTGCGATGATTTAACACCGACGTTCTAATTTTATTACGTTTGCGCAGCGTTTGGCGCATTCGTCTCGGCGGTGTCGACGGGTGAAGAAAGCTCGTCGCGCCGTAATGTTTTTCTTCAATACTTTTCACGAGACGGTGGCAAAGGGCGACAGAACAGGAAATTGTTCGCGTTTACTTGCTTTCCATAAAAATAATAGCCAGCCTGTCACGCACGGTTTTCCCTCCCTTCTACCCTGGGCACCACTTTCTCAAGAAGACAACATTATATTCTGCTTTCTTCGGTTCAAATATCTGCCGCAAACTTGGTTCCTCCGTGTTGCTGGCATTTCGGCGACATTATTCTACGACCAACAAGAACAAGAACGCTGGAGAATAGCATACCAAGACAATCTTCAGAGCCCGGTGATGGGTTGTCTGTTTTATGGATAGTTCCTTTTTCTCCACATGAGTACGAGGGAGCAACACATAAAAATGCAACCCAAAGAACGGAAGTTGGACCGAGGCCGATTTTATCCCGAGAAGATATCGGCGGGGAGGGAACATTTTCCGGGCCGGACGATCGTGACAGCGTCATGGGCGGCAGATAATAATGATGCTCCTCAATCATGCGCCCGCGTGGTGCTTAAGATCACCTTTATCGCCTTTAAGGTGGTACGCTTTGCTTCCGTCTTCGCGTGGAGAGGATATGTTGCATCTTATAAAAAGGGCCTTCGAACGGCTCGCCAGCCAGCCAGCAGAAGCAAGTTCTCGAGGAAAAACCCCCATAAACGAAACATTACGAGGGCATTCGAGAGCTGGGGGATGTTTTCATTTGGAAGAAATTTAGTGCTACCCATTAAGGGTAACATTTCGAAGCTTGAAACTGCTTAGAAATGGCTTTGAAGATTTATTTTTCGAACATTCTAATTACAAAAAAAAAAAGAAACAAAATGTTCATAAAACGATGCAAATCTCATCCTGCCATCGTGAGTAATCGCATTGGACATGCCTTCCAAAACAATTTTTATTAGCCTAAGAAAGTGGTACATAGTGGTTCGGAAAAGTATACTTTCCACCCAGCTGGAAATCACCGAATCCAGCCTGTGAACGGAAAGGCTAAATCATTGAGATTAGTAAAAGCGACGGACAAAAGACGGAAATAGCAGAAGGCGCGCACTCTGAGCGCGCGAGTTTATCGAAAACGCATTCATTAGATGAAATATTGTGCCCCTAATTCCTGAACAACCACCTCCATAGCGAGGCCGGGCGATGGGGGTTTGACCCGGTCCGGGGATGAGTTATTTACTTTCTTTGATCCGCTGCCATCGCCGATTAATGGCGCTCAGCCCCAGGTCCGTTTTTGGCATTTGGATGAACCGTGGAGAAATGGTTGAAGATAAAACGTTGTTGTTGTTGTTGTCGTTGAACGTTTATAGATCCACCTTTGGATCCACCGTCTAGAGCAGCGCCCCTCGTGGGCGTTCGACTTGCCCGATGTTCGATGATACCCAACCTTTCTTGAGCCTAAGGGTCTCATTTCTTTCGAGGAAGCACCGCGCACATATTAGAGGAAAAGCTGTGACTACCACCACCGCACCAAGAGAAGCACCGTACACCAACGGTAGACAACGATTGGGCATGGAAAGTTTAACGTTTGCGTACCCTTTTCACTCTTCTCGTGGTTAGATTAAAAAATAACTTGTCGCTTTTGATACACCTCAGTCCATTTGGAAGCTAAAGTTCAAGCCTTAAAGAGGGACGTTCTCCGGAGGGCAAGTGGGTCACCTGAAGGGAAGGGACGTTCCACGAGGGGGAGATTTTACCGATATCCGGAATGTCGCCCCACACCCAAAGAGAAGTCGCCCCCTGTCGATCAGGCCTTTGGGTCAAGCGGGTCTTAGTGATGTTATCTTATGGAAGGTGTTTGGAGGAGAATCTTTGATTGAATTCCTCGACGGGAAAGAAATTTTGGGCTATTGTATATGTTGAGTTGAATATTTTCAACGTTTGGTTCATAAAAATTTAGTACTTTTTACTTATAAAAATCATTGTTTAGGATATTTCTTCCATTTTTATGGCCAAATATAATATTGTTCACCATGAATCAAGATGAAAAATATTTGTAGCACTATGAAATTCCCGCTTGTGTGACACTTGACACCCGAAATGACAGTGGAGACAACAAGCCACTCCATTACCGGGGAAGCCGACTGCGACATACTTGCGACTCAACAGTCGGAAGCTGGGAGATGATCATCCCATCATCCGAAGGCACCAACCAGCGAAGAAACTGAATGAATGAATGAATGAATCGAAAGCGTGGGCGGGATCGCAGACCGGTACCTTCGGCTAGCTGGTCGAGCGGGAGATTTTCCTCACACAAACCTGGGTTATTTTTCGCTTTCCTTCCGCCTTCGTCGAGTTTTCCGTTGGCTATACACCGACCGACGTGGTTAGTATGGGTTCAGACTCCAAGCCGGAGCCGTCTGAAATGTGTGTATGAGGTGGGTGGTTTGGGTGGAAGTGTGAAGTTTATTTTTAGACCTAACACACCGAAGTGACAAGCGAACCAAAGGGGACACACTGGCTGGTATGGGTTGTCTGCACGACACCTCGGGTTTCGAACCGAAAAGGTCTCTTCTTTTTTCCTCCCGAAAGGCTGGATTTCGGACGAAAAAGGGAGCACGAGGCAGAGGAAGCCCGAAAGGGGGGCTGATCGAGATGGATTGACCAAATTAACCAAACTGTCACATCGAGATCATCCAACTGGGACAGCTACAATGTGTCGGCTCTGGTTAAGCGGTCGATTAACCAAACAGCTACACACACTCTCCTATACCTGAGTGCCACAATTAATGTTTATTACCATTTTTAATTGACTTAGCTTGGGTGGATTTTCGTGTAGCTGCAGATCCACTTCGCTTACCTTTACGGCATTGATTTCCACTCTTTTTTTTTTAGGTGAAAAAAGGGGTTGAAACACAGTCTGTTAGTTAGAACACTAATTTACACATCATCGTCAGGACTTCGTTTACGTTCGAATGTAATTTCCTGTGTCAAAAAAAAAAAGCCACCGGTATAATTTCCTGCCCATTTCCATGATGGTTATACGGTTTTTCGCTATCCCTTTTCGTATGTCTCTTCCCATAAAATACCAAAAATTGTAAATCCTTGCCAGGATCTCTGCGTCACGGATTGCAATATAAAAATCATCAGGTGCCAGTCCCTTCGCAGCAACTGTTTAAATAAATACCCTTCTATCACGTTTCGGGTCACAGCGGGACAGCCAAGGCAAAATAAATGGGCAAATCCGGAACAAAAAGGTCCGTCTGCGGTCGGTAAAAGTTTGCGGAACGATTTATGATTGGAGCTTAAATTAATTACACGCCATTCAACCGCCAATAAAAAAGGAAAGGGTAGCACTTAAATATAGTTTGACAAAGTCGACTCCACCCAGGGGGGGTGGGGTTTAACCCCCTTCCTGACCAAATACTTATTGTTTGCTGATCTCGACCAGTATAATCATACGTGTTGGCGTGCAGATGACTCACGCTGTTAGACTTGGAGTTGGACAATTTATTGACCAACCGAGTGGCGTTCCTGGAACCGCTTCACCTGCTCACACGGACTGCACACCTCGTAACAGTATCCTAAATGATCCTCATACGAAGGCAATTAAAGCTAATTTGCTAGAGACGTGAGGGTGATTCAAATGTCACTGTCATTTTCTGCCGGGCGTAAGGGCAAACTCTGGATGCTGCATTAAATTACCCTGGCAAACGCCCGGATCGCTGTACGCCAAGTGCACCAGCGGTAGCTCGAGGATTCCTCTGTTGCACAATCGCAAACCACGCGAGTGTAGATTTCAACATCAACTTCTCGGCGGGAGTTCGGCTCGCGACTCTACACACAGGTGCTCACACCGACCGCCGCGGAAGGAAGCGGACGTGCTGCTGAAAGTATCTCTCTTTAACAAACAACTTAATTAGCACCTAAAACAGCATCATGTTCCATCGCTGAAACGAACGCCGGAGGGTGGTTGTAAGGAGGATGGTTTGGTGCAATGGGGGTTAAATGGCTACTGATGACTCCCAAGTGTGCACTGATTCCGATGCAATCGCGGCGACGTGCAGGGACCACTGAGGGATGCTGCGGTTTTGCTGCTGTGCATACGCCTTTCCCAGGTGCATCAACACAAGCTCACATGTTGCATACACGCCGAGGGAGAGAGGGAGATAGAGAGGTTTGGGAGCGATGCAATCGAAAAGCGCTCAAAATCGGAAACTTCTTCGTCGCACTGGGGAACGGTTCGACTTCGTTCGGTGTGGTGGTATCCCGAAGGCAGGGGGTTGGCATGAAATTATTATGAAGGCCGTGTAGGTACACAGCGAGGCACGTTGTCGTCCTTTCCAGTGTACCACGTACAACGGATCGAGTTTTATTTCCGAAACACGAGTCTCCAATGGGACCAACCACAAGCAGCAGTAGTAGTAGTAATAGCATGGAAAAAGGCAGTTCACCGAGTCCAAGGGATATACACACGCCACGTGCCGCAAGGAGAAGTGTTGGGAAAGGAAACGAATAACATACTGGTACACCGGGTCAATGCAGCGGAATTGTGGTTTCGACACAATGTTGCTGGCAGTTAACGGTTACGATTATTTCTATACTTTTCTTCCCTCCATGAGCAATGGAGGAAAATGTGCTCCATTTATTCTGGAAGTAATGGGATATGGAAACCAGGTAGGACCATGCAATTCAGAAGGATGTTTCCGTTAGTAAGAATGTCAAATGACATGAAAAATGTCTTTATTTCACAATTTGGGGTTTAAAAAGAAAACTATAAGTTTATTGCCAGCCCTTGTTTTCCAAAAACTTTTAAACATGAAGGACGAAAGTGGACTCATGCGCGTGGCAAAAAGCAATTAAAATTGCATTTGCAACAGCATCTTGGGTTGCCATCAACAAAAGGGAAGAAATTGAGCAACATTGAATGTAATATAAAGCAGCTGTGAAAATTCCAAAGTCCGTCCGTAAGCCAAGGTAGATAAAACCAGCGATTAATAAGCTACTTCTTAGTTCAACTTCTCGACAAACACCGGGACAATTTGTTCCATAGGGTAATGAAATGCGATAAATATAACCCGGTACGCGGCTGGGAGAACGAACGAACTTCAAAGTCTCATTTACAGCGACAAGTTGAACGTTCAATCTGATACCAACGAATAGAGTTAACTGAGAGCCAACAAACAAGCCGGGTTCAGAGTGCACCGAAGCGGTCGGAAATGTCCGCGCGCAACTTCGTATCGAGATCGTTATCATCGAATCGAATGCGCCGAACCTTAAGGCACCAGCGCGGAGAAACAGGAAAAACCACATTTTGCTGCTTCGGCGTGGAACTCCGTTCGCAAATTCGTTGCTCAACGCAGTGTGGATAGCATAAGGCAGTATTTCGCCTCACCCGCGCCGTTCTGCCCTAGGAATCCGTACGCTAATGGCCGATCGACAAGGGAGGCGTAAGCGGTTTCGACATCGTTTCCAACTGTAGCATTGCAGTCGATTAAGGAGGTGTGCCAACAAAAATGGTCGTTGGAATAAAAAAAAGCTCGTGTTAGCTCCAAGATTTCAAAGAGATGAACTTCAATCATTACAGAGAAGATTTCTCTTGTACTTATACTCATTGCAAGTAATTGCAGCAAAACATGGTAAAAAACAGTAAAAATACTAGGATTTCAGACAATCAAAATAATATCTTAAGACATTCATAATTGAAGTCTAGAAACGATATCTTTAAATCCAAACTTGTTCTTTTCGCCGGGAAAAGCGACACATCTTTTAGATGAAACGATGAGTACTTTTAGGCCCTACGAAATTGAAATTCATTCTGTTTTCGTTTTTTTTAAACCAGGCCTTGACTTCGGCACATTGCAATCGCGGAATATGTTGGCATGGTTTCGTGCATACCACGTCCAATTTATAGCCAACCATCCATCGAGTCGCAGTTCATTATCCCGCATAATCAGGAGTTCGCACGCTCCCGAAGCAAACACAAATTGTGCGCATTCCACTACGTAACACACAACAACTACAGCAAACGAGCAACCGACGATGCCAAATTTTGGTCGAGGTGTGCTTTTTTCGCACCATTATCCCGCACCTTCCGATAAATCACCCCATTTAGGGACGGTTCGTGAGGGTTCCCCCTCTTGCAAAGCGGTTTGCCAGCGTTGCCAAGGACTAGATCTCTCCGTCAAAGAGGGGGAAAACATAGTGAAACTGGACAGCGGAATTCGTGGTCCGGGAACGTGATGTTGGGACCGGTGTCGTGATAAATCAATCAATCGTCAACACGGTGCAAAAATGCAACCAGAACCTCCGAACATTCCGCTTCCTTGCGCTTGCTTTCGCTTTCAAACTCGAACTCTATCGGTTATAAAATGTCCACCGACGAGGAGTGGCGGTTCGTGAGCACGAACGTGAACTGGCGCTTTCCATAAAGTTGTCCACTACCCCAAAAAATCTCTGGTATCAGAAAGGACCTCCACTAGGGAACCGTTCGGAACTATATCATAAAATCATTGTTCACTCCTTTTCGTCACGGGTTGTAGAGAACACGCATGTTTCGCAGCATATTCACTAAGGAATGCATTTGATTACATATTCCTTCATCAACCCTCACCACGGAGAGGACCTTTCTTTCCCATTTTTGTGTTTTCTATTGTTACCAAAATAGTACACGGAATCAATTTCGCGTTACTCACCCACACGCGATTGTTTATCTCGGCTTTGGGGGGGTACCGTATCGACGAGAAAAAGCAAAAAACCCAAATCCCACCACGAAGCCTTGTTATGTTATCTCATAAGGGCAACGTTTTGTTTTGGGCAGTTTTGCAAACTGGATGCCGGACCCGGCTCAGCCATAAATTGTTCCGGCGTGACGTGACGCACGTTCGGCCACCACTAAAAGATAAATGCGAAACGACGCAAGCAAAAACCAAAAAAAAACGGAGCGAATACTTTAACAATGTGCGGTAGTGAGAGGGCAGGAAAAGCGAAGCAAAAGCGAAACAAAAAAAATGCATTGCATTAAAGATTGCGGTTCCTTTCGCGAGGAACCCTTGTTGTCTCTCTTGGCGCTGTTGGAAGTGACCGCTCTCGAGAGCAAACTGTACGTATGTTTCGAAAATAGGTAAAAAGGCAAAACGAAATTTAATCGCAGTTTAAAGGGAACAACGCCGATCGCCATTTTTCACCCATTTTTCACCCACCGCTTTTCCCCGTTTCGCCTCACTTTCATTAACTAATAATGTGCGCGTCGGTCGTTTTGGTTTCTCTAAAGATCCGATGTGATCGTTGGTGGGTTGCTCACCGGCCATTACAAAGCCACTCAAAAAAATGTGTTGCCAAAACGTTTGACCACCCCGAAACCGATCCAATCCCAGTTCCAGTGAAAGTGAAGTTCCGCGCGCACGTTTATTGCTCTACGCCGTATTTTCTTTGGACACGGGTTCGGGTGACGCGGATGATGGTGGTTCGGGGATGGGTTTCGCATTGCACGACGCCACCACCAGCTGTCCATATCTCGGCATCGTTTCGTTTTAAACAACATAAACAACCCGTGGCGGCCTTCCGCTTCCCCAGTCGCGCGCGTCCCCCACGTGGAACGTAACGCAATATTGCCTTGTCCATAAAGCCTCTCACTTTCATAGTCAAATTCTAAACACTTTCATCCCCGAAGACGATTCCCATTACCCCCTCCCCCTTCCGGGAGGCGATGTTGGTGCGGTTGGCGTTAATTTATTTCGACGAAAATCATTGGGAAAACCTTCACATCACCCCTTCTTCGGAGGGCAGGCCTCACATCGTGCTGCAGTTGGATCGTTGATTTTCTAAATAAAATTTAAAATAATAAATTTCCCCCGCACCCGTAGATTGATTGCGGGGGGCCTCGGGGATATAATCGCGCGTACACACACACGCACACTTACCGTAAATTCGCCGGTCACGGCATCGAAGCCCACGTGCACCGTGTGCTCGAAGTTGGTCGGATAGGATATATTCGGCTTGGAGTCGTTGTGCGGTCCCTTCGAGACCTTGATTTTGTTCTTGAGCGTTTTCTTCTTCCGATCGGCATCGTCCGGTTCTGCGGAGGGGAAGAGGAGGGGTGGGGAGAAAGCAAGATGTAAGAAATTAGTTTATCAATTGAACTAGCGGGAAAAGAATCGGCTATAAATCGGTTCAACTTCATGTCGATCGATTATAGCGCTTCATATGTCTATCAAATATTATTCGCTTATTCTCTCAAAATACAGCCTTTACCACTAAACATTAGCTCGAAAGCAAATCGTATTGTCTGTAACGCATCTGACTTTGTCTCTAACTCATCAGCTTTTGTCTTTTGCCGAAAACATGAAAATAAACAGGGTAATTGTGATTTTCCAAGATAATTACACTGTAACAACCTCTAAATCTTCTTTATTGTATGCAGCTTTATATAATAATCTTTGTACAAAAAATAATCTTCATATTAACAATCGCTCGAAATAACCAATTTTTTAGATACAGACAAAATCAGATGAACACGAGACAAAAACTAATAGATTAGAGACAAAGTCAGATGCGTTAGAGATAGAATCTGATGAGCTTCTTCAATGATGGGTGAGTTAGAGGCAAAGATGGCTGGCAATTCATTGGAAATGTCTCTGACACCTACCTGCCTCGTATCGTACATACAATGACTATTCTTTCTGGTATAATAATGTCAGCAGGAATAAACAAAAAAAAAACGCTACTGTGCACTTCCTTTAGCGTTGGCTCCAATCGCTCTTTTCTCAAGCACTGCTGCCAAGTTTCTGCGATCCTTCCGTCCCATTTGACGCGAAAGTAGCCCACAAAACTATCGATCTGATGGTTTGCTCTTGCCAATATCTATGGCGTCATCAGATACTTTATCCTCCAGCAGCATTATGGGTCGTCCTTTTAGCCAGGGATTGCCGTGGAGAAGTGGTTTACAGGACGTGCTCCATTTTAGCACTACCGGCAACATATTGTTTTCGAAAGTGTGCCTTCAGTTAGAGTTAGTACTAAATTGTCATTTAAATAATAAATATCTCCAATAGTAAAAGGAAAATAATAGAATCAATTTGTCCAGCAAAAAACTGTGTAATCAAATCCGCTCTAATCTCGTGAACCCGAAGCGACCCTGACAAATAACGGTCGGTCTTGACAAGTAAACGGTTGCTTACTGTCTACCGGTCGGTGGTTAGTGTGGTCTCCCACCATCACCATCATCATCATCCATTATTTGTCCGGTGCTTTTCCCACAAAATTGACGACCCTTTTGCTTTTCCCGAGCACACGGCAGCCGCTTTCCTTTACTCCATTTTCACCTGCAGCTGATGCTTACCTTTCGGCAACGGTTTCATATCGACCGGGGCCACCCCATCGATCCGGTCGCTCCCTCCCGTGCCTCCGCCGCCTCCGCCGCCACCACCCCGATTGCTCGTCAGGCGGACGGGCGGTGCCGGCGGTTTATCCTCTTCGCTGGACATTGTTCGGGCCGCGCTAGATGTGCTGCGTTAGAGGCGCCGGTGCTCAACCTTTACGTCGTCGTCGTCGTCGGCCACGCTGGACAAGGTTGGTGTGAGGGGGGTGAGTCCTTCCGGGTTGTGATTTTGTGGACAGCGAACGAGAGCTTTCCGCGTTGGCAGAAAGTAGCAGCGCACTTGCGATCCTGATTCGCTTCGATGCTTGCTTTTACTCCGATTCGACGGAGACTGATACCGCGTTCTTTTTCCACCCCTTAATGCCACCACCTCTTTGGCTCTCGCTGGATACTTTTAGAACACAGATGGGAAATGGTACAGAAGAAGAAACACCAGTGCACTGACTACTTTTCACGGCCCGTTCCCCTAATCGCCCGCAGGACAAGATGCGGGCACGTTTTAAATACACCCTTTCTTCAACACTCCGTATATAGCTTCACTTTTCACGCTGGCGACACCAACTGTAGAGCATTAATTTTCCCATCTAAATGCAAAACGAAACCGACCACTCAAACGGACACACGAGCACAAAACATCGTAAACTGCACGCACTAGCGAAAGAACAACACGCAAGAAAATCGGTTTCGGGGATTCTTTCGCGGAAAAACATCCGAGACGAGCGAGATAAAAATTAATGTAAAACAGTTGTAAACCGGTAAACGCACTTCTCTCTCTCGCGAACGCTGGACAGCCTCGCCTTTTTTCATTCACATTTCACGACCACAAACCACGTGAGGCTAGTTGCGGGGCCAGAGAAGGGTAGGGTTTACGCGATACCGGGAAAGGATTTTCATTCACACGAAACACCCTAATCGTAGCACCTGTAAAAATCAATTCAAGGAAAAAGGGAATTAAATAATGAAAGCAGAACCGACAAGGAAGGGCATCCTTCGAGCGAGTTCAAGATGTTTTCCCGGTTTCGCGTACATCGATCGAAATAGTTTTGCTAGTTTTAGGATCAAGAGTTCCCGGTTGCATTTTTATGGTAACAGCAGAGACGGATCCTGAAAGTAAAGGAAATAAAAAGGTAAATTAGACAAGTGTCGTTTGAGGTATTTGTGTGAAATCTCTAACACGATTAATATCAATTTTGGAGCGCTTTGTACTCATTAGTTCGGTTTCTCTTGCTTTCAACTTAAAGAGTTTCAATCCAATTCTAAATTAATCCGGATGACACGCCCGTGAAAGTGGCTGCGAAAACCCGAACGAAACAACCGCGAGGCAATAGCGAAATGATTCAATCCAATTTGCTCGTTGAGTCGATCAAGTTTTGGGGCCCGTGTGGAAGGTCAAAGGCGTGCGAATTGTGTTGGATTTTCCGTAATTTCGTAGCGTGCTTTCTCCCCCCCGTGCTCACGGTCGGCCTCTTTGGCGGTAGACAGTTATGACTCCGCTCAAAACGGTTCCTCTTCCGGCGCGCCATCATTGCTCTTCGAAGCCATTGTGCTTCCGCACCGATGAAAACGTCGAAACCATTAACACGCACAGCCCCAAATAAGGAGGTAATGATATTAGCAAGCCATTGCGGTGCTGTGCTGACCGACAACACGGGGCAAGGAAGCGGTGGGGCGAAGAAACCGATGACACACTCTCATATTCTGCTCGCGGAGGAAGCGTTAGACGAAACGGGCGGTAGAATATTTGCCCCGCGGCAAACCGGGACAATAATAAAGAAGCCCTGAAAAGGCCACGGCCAAAGATGGTAGAATGGTATACGCACACACACACACACACAGACACGAGAGTGCGCGCGCGACGTTTGGAAGCAAGAATCGATCGATTTGGCTTTGGGAAGTCGCGACGATGATGGTTTTCTTTATTTAGAAAAATCGCGACTACGAAGTCGATTGGCCGGCGTACGTGAGTTTGGGAACCGTTTCCGCCGTCTGCCGGAACGGAAGTTGGTGGCCAGGGCTAGGCAACTCACGTCCCTCTTGAAAGGGAGGAGGGATAGAATTGACGGCACAGAAAGTGTGCCTTAGTGTATATCTCTTAGCGTTCCCTGGTTTGAATCAACATTTCCAGGAGCCTCAGGATGAAACAAATTTTGCAAGCCCTGCAAAAATACTAACAATTCAAGAAAGAAAACGAGAACGAGAAAATGAATTAAATTCGCACGGAAACTGTGAATATTATTTAAACTCACTCAGCTTTCCGTAAAATTTCTCCACCTAAGTCGTTAATCAAGCCCACGTCAATTCCCGAACGGAAAGTGAATGCTAACATCGGTCTTCGCTACACTTCGCAAACGCGGCTTGCCATTACACTTCTTTGCCGAGTTCGGGACACCACGAACGATCATTCATCATTGTCCGGTAAATGCAACAGAGCAACAGATGATCTGCCAAGATAGAAAGGGGGTAACTCATTACCAGTCAGATCGATCGATACTCGGGCACGGGCTACATTATCCGCGATCAGGAGAATCGACGCGAAACCGCTTCGAAACGCGCAGGTAATCGAACGGGCAAGAAAAGCAGCCGTATTTGTCATCTTAAATCTCGCATGTGCCCCGCACATGTGTTTGTTTGGGGCCAGGTTATGGCTACAATCTCTTTCGAAACTTTTCTTTTTTTTTTGTTATGCTTTCCGCAAAGCATTGCTAGATGCAACGATCCCAAGATCAATGGAACTCCTCGTTTGATCTTTCCTGCGATGGGAAAGATGATAGCAGTTCGGAGTATGAGAAATAGGGAGAAAAAAAAAGACTCGCATGGTTTTTTTGCTAAGAGGATCTGTTTGTTTGAAGGTTCCTTTATACTTTCTTTGAAACTCGTTGTGTACTGGTTCAAAATGTGAGCAGATCTGTTGTCAGTCCTGAATTGATCGAAGTGATGATTGTTAAAAGAACCCAATTAACAAATGATCTTTGTGAAGGAAGCAGATTGAAACTATGCAATTTTGTAATCGAAACAAAATGTTGCACATTTTATGAAGCCGACCAGTAGAATTTCCATCCAAGGGTTCGAACCTTCCACCATTCATGCCCGATGGATGTACCGTACTGCAATCACCCTAAGACTTTCATTGATAAGCTTATGTGTTTGTTGTTATGTTAAGTTTAGAAAACAAAACCAATGCCCTCCACCTGAGCCTTGCCTGAATGTGGGCCTGCTAACACAAGGGTTGCCGGAAAAGAGTGTGCGCGTACAAGAAAAGCGAATGTCATAACACTCGACGATTTACTGTCATCGATGCGATGATACTGGCCAGATGATTTATACTTTCTGTTTACACTGGCCGATAAATAAAGTCTAAGCAGCTGCAGCGCCATTGGAAATACCAACGTCAGAGATAGGAAAGCTCCAGTCAATGGTTTCGCAAAAGGTTGCATCACATATGGAGGAAGGAAGGTGTCCACTGAAAAACGAGGTGCAGGAAGGGTAGAAAGTAATTGAAAGAATAATATTGAAGAAACTTTATTGGATTGAGGTTTGAGCAATCACTCGTTCATCACTCCTGCTGTCTAGCAAAATTAATTTGTTTAAGTCATAAAGCACATCCTATCAAGATACTTCCCACAAAAGTGCATAAGTGATTTTTCTACAAGCAGGTGTCATGGTCATGCTTGCATAAAAGTCCAAACCAAGCTTTAAATAACTTTGGAAACAAATCGCCACCGTCTCATTAGCGCACTCAGAGGAAAGTCAGTCGAATGCTCAAACGAAGATGCAAGGGAAGCATTGGTTTTTCATTAGTTCAAACTGTCGTTTGTGAGGGGGGTTTGGTTAATTAACCTCCATCCAGCCGTCTGCCCACCGGAGGGCTGGGCGTGAGAAAACCGGTCGCAATCAGGCCAGGAGCTATGGTTCGTAAATCCTGGTGAAAATCGATCCGATCCTGACGGGAATTCTGAGGCGTTTCTTCAAGCGAACGGCGGCGGAAGCGCTCTTTAAATTTTGTTTTACTTTCCCCTTGCATTCCCCTCTTTGACCCACGTGTTCCGTCCGTCTTAGTCCTTTTCTTGGGAGAATATAGCCGCCATGTGGACTTTGTTCCACGGTTTCTAAACCTTTGGATGGAAAATGACGCTGGTCTGCTTTCCACAATCGCGCGAGCGGGCGACAGAAGGCTTTAGCATGGAGAAAATTAACACCGAAAGTGAAAAAAGAACATGGGTTCGGCCCCATTGTCACTTCGGGGGAGCTACCGAGTTTATTTCCACAGACAATGCCGAGCCGCTGATGTCCTCTAGGGTGCCCGACCGAAAGTCAACGACCGGTAGAAGAGCAAAAGGAAAGCCCTTTGGTGGAAGGAAAACAAAACAAGAAAATGGGAAAACTCGACCCCTGCGAGGCACACGTTTTGCTGGCAACGGGACGACCTTCAGAGTATTAGTTAAGTTTAACAGTTTGTTTCGCCACGGCGACACACTGTGTGACTCAACGACTCAAAAGTGCTTTCCCAGTGTGTTGTTTTTTTCCGACTCGTTTGCTCGTTAGTTTTTTGTCACATTCCTTTTGCATTGGAATGATAGTGACATCGTTCGCAGAGCGAAAAAGTAAATAAAAACCAAATCGGTGAAAAAAAAAAAACAGTGGTCGCCAGCTTGACGACATTGAACCGCATTGGGGAGAACATTATGCAGACTCATTTGGGTGGCGTTGTGGCAGAGGCTGGCCACGTGGAGCCGCCCCATGGAATGCAAAACAAAGCAACGAGTCATAGAGCATCGGGGAATCGATATTTTGTATTATTCGTTTCTATGTTTCGCTAGCAATTTGAAACAAAAGTTCAATAATGACTTATCTGCATGACTAAACTGATAATAGTTGTTATTTTATTATTGTTTCGACAAAAATGACTAAGAGTTACTTTATGGTGGAGATTAATAAGTGTTGATATCAAACGTTTCCACATTTTCACTACATATGGTCATAAACATACTCTGATAATGCGTAATGCAACCTTTTTTCAATCAAACTTTTTTACATTTCTAGGAGCAACTCAACCACACAATTCAATGACAAAATACTACCATCTCAAACCAGAACCAGCTACAATCGCTTACTTCAAATGTACCCTTGACTCACTACAGCCGGTACCGCATTTAGTCACCATCTCAGCCGTGATGGTAGTATTGATAACACTGACCAGCGTCCTCGACAAACAGCCACTCCCGAAACATTGTGGGCTATGCGGGGCAGGATCGTGTAAGTTCGGTCGCTCGGTGCAAAGTGGTGCACATTTTATCTGCGAAAATGATAACGCAATCTGCACCAACCCGAAGGTGATTCGATTGGCGGAGTGTGTTTCTTTTTTTTCCTTTTTGTTACTTTTTGCAAAACTTCTTGTACGACAACGATGATAAAAGAAAAGAGTCTTCTTGACCTATTTCTTACTTGTATTTTCTTTCAAACAAAGTGCAGTGGATTGAATGGAAAGGCAAATCGTTGTGACACATTTGCACAGTCAGGCTAACGCTTGTCTAATCGCAGCAGAAGGTAAAAAAGGGGAGTGGGGGATGCTTTTGCAATATGCGCCCTCTTTTCCACGCAGGTACTGCCCGTCACATGGCGCGGGTTTCAGCGGTGTGCCGTAAAAATCTCTCTACAGAGCCAAAGTGTCAGAAGCAATCGCATCATCGCAAGGTGAGTGGGTGCAATAATGCATATGCCATGATGTTTTCCATCGTAAAATTATTCCCTTGCCGTGTTATCGGGGGATTACTTCGTGAAGTACCTTCCGTTACTTGAGGGCCGCAAGCCCAGCTCGAGTCCTCCCCCTGTGTGCGCGAAGTTTCAACCATTAATTTCATCCAGAGTCATAGTGCATCGGTGCGAAGGCGATTACCGGCGAGTGAGCGGTCAAAAGCAACATCCTCATCATCGTGATCATCATCGTCATCATCTTCTCCATCATCGGTCGACCGAGGTTTCCTCGGGTGGCATGAGTGACAATGCGCCTACCGGCGGCCGCACCCAGGGAGTGGTCCGGCTCACCGTTCGCGAAGCTGCACGGGCGTCTGCATCAAAGAAAACGATGACGTTGTGAAGGGGGCAAGGCAATGCTGCCGGCTAAGAGTCGAAGCGTCCATCAACAACCGGAGCCGCGACGCAACCGTGAAATGCAGCGCGAACGGCCATCGCTCCAAGACATAGTGCGCGCGCCCTGCGGCTGCAGCGTCTCGGTGTGTCCCGTCCGTCCCGTCCGCCTTGCCTTGCGCGGTGTTGCGCTGCGGTGAAGCACTTAAGAGATTTATTTATATTTATAAGAAGATGCTTGTTTTCTTTACAACGCTGATTCTCGTTCCCATTCAATCCCTCCGTTGCGCTTGTGGCGCGCTCGCCCCCCAAAGCAGTTGAGATTTGGTCGCTGCGCCCCCACTCTTTTAGCGTTTAGAAGTGCCAGCTAGTTTTATTGTTCCTGTTCTGTCTATTTCAAACCGAAGACCCGACCGGTGAACTTAGCAAAGGGGAGTGGAACTTGGGAAACGGGCGATGATGAATATTTGGAGTGGAAATAGGCCCCCTCCCTCCCCCACCTCATTAGGGCGGCCGACGCAAGGAAAGCGCCAGCGATGCCACGTTCTGCCGGGCAGAAGCGCGTATACCGCCTGAAAAGCCGTAAGAAGATAAAAACGGAACGAATGGAAGCAATCCGACGGGAAATCCATGTCTTGTAGGGTTGCCTTTTCTGAGATGTTTCTCCGGTCTCGCACAGTTCGCTTAGATTAATGGTGTACCGCGGAAAAAGGATTAGAGACGAGCTCAAGCCTGCCCAATCGCGCAGCCACTGGAGATGTTCTTTCATCTCGCGAAGTGAATGTATGAAAGGTGCAATGACACAGGCATAATTTGGGCCCTCCCAGGCTCTCGGGTCGTACAAATCGTAAGTACTATTGCGATTTCTCTTCGCCTTTGAGTAGGCCGAAAAGATTCAAAACTTACTACTAGCGAGCTGAGGCAGAGATTTTCTTCATCAATCAGCATCCACTAAGACAATGCTCTACGTTCTCTTTGTGAAATATTGGAACCAGACTGGAACAAGCTCCTACTCTGGAAACAAGTTTAATTTTCTACGTCTACTCGAGCCCTGCGACCTGCAAAGAAAGGCGAATGGAAACGACGATGACTCATGCTTGAAGTGATTGAAACTTACCCATACGACAGCAGCATGGAGTACGGCAGATTGCTGTAGCAGCTGGAGATGGAGATGCAGGGATTTATGCTACACTTCGACCAAGCCAAACCTTTGCCATATGATTTTGATTGTTCCTGTAAGAATTTTTCCTCTGGGAGTTGGCGAATTTTTCGAGCACAAAGTCGTTGACGATGTGCCAACAGTGGCACCGGCATTTATCGCTGAACACCGCAGCGTCCATCGATTGCTCTGCACAGCGATAATTCATCGATAACAAGGCAACCGTGAAACAAAGCTAAAAACGTCCCATCTAGTTTCGCTCGACCATTGGCGGCTCGCAATCGGAAGACACTTTGAAAACGACGGGATGGGTTGATGCTGATAATATGTAATGTTTAGCACATCCCCGATAAAAATCGCACACTGCGGAGACGGTAGCTGAGAGGGAACCGAAATGCACATTACGAGATGACAATCCTCCCGGTATGGCAACATCAAGGGGGTACTTTCTGGCTGTTGTGGACTGCCATCTACCTCCGAGCGCAGCTGATTCACAGGGTCGTGGAGCGTGTTTTCTTTCTTTTCAGTAAAACGGCACAAAACTAAAACCTCTCGCGCTCGACATCTTGTACGAACTATCTTCAGCTTCCAGCACACACTTTTCTGGTCGTTTCAGTCTAAGGTTGCTGTGATGATTGGTATATCGAGGTTTGCACTCGACGCCGTGTTCTGTTCTAGTTGCGGTACACTTGACGGAGAAAACTGGTGGGGCGACATGACCGACCGGATCCGGATTTCGCTCCAAATCGATACCGTTCTCGGCACCACACAAACGCACAGTTGCACATGCACGCTTGCGCTCGCAAAAACACGCGAGAAGTGTCGGCCCAGCATGTGAATGTGAAGATGAGGGCAGGCGGTGGGGTGCACCTCTTCCAACTGCCCTCTTCTTCACCGCAGGGATGTGAATGAATCAGATCGTTCGTGCTATTCAATTGCGAAAAACTAATTGCATTTCACCTGATGAAAATATTAACAAGGCCCTTTGTCAGGAAACACTTCATAAACACTTTCCAGCCATTGTTTGCTACCGGAGGCGTCACAAATTCGGACGCTTTGATTCTTATTGCATCGATTGGCAGTAAAAAATGCCACACGGCGGAGACAGCTTGCATTGCCAGTCAAACACTTAGTTGAACGCGAGCATTTTCACACCCGCTGCGGAGGAGGGTGCTGGAAGAAGGTGCAATTTTTTTCGTTATATGCCGACTTTGCACAATGTTCACCGCGTCTACAGGAACCCGCTGGGAAATGGAAACTTTGTGTCGATCTGGCGATTAACTACTCTGGACTGGCCAACGCAAAGAGGGGCCATTTTAGCTTTAGCAAGACGGCATTTCTTCCATTCCAAAGACGGGGAACACTAGCGAGTTTGCAATCTCTTTTACCTCGTCGCGGTAGAAAACTCCATTTAGAATTTATCCGCGACACACACGGGCGGGGAGGAGGAGCGCGACTGTCAATCGCGGAGGTGCACTGCAGACCCACTTTCGCGACCCTTCGCCGTACCGTATATTGCCGTATTTTCTCCGCCTAGCAGGAGCGAGCCCGAAGCAAACTGAAAATCACCATTCACACACGGCACCGCTTTTGTGACTCGACCTTTTCCTGCGTTCAATACGGTCTGCTTCTTCCTCGCAGTGTACGGCACTCGAAAAAGGCAGGCACACGGGATGGAAGAAGAAGCAAAGTAACAACGGCACGACTATTTTTCAACGAACTCCCGATTTGTTCTTGTCGATCCTTCCTTTTCGACGAGGAGAACGCAGCTGTCAAACGACAGAGGAAAAATTGTTCAATGACAGCCAAGGTACGTAGAGACGATAGTTGCGAGTACCTCGGGTTGACAGATTTGATCGATATACCTGACTGGTGCTGCTCTCTACTATTTCCCATGCGGTTGAAATTAGAAACTCCTTGCTGTTATACGGCATATAACAGCAGAGTGTAAGTAAAAATACCTTGAACTTAAAAAATGAAAAATTCAATAGAAATGGAATGTTTTTTATGCAAAATTTGTAATTTCAGTAAAATAACATTTTTTCATGATTAACAATATGTTTTACAGATTATTAGTAATGCATCACAGTGCGGAAAATGTGTGTGTATCAAATCTGGCTATCCAAGCATACATAAAGTATGTGGGAAAGTGTTGAAAAGGATTTAAAAAACAAATGCGAAAGAACGCCACTAAGTGACTTAACGTTTGTGCTTATCACTGATAACATCACGGGGTTTTATTCGACCAGTTTTTATTGGTGTTTAATGTTGTTCGATCTGCAATGGGAGAAAATTTGATGCAATAAACACCGATAATGTAATCATTTATTATCATGATAGCCAGCTGTAGAGAAATAAGGATAAGCAGCTGCTTCCAGTTTTTTTATAATCTTATCCTCAACCAGGGAAATAAGATAAGTACTGCGCGGTCTGACCACCGCATATGAACAGCATTGACGTAGGTAAGTATGGTGATTTGGGCATTGCATATTATTCAACAGTTTTTATTGTTGCTACATCGTCAATTGGTACAGTTTTCACAGTCAAACAAGCGTCCAAAAAGGAGGAAAGCGGGCATGCATCCCACTAATGGTAATCTTCCCTTAACTTCGATAATCACAACGGTGCAGTATCCTACACCAACAGCTCCTGAATGATTCCTGCCAAGTCAACCAGAGAACGATCCTGCAGGGCCTGGTCAAATTGCTGCAAATGATGATAAAAGTGAGTTAGCAATTGCCCTTCTACTTAATTAAGCTAAACCATAATCACGTCACACTTACTCCGTTGAAAACGATGGTCGGGATAAAGGCAGGAGCAATCAGCTGCGTGCGTCTTTCGGCTTCCAGTTGCAACTGCGTTCCTTGGGTTCCTTCTACGCATGCTTCGGCGGCGTTTAGGTTGACTCCAGATCGGAAGGCACACTGTTAAAGATGTTTGGAAATGTACATTTTTTATGCATTCCATTCTCACGAACGTAGTTTACTTACTTCCCATCCACGTGGGTCGGCATCGAAGCTCATCTGGCATCCAACGTAGTTGACCTGAGCCTGTTGACTCGGCAGCAGGCTGAGAATGCACGACTGCACCCGGTTTCCCTCACATTCCGCCGGTCCGTGCTGACAAATGAAGCTCTGACCATTGTTGACGCTCTGTGGAAAATAGATCAAAGATTTTTCGTTTATCGCAATGCCCCCAACTGTTGTAACTGCATTGTTAACTTTATGCAATCCCGCTGAAACAGAATGCAGTGCACAATTTACGACTCAACATTGCATCTTCAACGAATGATTTACATTGACCTTAGCGTCGTGCGAACCATCGTTGTGCGAAGCTTACCACAACCTTGTTACACAACAGTTGCGTGTAATTTAGACAGTATTTTCTTTAAATTTTACGCACAAAAGTAACATTGATTTATATTTTGCAACACTTTCAAACACGTTCGAATAATTAAAATGCAGCCTTGGAATGTTTTAAAGTGAATCACTTTTTACTGGAAGGAGGGTCTGTCGAAACACTTAAGTACACAACGCTCAAGAAAAACAAGTCTATCCACTCTAACACAACGGCACCAGCCAGCGGTATTAATCCGGTTTTCATGCATCGCTTCACCTAGAAGCGAGCAAAGCCGAAAAGCTAGCAGAACTATGAAAGGTGTGGAATATTGAATCAATTTAAATTTTGTCTCCGAGCTAGGTCGGCTGGCTGGCAGCGATCGGCTGAGAACTGAAGAGATGGGAAAAGAAACAGGTTTTTCGATGTTGCAATTTAAACATTACACATGTTTTCGACATACATACAAGCAAATTAATGGAAATTGTTTTTTCAGCTACATTTGCACTATAAAAGTGTAAGTTAAAAATTAGCAATTTTTGTATGCCTTGCAGTGCATACCTAAAAACGCACAAAATAAGACAACGTTCTTTTAATTCTTACCTGGGCCTTGCCGAATGGAATGAAGTCAAGGGTGATGCTGTTAAGTAGTTGAGGGCTCAATGTCAACAGCTGATTTTGGACAAATCGAACACTGTCGGGGCAAAGGTGGGCGTAGTAAACATCGACGGTCACCTGTGGTTTGTTTTAAAAGGAAAGTTGTATTCCCGAAAATTATTTAAACGAATTAAATACGCTTATTATTTGCTCTTGAATTGTACCGCAGCCTGCAGTTGTCCGATGTTGGCACTGAGTGCCACCAAGAGTAATGCCGAGGCCAAGTATTGCTTCATCTTTGCGCTGCAGTGACTAAAAAACCGGCTTTGAAAGGAAGGGAAGAATAAACTTCTCAGCGATCCGCACCGTTTCAAGGTATCTCGTCGACTGCGGTCTAGCCGGAGCCGTGGCTGTATTTCTTTTCCTCTTTCTGGCCTAGCGGCGTCCAAATCGCGATTGATCAGCGGTTTCTTGCGCGTTGCCACTTGATTTTGGTGGTGCCGACTACCTCAACAAATCAACAGTATCAAATGAACGCGCGGACTGATCGTATTTGTCGCACGTGCCAGATTGGTGTGCGTTCGCACTTGAGTGCAGGTTGATGGCGCCTAGTTGGAATGGGCTTCTTGGCCCTACAGGGAGCCTTCGCGGATTTCATAGGCTGGTGGGGTCATTATCGACGCATACAAGCATAAAGCTATGAAACGAGTAGGTGTTTTATGTTAGGAATGGTCTATAGCCTAACGCAAGCTGGTATCGGTGAAGCTGTGATGATCTGAAGATAAACGTGTGGATCGTTTTTTCTTTTAATGCATCGAAAAGTTACTTACGATTTTCGGAATCTTTTATTTTTTTTATGATTACATTTATGATGTAATTTAAAATGCAAACTGTTATCGTGATTGATTTATATTTATGGGTTTCCAATTAAAAACCATTCAAATCACCCAGAATCCATACAAGACTGCACTCGACAGAATCTCGTTCGCTAAGGATGATTGATGGACAATTGTTATCGAATAAAATGGGATCAATGTGCGAAAAACTCGATGCCTTTCCAGATGGCTCTTTTTGTTACCCAGGTCGGGATTGTTTTCCGGCAGTTCGAATAATGTTATCAATTAGGCAGCAGGATCTTATCTGTGAACGGTAGACATAAATTATCATCTGTAATCGACAACGTCAATCGGGTTGTTCGGCCTCATCATACTCAATACATGTCTCGGAAGTTGGTTTCATCCAGCAGTGAAGTAATATCATAAGGTCATACGTGGGTTCGATGTACATCCAATGGATAAGCCTGAATATAAAACATACCATCGGAGAATCATCACATGAAAGGTACCTATCCAATTCGTACATCTCATCCGACGGTTTATTATCCTTAGTATTAGCACTTTCCTGAAATCGAAACAAAAACTTTATTTTTAAAGAAAACCTTAACTATCTTGAGTACTTACATTTCGCGAGCAAGTTATTACCCTATTAAGTTTATCGTTTAAATCTCCAATCAAGTAATCCAATTCACTGATACGTAGCAAGATAACGTTGCTCTTGGTGCTGGCCACAGTTCCCACTGACTCTTCTGAACTGCTAGGGCTAAATTGGAATGAGCTTTTGCTGAACAATTTGCCGTTAGTAGTAGGAGGGTTTTGAGATACATCACGCGAATAATATCGACGTGTATAAGGTTGTGATACAAACATAGTGAAAATAAATTCCAATAACTCATTCATCTCCTTCAAGCACTCTGCATTTTTCTCAACCACGGTGTCCATTTGTGATGGAATTGGATTTGCTGTTTAGAAAATATGATGGAAGAATATATGAATACCCCCGATTAGTATACGACGTATCTTACCGTAACAACAACCTGCACAAACGAACAGCACGAGCAACGACTTATTTACGCTTGGCCACATTTTTACAGCACGGTTAGAATGACGGTTGGCCTTTCTTTTTATACAACAAGAAGATAAGGAAGGGAGAACCTTTTTTTATTCAAGAATTTTGTGACTAGAATGTGGCACATAAGTGTAAGCATGCCTTTTGAACATTCAACACATTCTCTTACACTCATTCTCAACACATAGTATGGTCGTAAATCATTGCCCTTCAAATGAAACTGAAACACTCATTCACGTTATTATTATTTTATAGTACCCTTGTTTTTTTTTAGGGCATGGACCACCTGTTCATATGTATTGTTTTCTTTTTTTGCCTAGCCACAAACAAGAAAATAAATAAAACGATACAAAATTTTAAAATTTTCAATTTCGTTCCATCTCTGAGCAACAATGTAATGGAACTAGGAACGGTACGAATCACTTGGGTTCAGGGTGGAATACCCAACGCTAGTTTGTTGCTGGTATCATCAGCAGACAGAGAAGCAAAAGAAAACACACGAGAAATAAGAACCACCAGCACTTGACGATCAAGAACGGCAGGAGTTTAATCATTCTCCAGCGTAGTTGCAAAGTTTAGGCGTAGAGTTTCGTGTTTCATTTGTTTTACGCCTCCCTTTTTGTTTCGTTTGTGTTGTGCGCAGTAGAGCAAAACAGAACGACAGTCACAATGAAGAAAAAGGTACAGTTGTTTTTGGTTTGACACTCTCGCAGTCATAACAGGGGGAGTTGGTACAAGGATAACAATGATTCACGTAAACACAATTGCAGGTGCTGCTGATGGGCAAGAGCGGATCTGGCAAGACCAGTATGCGGTCGATCATCTTCGCCAACTACATTGCCAGAGACACACGGAGGCTGGGGGCCACAAGTGAATATTCCGTGTCCAATGCCATCCGCTGCGAGTGGTGTCTTATCGCACCGTACTGATTTCCCTTTTGCCTGTTTTTTTGCTTTTTCATTTGCTGTCCGGTAATCTTGTACCCCGCTTCACGGTGCAGTCGATGTCGAACATTCACACGTTCGCTTCCTGGGAAACCTCGTCCTCAACCTGTGGGACTGCGGTGGACAGGAATCGTTCATGGAACAGTACTTCGCCTCGCAGAAGGACAATATCTTCCGCAATGTGGAGGTGCTGATCTACGTGTTTGATGTGGAGAGTCGCGAGCTGGATAAGGACATGCACTACTACCAGTCATGCCTGGAGGCGCTGCTGATGAACTCACCGAACGCGAAGATCTTCTGCCTGGTACATAAGATGGACCTGGTGGCCGAGGAGCAGCGCGACATCATCTTCAAGGAGCGCGAGGAAGATCTGAAGCGTTGTTCGCGGCCCCTCGAGTGTACTGCCTTCCGGACGAGCATCTGGGACGAAACGCTGTACCGGGCGTGGAGTAGCATCGTATATCAGCTGATTCCGAACGTGAAGGCCCTGGAACACTCGCTGAACTACTTCGCGAACGTGGTGGATGCCGACGAGGTGCTGCTGTTCGAACGGGCGACGTTCCTGGTGATTTCGCACTGCCAGCGCAAGCAGCACCGGGACAGCCACAGGTTCGAGAAGGTGTCGAACATCATCAAGCAGTTTAAGCTGTCCTGCTCGAAGCTCGGCGCGAAGTTCTCATCGATGGAGGTGCGCAATAGCGTGTTTGCTGCGTTCATCGACACGTTCACCAGCAACACGTACGTGATGGTGGTGATGTCAGACCCATCGATACCGTCCGAGGCGACACTAATCAACATCCGGAACGCGCGCAAGTACTTCGAGGAGTTAGAGAACCCGAACAGCAATTTAAACAGCAGCTCGGTCGGAAACCAGCATGCCAGCAGCCACCATCTGCACCACGCGGTAGCGGCAAACCACGGGCTAGCGAATGGGGGACCGAATATGTACGCAGGAAGTGGCGGGGGCTACCATCAGTACGCCGGACAGCAGCAGCAGCAGCCGCCACAACCGCATCACCTGACGCAATATCAATCCTACCAACATAACACAACAACGAACGCTTATCACTGATACCTGTACCGGAAGAAGTACTACTACTTCCGGTAAGAGAGCAAAAAAAAAGGGATAATAGAAAGGTAGCAAAAAGAATGATCGAGAGACAAGGAAAGGAATGTAGAACTAAGTAAAAAACAAACACTATGGACGTGATTTTCCAGTAATGAGTCACCTGGTTGCCGTCGTCTCGTAGCGCTTCCATTTCTCCGCTCAGTTTGGTCCTAGGCAGAATGCGGAGAGATGCGCAAGATGGACGTGGCCAGTTATCCCTTTCATTGTCCGACAGCCAGTTCGGAGAAGGACAATTCCCAGAACGAAAAAAAACCAACCCTGTTACTAAGTCAAAAAACTCCCCGCTCCCTCAGAGAAGCGAATTTGCTTTGCCGGTTTCTGCTTCTCCTCCATTCCCCGATCCACATGCGCGTGGGACGTTCGTTTTCGTTCCATCTTGTTGAATAGTGTGTTCCTAAAAGTTCCCCGTTGTTGAAATATTTGTTTGCGTGTTTTATAAAGTACCTTTTTTATCGAAACTTACGGATGATCGTGTCGAGTTTTTACTCTCCCGCCATAAAGCCGCAATGTTTTCTCGAGCGCTTAAATCAAATTAGTCACACGTAGTGTTAGATTTTCTTTACGCATCGTCCTCCTCCAATCGTTTGCATTGAATTTCCTTAGCATAAAAGAAATAAAAAGACTCGCGAAAACGGAGAACGTGCAAGTCCAGTTTTCCAGGGTGAGTGGCAATATTGGACCAATTGTTTGCGCTTCGCAAACGCCACGTGAAGTTTCAGCCCATTTGGTCTGGTCCGGTCGATTACGAATAGAATGCATTGAGTCTGAGCTGTGACCAGAAAACAAACAAACAAACAAACGTATGGATAAGAGCATAGGAACAAACGGAAACAATGAAATAGGCAACATATACAAATCTGGGGAGCAATGTGCAGATAAACCTTCAACCAATGTTACTCTCACTTTGCGATAGGTGATGGACGGCGAGATTATGTTGCAGTAAACTAAAACAAATGTAAAATAAAGCCAAACTACTGATGAGAATGTAATAAAAAACACAAAAAACCTGATGCAATAAACGATTGATGATACAATATCATTGTAAAGCTGTTCGCGTTCGAAATATTTCAGATTTAATTGAATGTGGGGTAATTTAAAATCACCAGATGGTTTGAAAAATCAAAACAATCTTAATGTTTTAAGGAAAACGGTACGAAATACATCACTCTGCTACATAAACACAGCTGTTTTGTGAAACAAATCATATCATGCTGCGTTTCTCGCCTGGCTCCCACTTCTCTGCTGCTACCGCCGCGTGCTATCAAATCTTATCAGTATGTTCCGCAATGCTACCAGCGACGAGAGGGGAAGGTTTACGCTACGATGTGAATCCGTTTGCCGGCAGTAAAATAGTTCACTTTTTTAGTGCGACCTGGTGACTGTCCGGGCCGGTGTAGCCAGCGTGGACCGTGAGTGGTTATGTTCGTGACTGTCGTGTTTAGATCTTTACAATAATTTTAAACTTGTGCTTTGTGAAATGAAAAATGCAATATTTTGAAGGATTGACGTTCTTCAAAAGAACATAAAATAAAATAAAATAAAATGAAATAAAACTCAATCGTCATGGAGGGTGAAGTTGTTGAGTTTTGTTTTAATAACTTTCACCATTGAGTTAATTTTATTTCATCAGAAAATGCTGTGCTTTCTTGGCCCAGCGCCTTGTCTCGACACTAATGAACAGATAAATTACGCACGAAATCGAGAGTGACCTTCGACTGCGGACTTCCAACCCGCTGACGAGACTTTGCCTTTTCTACTCTCGCGTTCCTTACCCTATTCGTGAGACATTGTGTACGGCTTCCAGCAAGCACGGAAGGGCGTCAGAGTAGAGATTAGACCACACTGAACGGGAGCACTTTCCGTCCATCGGGCGGCTCCATCGAACCACGTGCGGTAAAGTGTGTGCGTGTGCGCCATGCGTACGTAGCGTCGTGGAGGTTTGTTTACAACTCCACCGATCAACCCGCGAATGTGCCGTGACGCAATAGAATGTGCCCCACCATCGCATGGCGCATCATCCGCTGAAATCCGCGGATCGAACGCGTTGGTGTGTGTGCTCCGGTGGAGCCCTTCTGGGGAGCTGGTATTTGTGTGCTGATGTGCCGTCATTTTTTGGAGCATTCGTGGTGTCGGTGGCACTGTTTACGATCCCTCTATTTTCGTGTTCAGTGTGGTTTATAATTGATCGACGGTGAAGTCACCCGTGAGGAGTTTTGTAAAGTTGGAAAAAATCATGTTTCCTAGAACGCGTCCAACCTGTTGAAGCCATTTGTTAGGGTAGTGTTAATGTTATGTTAAGATTTGCTTTTGATTGTTGCCAAAGGTAATTGTTGCTAACAAGTTTGGCCAACGATGCCCGGTGAACGGGCTGACCCCCGGTGAGCTTCTCTTAACCCCGTTTAGCCCCATCCCAGTGTTTCCAAGTGCAGTTGCGGTCGAGTGGCAAACATCGTCGATCAACCTTGCCCTATCAGGGGCGATCGTGTACGCACACACGGAGAGCAACAGTGGCATAGATCGATAGACCGCACTCCGTCGAGTCATGGAGCGAATACTGAGGGGTGTAATGCGCTACCGGCATACGACACGGGAGCAGATGGTGCAGGAGTTCCGGAAAGTTCGTGACAATCCGCAGGTATGGTTCCTGGTTGCATTTACTTTCAAAACGTTAAACTTGATCGTTTTCTCAATTAACTTCTAGCCCAAGGCAGTGTTCTTCACCTGCATGGACAGTCGGATGATACCGACCCGGTTCACGGAGACGCACGTTGGAGACATGTTTGTCGTCCGTAATGCGGGAAACCTGGTGCCACACGCCGAACACTTCCAGGACGAATATTTCAGCTGTGAGCCGGCCGCCCTCGAGTTGGGCTGTGTTGTGAACAATATAAAACATATTATTGTTTGTGGCCATAGTGATTGCAAGGCTATGAATTTGTTGTATCAACTGAAGGATCCCGATTTCTCGTCGCTGGTAGGTTGGATGGAGGATCATCATATCATCTAGTTCTTCCTATTTTTGTTGTAATCATTTATCCCCTTATCCTGTTTTCAGAAAAATCGTCGCATTTCCCCACTGCGCGCTTGGCTGTGCGAGCACGCCAACACCAGCCTGGACAAGTTCCAGAACCTGAAGCAGATTGGGCTGGACAAACCACTGATTTTCTCCTCCGAGACGCCACTACGCAAGTTCGTCGCGTACATCGATCCGGAGAACAACTTCGCCCTCGAGGACAAGCTGTCGCAGGTGAACACACTGCAGCAGATCGAAAACATTGCCTCGTACGGATTCCTGAAGCGCCGGCTTGAGTCACACGATCTGCACATCCACGCGCTTTGGTTCGACATTTACACCGGGGATATTTACTTCTTCAGTCGCAACTCGAAGCGGTTTATAGCGATCGATGAAAGTTCGATCGATCGACTGCTGGACGAGGTACGGCGGTACTATTCATGATCCGTGATTTGTGTAGAATTATGTAGCTTCCAGCTTCCGGAATGTCGTCTTACGGGTATTAAACGAAATTTCTGTTGCACATTTTTTTATAGTTTTGTGAACGTCAAATAAAGTGAATGCATTATTTTTGTACGTGATCGTGTACCCTTTTCGTCGCTTATTGCAAAATAGGAACTCTGTAGTGAGCTGAAAAATATGAATGCTTTTATTTTAAGTAGAAGTGCAGTGGCTTAAAAAGGCTTTTTATATGTTGCTTCTGTTCCAAACGTGATTTTGTAATATTTTTTTTACTTTACGGAAGACAATCAAAAGGCTAATATCCTTTTTACGACATTCTTTATTTAAGGTTCGAGAATGACAAAACATACAATACGAGACAACTAGTTTAAGTTTCTTTGCCGTGGATAATTTATTTTATCTTCGTATCGCTAAATAAATTATGCAATTCTTGAATTCACGTGGCAATTATTATTCGACGTTTTTAATGCGTATCTGTAGAACATAAAAATAGTACAATTTACATCTAAACGGACATTTTTTAAACAGGTGAAAAATGATCAAAAAAACGTAATCTTGACGCGTGTTGAGAGTATTGCCTACCGTTAGGGGTCTGCGAGTTGTATGTTGCAGCCCATCAACCCTTGAGATGCAAGCTTCAACCACTCCATCGCTTGTTTCCTCTTCTTTTCTGTTGTTATTGCAAACACGTGCCACACGGAAAAATACAGCATGCATGGATCAGGTGCAGTACATAAATTCCGTGCGGCACAACCCGCCGTACAACAATTGGAGTGGAAAAATGGGTCCATATAGAGCCCGAGGGCCCTAAGCGAACATATGCGAGGGTTGGTCGTGAGGGGCAACATGCCGCAGGGTTTGATAAATCGGATGTAATGATGACGGACAACTACAAGCGGAAAGATGTTCGTTCTCGGTGGCATCCTTAGTCAGCTGCGGTTTGTTGTTCGCCTGATTGAGTGTCTTACATTTTCTTTATCACAGGCCAGAGGAAAGATAAAGATTAGGGTTATGATTTAAAAAATGTTGAACACATTTTATTTCAGTTTCAATCATTTAAACTTAACTAAATTTTAAAGAGTGAGATTTATTATTTATTTTGTATAATCACAAGTGTTATGTTTTACTTGTGCATCACTATGCCTTTTTGATTTCCACTGGCGGCGTGTTATTTTTCTCTTCCGGTTTGTAACACTCCGCCTAACACTGGCAATGCGCAGGGGAAAAGTATGCAGGCTGCAGCAGCAGCAATCGCCTGGTGCAAGTCTGTTGTGACGCTAAAACACTACATTGAGATGCACTCGATGCTCGGCGCAGAAAAACATATGGAAATGAAGCCATCGGCTCGATCGCATCCGGGCAAAGGACGGAAAAAGATGCCATGCAGATGTTGTCTACGGTTTTCCACACAGCCCGCTCGGGCACTTGTCCCGTGCCTCGCGACGGCCCGCATGGTTTTCCGGCCTCCCTCCTTCCCTGCCCAGCACCGACCGATCCCGCGGGCTAGAGAACACGCTGCGAGCGGAATCCGGACGGCGCGGGCCTGCCAGCTCGCATGTTCGAGCGAAGTGGGTCACTTGCGATTTCGTGACCAACTTTTTCCGACATGGAGCAGCAACGTGGAACGAGTGGTGCACAGAAAGAGCGGGAGAGATAGAGCCCGTAAGACTTTTACCGAGGTGGATCGAGAAGACAGAGGCGAACTTTAGGAGGCTAAGACGATGGAAATAAAGATGGAAGAAAGGTCCACAAGAAGCTGCAAAAGCACTCAATGGAAGTGAGCACTCGCTATAAGGTTAGAGTTTCTACGGTTTGAGGTTTTGGTCAACCACAATCGGAACATATACTCATATGCAAAGTTAGATTGGTTACCCCTTTGGAAGTGTGCTTTAATGATTCAAATCCGGGATGGACTATCTCGGCAATACTATTGCAGTTGATATATCTAAAAACTTATAAGTATTTCTCCTTTTCTGTTCTTAACTACACTGTCGTAACAAAATAGTTTACTTTCCTTAGATTTGTGTCAGATTTGTATTGCCGTATTACGTCAATACGTTACCGCGCCTCGGCCAAATTTTACTTTCTCCCAATTTTGGTTTCGGTTTTTGCCCACCTTCCCAAAGGCCTTGAAGACACCGTGGACTCGCGTTTGTGTACGACGAACTGTGGTTTATTCTTCCGGTTAGTATTTTCCCTTTTGGTAGCGCTTAGTTGCGAAACAAATTTTCGGCACCAAGGAGTGCCGCCGCTTGGGCAGCAAACTGGGTCAACGGAAGTGTAGGGAGCGACCACCGAACTAACTTGTTCTTCCCTCACCCACACGGTCAACGTCTTGCCATTCCGAGGGATCCCCGATTGCAGGTTTGTTTCTTTTACTCTACGAGTTCCAAGATTTTGGAGATTTACTGCCTTCCACCCGTTTCCTTCGGTGATTTATGGTTGGTGGTGGTTAACAGAGAATTAGCACTTTTATTGTTGGCAGGTTCATCTTTGATCTCATTCTCCATTGGAGCTGCGACAGGCGTTTGTGTGTATACGTGGGATTTTGTCCGGTTTGGTTGAAAATCGAATCTTGAGCAATCGTGTTAGAAGTTTAGTCATGTTAGGGCACTTCTGTTTGACCAGTTCCGCAAACAGTGTCGACCAGTGGTTGAGCTCCTCCCTAAGTAGGTCAACCGTTGAAAACGAATGCTAATGGAATGAGTGCGATATCTGGCAACTGATGACGAGTTTTTGGGGTGTCGATGGATTTTTTCAGACCTCCCATCTTCGGACAACTGTGAAAATTTGCTGCATTTTATATCAAATTTCCATGTAGTTCATGTATATTGTGTTTCTAATAAGTGTTTTGAATATTTAAATCCTATAGCCGTTCTGAAGAAATTTCGTTCGTCGCGTGACAGTTTTCCTTGATAATAAACTAATTATCATAATTAACTTCTAAGGTTCCATCTCATTTCACGGCATCACGATGATTTAACCGAACTGTGGTTCTGTTCTCCTATCAGCAGTTCACTGTCGGCATTTTCTCACGCAAACAAACGGCACACGGCATGGTGGATAATAATCAAAACTGGATCAAATTAGAACTGGCGTGTACACTAGTCTCCAATTGCTTGGGGCGACAGGATTATTTTCATCTTTCCAAAAAATTTCTCATCCAAACCGCGTGTATGAATACGCTCTCGTGTGCGGTTTAAGCTTAATAACGGGATCACGGGATGGAAAAGGGTGACCAACGAGAAACGCATGCCATCGAGTGGGGATATAGGGTTGATAAATTATTGCAATGTGCCTCGAGCGTAATTTATAGTAAATTGTATAGTTAATAAAGCGAGGATCTCGATTTGCTGGACGACGCTGATAAGTGATTTAAGAACGACTTAAAAGGTTTTTCAGGTTGACATTGGACAAGTTTGTTAAACAATTAGAAGACAGGTTGGACTTATCAGTGCCAAACAGTACTAGATGCTTTTAAATAGGATAACCTAAATATCGGAGAACCGGCAGAAACACATTCTCAAACACAATCCGGTCTCACGTGTCGTTTTTGATTATAATTTTGGAGAATATTGCAGTAAACTAACTGTATCCCACCCCGTTCATTCGTCCCAGCTCGCGGGAACGAACGAGATGAACCTGCCACTAATTCACCTGCCATCGTCTGGGACGTTCGAAAAATTCCAATCTTAAACCGACCGGTAAACTGGTTTCGTCGATATGCAGCGTTGGAACGAAATTTCCTAAAGGACTCGAAGAGAAAAGAACAACTTTTAAACAAGTCGTTCATAGCAACGTGCGTGTCGAAATGCGCAAACCCGTTGGGATTGGGGGGTTTTTCTGCGATAAGGTGGGGGGTATTTTTTCCCCCAGGTACGGGTGTGCGGTTTCGTAGGGTAGGAGATTGTGCGTAAATGGTGGGTAGAACCCTGCGAAACGATGGTCAAGGCGGGGAGCAACCAGCCCAAAAAAGGGAGAAGGATAATCAAAGGTATGGACGGGATGGATTGGGCGGAAGAATAAAAAGGGCTGCTGTCAGGGCAGTGGGCTAGGGCCGGCGGGACGGTTTCCCGAGTGACCCATATTTGCGTGAGGTTCGGTTGTCGCCAGCTTGAGCGTGTCCCACCGCCGGGATCTTGGCCATCGTTGTTTTCGGCGCCGTCAAAAGAACCGATAGTCGCGGTATCGCCGAAGGGCCAAACACACCCGAATGGGTCGTCGATCGAAGTGGATGATAATTGATTTGAACTCGTCCGATGATCGGGCTTATTTTGGACCCACCGAGATTTTACAGGTTCCTCAACACGACGCCAGCGACGTCGAAGGGAAACGAATTTAAAATATTTAAGTATGAAACTTGACGATATTCTTCGTGAAAAACATGTTCGTAACAATAAATATCTTTAAGGCTTACCGATTTCATGGTATAAACAACTGACACTCGTGAATTTTGCCGTTTGCAAAGCTCTTTCTTAACGCATGTTGGAATAAACTGAAACTCACTGTTGGCCAAAAGAAAGCAAAACACAGCGGTAAAAACAGCAAACAAACGAAGGCAAAAAAAACTGAGAAGAGAACCAAAGCAGTCGTCACTCTTCAGGGCTCAAGTTCAGCTGTCAACCTGTCAATCGGGTGATCGAGCGATCGAGATGATGATCTTTCTGACGTATCGGAAAAATTGCGGTCAGCGAAGCAACTGTAGATGGCAGGAGTGAGGGAGGGTTTGAGACCGGGGAAGTGTAAAACCAAGAACAAAGCACTACCGGGCACGAGGTTGCTTTCAAAATTGGGCCAAATTTGCGTGCAAACCGCAAACGTGCAGCGCATGACGCCCGGCATGACAAGTAACATGATGGGGTAGTTTGGGGTTTTTTTTTTAAATTTTATTTTACTGTTTGGTACGTGCGCCCCCTTTGCCTCGGGGGAGGTGGACGAAAAAAGGAAACGTCATAAGCGGATTAGATGATAGAACTTGTCGACGGGGTACCGTTAGAGGCCGCACCTAGAGAGCCTTGGATTTTTGCTTTGACATTGGCAGCCATTGGACAACAGCTTTGACAATCTGGAGCGCGCTGAACATGCGTCCCGTTTTCCTTGCGGTAATCTTATTCGTGAGCAGCCACCCTGTGTTAATGGGTTCACCTGCTCGGGAGCGGAATTGTGTTAACATAGTGTTTAGGATTAACCTAAATAATGCGCACATGAATTATCATTAACGAATGCTTCCTGACTGGGCTTGAACTTGCCGAATTTTGCATCCATAAAATTTTATTAATTTGACATTTTGTGATTCTATTCAATCAGTTTCTGAAATCCTATCCTCACTTTAAGGAGGAACAATAATTGATTTTTTCGCCTAGTTTTTAATAAATTTGCATTGTTTATTTCAAGAATTTAGAATTGAACAAATAGAACGTGTCTAATATACCTCTTGTGTATGTGCAGCTGGTTGGGTTGTATGATTAAACCTACAAATCACAACGCTGTTCATTGCTTTCCCACCGCACGGTCAAGTTCAATATCCTGAAGATGGTCTGCCGAAATATGTCGATGTAATAAATTCCTTATCTCACCGGGTTGTTAGACTCACACCGCACCCACAGCCTTTCGGTAGCCTGGGCTCACTCGCGTTTTTGTGTACCTCTTTTAATTCATTCTTTTTTCATCTGCTTGGGTTTCGTTAAACGTTTTGAATTCATGTAGGTGCATTTTTTTACCTCCTCCCTTGTTCAACTGGTGGTTCCGTCTTTCGGTCGGAGATTTACCATCGCTTCCTTCGCAATCGAACGTCATTATTTTGTCTCCAGGTTTCCCGCAGGCCATTGCTGCCGTCGATGCGTTGTCCTTTTCGTTTCCCGGCGTCACCGTTGCGCGCCATCATAATCGACATGGAGGAGCGTACGCGGCGAGACCGGTTGGGTTGGATCATCAATTTAGTTAATTCGCCCTACGTTGTAAAGTTCGATGTGAGAAACAGGGATAAGAGGAAGAGGGAAGCGTTCGATTCGTCCAGCCACATGGGGCGTCCAAAATTTTTTGGGGGACCACAATAAGACCGAGACAGACAGAGAGGGAGCGAGTGAGAGCGAAACCAGTCAATAAGTTTGGCAGAGGGTAAGCCTAAAACGCGCGGACTGGACTGGACGAGACTGAACGATTCCTTCGACACGACTTTGGACCATCAAAAAGATGACTTGAAAAGGAAAAAAAAGGACGCCGACCGGGTAACACGACTTGGCCGATGACCGGCCAGCACGGAACGGCCGAAAACCCGAAAGCCGACCTCCCGAACCTGTAGGGCAATGTGTTAATAGGTGAATCGTGTGCGTTGCGCTCCCATGGCAACGCGGCCCTCGGGGCGGCCAACCGCGGTTTATTATTATTATCATTTCCTTCGCTTGATTCCCTTCCGCATTGTTGCACCGCGGACGGGGTGGGGAATTCGGTTTAACAACCCCGGGACCTGGCACGGACGAACGAGTTGATCGCTGTTCCATAAAACAGGGAGTTCCAGAGCTATCCTGTACGGCTAGTTTTTTGTACAAAATTTATTTCAAAAGTTGAATTACTATTTTTGTGATTAAAATGCAAGTAGTTGGCTAAAATAAACAAACCCTGCCACAATGGCGATGTATTTTGTGTTCATCATTTTTAAGTATTTCATTAAAAAAAATTTATCTGGGAGTTTACTTTGTAGTTGTGTTATCTTTAATTATGAAAATAATTAAATGAAGAATATGGATCAACCGAAAACAAAATGTGTTGGTTACTGTTCACACCAGCACAACTGTAATTGGAGCGGAGTCACATTGAGAGTTATTACTATACATCTGCTATTTGTTACTTTAAATGTTTTTAATTTTTTCATACATTTAAACGCTGACTATAGACATAAACTGTGGCTCGCATAAAAACAAATATTCCGGGTTCGTCGCCTGTTTTGTGCTTTCGCCGGGCATTTAAATCTTTCGATTGCTTCAATGGGCTGTATTTAGAGTTTTTCTTCCAGCTATTGGCAGCGTATTTTCCGTCGATCCTTACAGTCCCAAATCACGGTAGAAAAACTGCCCGATCGTCGTTCGATTGTCTCTCGTTTTGTTTTGGTGTGGTTCCTTCCATTCCTTTCGTGCGCCGCTTCTTTGCCGCGCTTGCCGGGATGCTTGGAAGGGGTCGCACTCGCTGCTCTGGGCCAGCCGGCGTGGTAGACGAGAACAAAACAAACCCCCCTCGACCAATCGAACCCGGCTTCGGCCCCGCAAAGGTCACGGAACTTGGTCAGTAGGGAAGCGTCCAGGGTACATTGACTCCTTGATAAACATCGCGATCGGTCGAGGGATCCGGCCACGCATAGGGATCGGGTAAAACTGCCGGTTGCGTACGAACGGAACGCATCCCGAGGGCGTTTTCCTTGGAGGAAGATTAGATCACGGTGGTTATTAAGACCTTCCTTCATCTCCCTCCTTCTCTCTCGCTCTCTGCCTCACTCACTCCTAATTTGGTTTTGGAGCTTCCATCCAAATCGTGCGATCCTGGTGCGGTGTTTTCGGCCGCCCCGGGCTCCCGACCAAATACCAGCGAAACCCACTAATGATAGCACGGACCGATGCCGAGGATGACCCCTTCCGGGGTTCGATCGGGAACGTCCGGATCAGGACAGGTTTTTGGTTTTAATAGGATTCGGCTTTTAAAAGAAAAAATAAACTGGATTTTACGATGCGCCTTTACTGGGTCTCCTTTAAAGGGACGGACGGGACGAGTAAAATATATATATTTCTCGGATTATATTGCCGAACATTAAAGCTTATGAGGTACCGATACTTGTTGGTTCGTCGGTCCCGGTTTAAATGTGAGCGTTTTTGTGGTGCAATAAATTAAACCCAATGCCGGAGGGTTGCGTTCACACGTTTCATTCCATTGTTGGGCCTAAATTTTTCGACTAGATTGGTCTCCAACGTACCTTGCGAGGGTAGAGAAATTCGAAATCGTGTCCATTTAAAATCTTTAAATATTTACTACAAGAGATTTTTACACGCTTCCTTCCGCAAATATGAATGAAATCAAACAACACATTTATACATAAAAAACAACAGCTCGAATCTCAGTTGCTTCGATTCGTTGAATGCTGCAATTCAACGCAGCAGGGAAAGGATGGAAAACAAAAGAGAACCCTCTTCTGTCCATTCTTTCTACGGTTTTTCGTTGGTGCCGAAACAGGATTTCAGAATTAGAGTGATTAGGCTCGATTTGGTATCGTTCGGCTGTTGTGCATCCTTCGCCCTACCCCTTCGGAACCTGCGATCGCGGTCCAGAACGATCGGGAAGGAAGGAGACTTCAACGCCTATGGACGACGAACGCATCGTGCGGTCGAAAGGGGCAGGATCGGTCGTTCGAAGACGCCTAACGTGCGCTCGTAGCGATCGAAGAAGCTATCGACAGCGCTAGTCTATTGACCTTGGCCCGGTGAATAACCTTTCCCACCCGCACGGTGCATTCCACCCCGGGCCGGCAACGTCGGTAGTGCAGGTGGAAAAACGTCGAAGGGCGACCGGCTGTGGCAACATCCCGCCACCGAAGGCCGAACGAGAAACGGATGCGTTGAGCCAACGGCTCGATCCGGTGGTTTGTTTTGTTTTAGTTTGTGTTTCATTTGTTTTTGTTTTGTTTTTTTTTACAAACTTTGTTTGAGCAAAACCGGTGCACAGTGCGAGGCTTCTCGTGCTGTCATAATTTCTCACTCAGGAGGTTGGGTCGAGGTGTCGTGTGTGAATTATGACCACGACGGTCACGACAGCGTAACGAGTTTAATGCCCACGAGACATTGATAATGTTGTTAGTTTATTCGCTTGAGCAAAGTTGGTCGGAAGGATATAGATGTCGACATATTTGGTGTTTGTGGCGTTGGAATTTTCAATTCGTTGGATTTGAATTCATAGATTCATGATTGTTTTCATTGAATTTTCAAACGAAAAAATAAGATTATATAGAAAATATTGCCATACGAAAGCAATTTTGAGTTCTCCATTGGATGTGATTTGATATGAAAATAAATCTCAATTTCTCCTCCGATAAATGCTGTGCACTCAATTTTCATCAGATATCGCTGAATGGAAAAATTAATCTTCCGCTGTGGCTTACAAATTACCATCGGCGCGCCGTGGCTGATCGCAGCCATTTTCATACCTCCTTTCTTTTCGCCTTCTGTCTTTCATTTCCCTCATTTATCTTTCACCGTAGCGTCCGAGCTTGATGGACGATTCCGCACAACCGATCGGCTCGTCCCGTGGGTCCTCCTAATCAGAGGCTGATTGAAGAATGACTAATGACCCAAACGAACGGCGAGACAACGCCATGCCCTGCCCTCGCCTTTCCTCGCCGTCGGGCGCGCGGAACGAATGCCGATATAAGTTGTCGTGCATAATTAATTAGAAGAGCGTTAAAATTTAGCCAAAAACGTTTGCCGAAATTACGTTCTGGTTTTATGTAGGTTTTATGTCTAGCACCGGTCAGATCCGTTATAGTGCCGGTCAACGTCAGATCGAAGACGAGGGAAGCATGCAAAAGCCGCTACACGCGCTGATTGGTTGCAATTGTTTTGAGGATGCGATTTTTTACTAAGTCAAATTGTTGTCAAGAGCATCGAATTATGTTTGGAACTGAGTTAGGCAAGAAGTTTTCATAAGGCATACTTTTATTTTGCCTGAATAAAACATTGATTCTTTTCAATTTTAAAACCACTTTTGCACGTTCTAATGACATATAGATAATCGCCATGATTTGTTCGAAACACACCAAACGTTACTCTGATTAATAGCAAAGATAGCCCTAGGATTGGTTTGCAATTCTTGAATTATTTAATAGCTCCTCTTTCCGGTCGTAGTCAACGTATTAACCTATTTCTGTCTTCGAGCGTCACACATCATCCCTTCACGTTTTGCGCACCCCATGCACCAGAATCATTCTAAGAACCACACACAAGCACACGATCGGTCGCTGCGCTAACATCGCTTACAATGATGGTAATGTCGTCGCCGAGCGTGGATGTTGCCGTCCGGTGCGACAACTGGGAGGTTAAATTACGGATTTGCGCAACGACAGCGGAATCGAATCGAGCTCGTCCCGTCCCGAAAGCCTCGAGGTGGGTGCTCAGGCCGCCGACTGCAGGACCGCGATTGGTTACACGTGTTCCAGAAACCCGACAGCTAACAATGGTTCCGCGTCCCGTCCTGGCGCACGCTTGGCGCTTGGCCCATCGTGCGACGTTCGCTCCGGAGCGCCATCCGGATGGGTAATAAATCGTTGCCGTTGGAAAATTGTAACATTCCTGGCCGTACATTAACATCGCCGTTGTACGCCAGCTTCACTTCGTGGTGCTTGTTTGTCAATTGTTGAAGAGGAAAACCGGTGGGTATGAAAGGGAGGTTGTTGGAGTAAGGAATTGTAGGCTTGATTCTTCGTAACGACCACCAGTTGGAAACATTCCAAGAGGGCGGAAAACGTGGTTCAAATATTCGCACAGATTCTGAAGGTTTTTTTCTATTTATATATAAAGTGACATTTTCAACAAATACAGCTGTTTGCGTACCTTGTTGAGAATCTAAAATAAAATTGAAAAAATATTATTCTCGGTTCGTCGCTTTGCTTCCATTGGCATCTTTCAAAAGGTGTCATTTACTAGAGAAACATGTTCGCGTACTTTCTCGACTTTAATCCGAACGGATCATTCCTAAGCCTTTACCAATTAGGTAAATAAGGAATCAAAATGATTGCAGATCTGCTTTTTCATTGTTCCTTTCCTATGTGATTCCATTAACAATCTTTCCCCTGATCACAACCCGTAATGGCGACCATTTCAATCAATTTAACCATAAATTGACCCCACCTCCACACATACATTGGCCTCGTATTGGTTCTTCAAAACAACGTCGCTGTCTTCCCGCAATGCTCATGGCCTCTTCCTCACCAGCGCGCCAGTTCTTCTCTCTTGTCGGCATACAAATCGCTTAAATCATGGCCCGAGGCGCCACCCGGTAGAAATTGCCCGGCACCTCCGAGCCAATCGTGCCGCCAACAGGAGGGAAAATGGCAAACGAAAATAAACAGTAAGAAGAAAACAAATAAATAAAGACAACCACGGACGGGTATATCCTTAAAATGCCACCTGGCGGGTCCGGCCCGTTCAAACCTCCACGCCAATGCGCGCGCTGTGCGTAAAATGTTGGCAAAGCGCACACGTACACACGCGTCGTCTTCGATCGATTTGATTGAGGTTAAATTATCGGGGCATTCTCGGCGAGGAAGCCATTTTAAGCAGGTTGGGTAAAGCAGCGAAGAGGGAGGGGTAGGGGGGCTGATAAGCGAGACCTCGATTTGTCGAGTCCCAAATAAGCAATTTTCAAGCGAACGGAGGAAGAAGAAAGCGATAAAAGCGCGATTTGCGATCGATGGACGAGTTGCGCATGAACGCGTACCGTACGCGTGTTGGCTCCTTCTCCCTCTCTTTCATTCCCTCTATCACTCAATGTTACTCTCCAAAGCATAAGCGCTATCTATGCTACCTTCTTCTAGGAAAAAAAAGCCTTCAATCGATCACTTCCTAGCGATGGGGCCCTCCTTCGAGCCAGTCGGTTTTCTGTCAATCGCTCGCTGTCGGTCCCGCGAAGGTAAAGATCAATAGCTAATGCTTTCTCCGTACGCAATTGTGGTTGCCGCTGCGCGTGCAGCACCCGTCCCTGCTCCACAAATGCTCCGCTGTTCACAGATTACCTCGACCATGGAAACATTTTTAAGGCCTCACTGTGAATTGTTTTGCGGTTTGTTGCCGATCGAAGAAACGAGCCAAAGAGAGGTGATAAAGTGTGAACATACGGATGGAATCAGGATGCACTGACGGATCTTTGCCCACCGCAGGGTGAGACAGTCCACTTCAGGGCATTTATTTATGAGAAGCCAACTCGTAGCATTCGGGTTTACTACGATACAAAGTGATTTTGTCTGTCGAGGAAACCATTCATGTATTACAATTGTACAATTGGCAATGTAACATTTTCTAACCCATCTGTTAAACACCCCACTGTGTTGGGGAAAAGTTTCCGAAAAGATAGCGCTTGAGGGATTCGCACATTTTCGGAAGAATATCACCTCAGTTGGCTTGATCGCAATTAGGGGATAAGCGTTTCGAGATGATAACGATCAACGTGCTGCCTCTTACAAAAGTTTTCTTCGCGCTTCTTGGCGAATTCTATCATGCGAAAATATGCCCTTGGAGCCACCAGCTTAAGGCGTGTTGAACAGGAAGTGGATTGTGCTACTTGAGGCGAAGCAGTATGTTTGCGAACCCAGTTTCGTTTGCATTTATTCATTTGCATATCACGTTGAATCGATTTGATACAATCATATTAATAACGGATAAACTGGTTGCCGTTTGCTTAACAAACACTTCAATAAAGTTAAATTATCCCATTAGTAAACTTTGATTGGTTCACTGATGGGCTTGAACAACTTCTTCAAAAATCAGGATTGACGGATTTGAAAAGAAAGTTGAAGATAATTGTGATGATCGGTTTGAGTGGGATGCTGATAATCAACAAATGTTTAACCTAGTTGAGGCTTTTTTGGCTATTTTGCAACCAGAAAGTTTATGATTTTAGATGAGTGAAGTACCAAGAAAATAATAAAGAGTTGCGTTTTAAATGAAAACAAATTATTCAAATACGAAAAATCATAATTAATAGTGTTCGCTGGAGCTGTTTAGTTCATGTTTTATGTTGATTTATAAACTAATATTAATTATATCTCAAACCCAGAGAAAAGCAAGATGACTTCTGAACCATTTAAAATCAAGCATATTCTTTGGTAAATTTTGGATATTAACTACTTTTCCATCCTATACTAATCTCGTTTCACACAGCAAATGATAACAATGTTGCATATCTTTTCGGTTCCATCTTGAATAAGCAAAACGGATACTAACGAGTTGGATAGTCATGCATCGAAATCGGATGGTGCAGCTGCGAGCAGGTTCCTAACTGGTACCGACCCTCTCCGCAGAGCTTCTTCGTCCGGAAGGTGTGAAACAGAGTCGACCCGATGATGTATGACCGGCAGATATCATCTGACGGCGTCGTTTGACAGCAATCTACTTCTGAACCCGCACCGACTAACCGCATCAGGCTTTTCCTTCCTTCCCATTCCAGACGCGAACGATCGTGCTGCTCGGTGTTAATAAACTGTCACAACGCACAAAGAACTCGATCGATCCATCTCGACTGACAGAGCGTCGCTGTAGCGGAATGTTTTGGGAGCCTCACCGTCAAAAGATCCCTTCCCGAGTAATCCGATCGATTGCCGAACGGAAGGCCTCCAAAAAGGTTCTCCTGCACGTCGGGGTTTAGGGTTTGTCCCGTTTGGAAGTGTTTGGAGTTGGGTTGACCCAGTTTTGCGCGCGGCCAGCCCTAGAACTAATGATAAGCTGCCAGCCGAATTCGGTGTTCGGTGATGGTTGTGGCCCAACAGAAACATCACGCAGGCTTCGGGTGAATGTCGCTAATGCGAGGTCTTCGGCCGCTGCGGCAGGAACCAGGAAGGCGCGATTACAGTGCGGGCTTCGATGGAGCCCTCGGGGCGCGCCATGTTGTGACGGCATTTGCGAGAGCGCGGCCACGGACACCAACGCGCGCCGAGGGTCAAAGCAATTCAAATCGCCGTTCACTCCGCACACGAACCCCGCCCCGTAGTGTTTCGGAATAATATTTCATTATCGTTATTGCGGACGACAGGGCCCCAAACAGACTCGGGCGGCTTGACAGATGCTACAATAGGCCGGGAAGATACGATCCGCGATACCACACGCGGACGCGACCACGGTGAGGAGTCATTTTTCAAATCACGCCCTACTGAGGCCACGCAATCTCCGCTGGCAGCTCTCTGCTATCTACACGCGTCCCTGGGGGCGCACCATTCAGCTCCTTTTTTGGGGAGACTCCCCGAAAAAAACAACATCTCCGAAACGATCTCCATCCAGAGTCCAACCGATGGGGTCGGCCTGGACGCGGTCGACTCCCAAAACAAGGGGCTCGAGCAGTTCGTTCGGGATTCGCGTACGGACGCGGGAAGTCGTTAAGGTTCAAAACGAGTTATAGCGCTTGCGTCGCTCTTCGACGACCTCCAGAGTTCCCTCCTCCAGTAAAACGAACCATCGTAGACCAAGTTAGTGGTCCCGGTGTTAAGGGGAACCTAAACCTGGAGTCGTCAGATCTAGCACAACGCGCCCGAGACACTCGTCGAGCGGGAAGAATAGACGTCCTCCCTGGGTGTTGGTTAGTGATGACTTGCGGTGGTTAGCTGTCCGATACGTGGACAAAAAAGCCCCAGCTATCTACCACATAATAATAATAACAAAAAACATGTTATCGAGTGAAGCAGTGAGCCTACGGTGTACGCAGCCGCTACGGCTGGTATATCAGGGCCGCTTGGCTTCTCGGGTTGGATGTCCGGAATGCATCCGTCCAAAGGTCTCACTCCCCGGTTGGTGCTGGTGGTCCTAGGTCCGCAAAAGGTTCGCAGACTCCACCGCAGATGAAGTGCGGGAGAGCGTTGGAGCCGTTGCCTGTAATGCGGCACATTGAAACGACGCCATGGCCTAGACCCAGACCCCCGTGAGACGAGCTTGCAAGCCAAGCTTGGCATTGGTTGCATTCGTTTGCCACTGGCCATAAAATAAAAACCCCAACCCATGGAGTGGTGGGGGGCCGGTACCCGACTGAACCGGTGGTGGAATGGCGGATCGAAAGAGAAATGAAGGAAAGAAGAAATTTAGGTTACGGCACACTTTTCCCCAATGCGCTCGGTTGTACAGTGCAGTGGATCGTGGTAAGCGACGTCGACGGACAGCGTTACGAGCTTCACAAACTGGTTGGCCACAGACTCGCGCGAAGAGCACGTCGCAGAGCGGAGATAGAGTAGGATAGCACGGCTTGACGAAGTTGGGCACACTGAGCTTGTGGTGGCCATGGCCGTGACCACTCCTGTGAAACAAGTCCATCTCTTTCCAGCTCGAGTGTAACCTCTTCCGTTCGACGCAGGACCATAGCATACGGACAAGTTTTTGTTTTTGGCGACGGAGGACCACCATTCCAGGGTTTCCTCTAGGGTTTTATTGTTGTCTATACGGCCCGCGGAGGTGCTTCGATATTCACCCCAAACATCTGCGGCCAAGACTCGCTTTTCGGACGGTCCGACACGTCAGATAGCGACGGGAGTATGCCAATACGCGCCCGGCGAAGTTTGTAACGGCGCTCCGAACGGTCGAACGGCGATCCTGCATGCTAATCCCCGGCCTGGGGTGTGGACGACGGCCACCATTCAGCCACAACAGCACTTCAAAACCCACCCGACAACTTCTTCAACTTCCCCAAAGGCGTTGGCTGCCCAAAAGCTGGTTCGGGTTTCCTTTTTCCCTCCGCCTTTTGGGTGGATTGTTTAGAAGGAGCTTTTGTACAGCGCTGTTGCTCATTTTATTATCATTATTTTCATATGTGTTTGTGGGCGATCGTAAACGTTTAGTTTTCTTCTTCTTCTTCTCCTTCTTCTTTCCTTTCGGTATGCATCCTCCAACCAGCTCGATGCGCTCGATGTTTCTCCAAACCCAAGAACTTAGCTTGGAAATACTTTCCCGCCGCTGGAAGGTGCTGGATCAAACGTTCGACTATCGCTATTCGCTTTATACGCTTATCGTGTGTCCGATTCCGGGTGTCTATTTGGAACTTGTCGCTGTCGCTTGTTATCCTCGTCGTCGTTGCAACGTTGCCCCGAAGGCGCATGTTTTATTTTCTGGCACATTTCGGGAACGGGTCGCCAGCCGGTTGGGGCCTCCTTTCGGATTCGTTTTTTTTTTCTCTAACATTACCACCTAACATCTCGAGCTCGTGCTCCTTTCGCTAGTGAAGCTGCTTTTCTATTTCTCAACCTGTCCAACCAAGTAATGTATTACTTGGTGTACCTTCTAATGTTGGAATTAAGTTTTTGAACAACAATTAAAATTGATTACGATGAGCAGCCTCTTCGGCTTGTTCGTGTTAAAGGGTCTTAATAGCTAGCTATAATGGGTTGTTTTGGGGGGGAGCGTTCTGTTCCCCTTTTCGTCCAGGGGGTCTAGGTAGGGGAGCAGTGGGGTAACATGGAAAAATAATGATGCTGTTTTCTTTTGGCAAAATGTTCGAAAGCTAAATGATAAAAGAAAACCAAAACTGGAACTGGTTGTAAGTCATCTACGCAATTTATGAATGGTTCAGCTGAGCTGAAGTCGAGCCATCGAGCTTCGAGCATCATAAGTCATTACTTGGGTGCTTCACTTTGGACTTCAACAAGGGGAGAGTACTTGGGCTAAGGTAAGAAACCACTGGATGCTGCTTAGGTCAAGGGGTTGTACATGGGGGTTTTTCCATAACCCGGTTGTGGTTCACCTGATTATTTGTTGCCTTAAATAAAACAACGATGAACGTTAGATTCCGGTAATGAGAACAGTGGGCAAGCGTGACTCAACGTTTGGAAAAGTAAGGCTTGATTTTCTCGGAAGGAATATTCCCCATAGAAGATGGATTCAGAATTCTTGAACCTTTTAAAGGCCCGCATGATGACAGCTGGACAGTTTTAAGGGAGGCGTATACACACGGAAAGAACATCACAGACACATACCGCCACTCAACGTACGTTCGTCAATCGTCCAGCGATAGAACGAACGCGGGCTGGATTCGGCGGCGTCTTCATCTCCAATAAAACTTCAACCTGCCAGCTCCGCTCGCGGCCGACCCGTGTCGGAAGGTGTGAAAAAGGTGTGAAGATGTTGTAATACATTCCCCGGCAGGCAGGACCTTTCACTGGCGGCGTGCCGATGCTGGGAGTGGGCAGGGTAATTTGCCTAAAACAGCCATCAACCTGAGGCTGCTATCGATTGCACCTCTCGCCAGCTGGATGCTGGGAGGCGACGATGCGTTTCTGCATGATTTTCTAGGTTCCCTTCGGGACGGATGGCGGAAAGAAACGGTGTTCGAAAAAGACCTGCGCACCAGGACCGCCGAGTGTGGCCGGTGTTACGGTACTCGCGGGGCTTTTGCATGCGACGGTCGTGTTATTCTCATGGGAATCGAGTGGAGAAATAAGCCACCAGGCGGGGAAGTGTCGTGTAAATGGTTCCCGGGATCGTGTAAGTACCTTCCCGGTGAAAGAAGAGAATTTTACGATATGTGCGGGCTTGTAGGAAGACTTGTTCAATCAGGCGGTTGATTAGTGCTTGATTCGAATTGGCTTCGGCGGGAAAGACATCATTAAACGAAAGGAGGACAAACGACAATTGGTCGGCAAAGGCGTTCTCTAAGGAGAAAGGTTTAAAGTTCTTTAATGGAACTAGCAAAAATCGTTTCTTGCAGCTCGCTCTATCAATTTCATTCCAAGAAAATTGTCATCATGTTGTTTAAATCCATTTAAAAAAAAGATATCTATGAATTCATCATGAGTTTTATAACGAAGTAAACAAAGTAAGAAGAAGTTTAAATGAACATAATGCTGTTTAAATGAACATTTTTCAATGCATTACTTTATTTGTCACAAAAGTCTTATAATTTACTCTTCTTTCCATCTGCAGTGAAAATTACCAAAAATTTCTTAACTGGTTCTACCGACTGCTCAATTTTTTTATGACATCCAGCTTCCAAGGTGGCTGCAATAAATCACCCCACACCAAACAAGGATTCACGGAAAATAAAACTGTAGTACCGTTAGTACTCAAGCTCTGCTTCAGTTATCTTCACTTCCAAACCACTCACCAAGCCATCTGTGTTTTGCTACAGTTTGACGCTCCTTTTGAAACTCTATTTTGGCGGAACGCCTTGGGGCTTGGTCACGACGGCACGCGTAGGCGACCGTCTCTCGTGACATTCGGCCGCCTCCATCCATGCTCATGCATCCGAGGGTCACCGTCACCGCCAAAATAACCTTAAAATAACACACCGCACTCCGAGGTACGTTGGGCAAACATTAGCGGTCGGTTATTAGTGCGAGCCGTTTCCTGCGAGGTTCACTCAGTGCATGGTAATTGTATGTTGCCCGGGTGTAATTGCGTGCAGCATTAGATGAAGGTGGGCGCGCAGTCCGATCGATCGTCGGTCAATCGTCGAACACGTCCGAGCTGTGTGTGCCTTCGTGGTCGCGTTCGGTGAAGAGGTGTATGCAAGAGTGGAACCAGTGGATGCTTCTGCGATGTACGTTACTGTTTGCGCACGCAAATGATAGCAATCAATCGATTGGAGATCATTGCACCCCCCGGGGAGGGAGAAAGACAGGGAAAAGCCGAGGGTGTAGCCACTGGAGTCGAGCAATTAAACATGCATGCGAATGCAGCCCCAACCGGTGGCGTGCCAACCGTAAAGCGGCACAACATAACCGCGCTAATCGAAGCTGAATATCAAGGTCACACGGATATGCGCGATTTGCGAGATGAATGAAGGAATGGAAGATAGAAAGAGTGAAGATGATGAAGGGTGGTAAATAAAATAATATGTAACTTGTTCATATAGAAAAAAACGATACTAGCATTTTTATTTGAAGCTATTCCAGTTCAGTTGGTGATCTTTTTTGTTCAACTATGTTACTAAATATTTCATGTTTTTAGAACATTTAACAATAAGTATTTCAGCAAGTTAATTCAAAATTTTCTTGTTTCAATTTTTTAAAATTTATTGTAAGTAATTGTATAAATCACTTGCTTTTCACTAATTCAAGTGGTATCAATTGTGGCTTATAGACAAAAAATAGTTCATTAGACATGACATAAAATAAAGAAATTCGTTCGTTTGATTTCTTTTCTCTTTGTGAATATCAACGTTCTCTTGCAAATATCAACGTTGATGTCAATTAAGAAATAACTGCACTGTTTGAAAATTAAAAATTGTACAATTAATCATAATTGGCATCACAATATTTAGCTTGAGATTCCTTCAAAAATCATCATACGATAAGAAATTACATTGAAGATATTGTTTTTATTTTTATGTAATTTAGTTTACTCCACATACCTCAAAGTTGAATTTGATGGCTGAGATTATTATGCTCTGGCTGGTAATTGAATTATTATGCTCTAGATTGTAATAAGGTAATATAGATTGGCAACAATGTTATATGGAGTAATTGGAATTCTCATCGTATATAATAAGTCGTTGAAAGTACGTTCAAATTTGTGCCTGGATTATATTCAACTTGGTAGAAATCACCTCATGCATGTATTATGCCAAACACTCTTTTTCCAACATAAATAAAACGAATTCATTCGACTTACATGCCCTCTACAACCCTATCGTGAATGTACTGTATTCAATTGGTCATATATTTCACCGACCGACCCGCGCCGAAAAAACATTATCTAACTAAATTTGAATTTTACTTCCCTCCAGCTGTGACGTACAGGCTAGAAATATAGCTGGACGCGCCAAGAGTTTATGTAGCGCTGTTTATTACGAGATTTAGAGTCGGGGCGGGCAGAAGCGGGATCGACTTCTGCGTCATAGCCACAGGAAGTCTCGGTCGGGAAACATAGTTAGTCACTTGCTGTTAAGCCCCAACGCAGACGGGCTTCACCCATGAACTTCAACTTGTGCCATGAGCCGCGTGTCTCACGACTCGTGAAGATGCGCCATGCGGCAAAAAGATGGAAGGGAGCAAAGTACACAAATAAAAAACAACAAGCTGTACCATCTTCCTTCATCCCGGTTGGGTGAAGACCACGGCATTCCTAGGCAACAAACTTATCTTTACTAGCATTCTCGTGGACGATTCCGAACTCCCCTTGGTCCTCACCGGGGGTCGTGGAGTCATGCGTTTGTCGTCTGGTACCTTTTAACATTCCTGCTGGATGCTTCCTGCGGGTCGTGTCTTGTTCGATGTTTTTTTTCTCTTACTTTTTTGGCGATATAGTTGACATCCCTACAGGTTTTTCGAAAGTACATACACTGCATGTACTCTTCCCGGGCCGTGACGTACTTAGGGGTGGACTGTTTCGCAAACAGTGCCGGTCCCGGGGCGCACCAGGAGGTGACCGAAAATCAGCGTTACGCCGTATAACCTCAATTCTCGCGCATGCGGATACTTCGGAGGATGCTTGAAGTGGTGCCGCCCGTGCCGCCTCCTGCCGAGTGATCTGCAAATATTCCACCCCTCGTTAACGGTACCGAAGGGATTAGGTACGGTGGATTAGTTTCCTTGGAGCGGAAGATGGCGGAGGAGCTACGTTTGAAGAGCCCTGTCGAATGGGTGAACAAACACAACTGACGGACGGGTCGGTTCGGGATCTGGCCGTAGAGTGTTTGCATGCGGGCTGAAAATTGTTCGTTTTTCTGAGAAAATTGTACTTCGAGCAGAATGGCGATGTGGAACGTTGGACGTTTTGAATTCGCCCAAGACGTTTAGCTTAGTACGACAAAGTCTGAGCCATAACCAATTGTAATATCAGGGATAGATTTCCAGATCAGAAAATGTCATCAAAAGTATTTTAAACGGTTTAAAAAATACGAAAAATTGTGAAAGATAGAAATTTTAGGCTTCAAAAATTAGACTATTTATTAAATATTCATCAGTTGTTGTTACCTTGTTGACCTAGTTGTTGTCTTAACTTGTATGCAATTCTTCAAGCTAACGATTTTGACAACCAGTGTCTCAGCTCTATGTCGGAATGTATGTCAACAGGTTGTTGCGAATAAACATTTCTTTTATTTCATACATCGTAGTCACTGCTCGAATTACGATTAATGCTTTCTGATTAGTTTTGTACATTTAAAGAAAGCTCTCATAAATATCACGGCCACAATCAACTCCTTTTGTTTCTAATGTGCCGCAAAAACCATCACCTGATGCCGCCATGGGAAGCACGTTCTGCATTTCCCACCTGCATCTAAGATACACCGTGCATTCACTGCTGCACCCGCCCTTTCGTGAAGGTGTAAAAGCTGACGTCCACAGAAAAGGCCGATGGAGGGAACAGATCCGATTCTCAATTCATCAGCTGATGCGCAGTCTTTCACCTCGACGGCCATTCACCGCGTCACTCCGATCGCTCGGACAGTTAGTCAACCCGCCCTTCCATCCGTCCGTTCGGTGACACTGACCGTGACACGACCTCACGACCGCCGATGGAGCCGTTTGGGTGGGTGGGGGGTTCCGACTCGCAGGCCGATCATGGCGATCCGACCGAGGACGACTGGTTTATGAGCGCGAAATTTTCATTATCACGGCCGTTTTTCCCATTGTGTGGTCAGCCGGTGGTGCAAGATCCCATGGGGTGGAGCGGATGGTGGCGGGCGGGTATTTGTGCTTGCACGCGTAGATTTTATTGAATTCGTCGTCGACTCGAGTCTCCACCCATTCCCGTTCGGCAAGCAAAAGGGGCTTGCCCGTCGGCTTTATGCTGAACGCTGGGGTCCGTTAACCTTTCGATGCACGTTACCATAGGGATGGTAAAGATTTTAAAAGCTAATTGTTTTTATTAATGTAATGTGGTTTTTAGTGAACTTATCATATATAGAAGATTCACCTGAACCTAGTTGTTAATTAGATTAAGGAATTGAATTTGACTTTTTAAATTCGAGAAATTGAACTTCAGTGAAGAAACAATTGGTTTTGAGTATAAAGCTAATAAATTAAAAAATACTGTTCAAAATTTCTATCACATCAATATATTTTATTTAAGACTAGCGATATTTAACGAAATGCTTAATGTAATGTGGTTTCAAAAAAAACTTGTTAAAACTTTGTTTTACAACAACAGATTTACTTGCATAAATGTTTTGCGATCCTTTCAACATTCCTTTACCAAGTTCTCTAAGGGTTTATTGAGAGAAATAAATTCTAACAAAAATATAACCAACGGCTTTCCTTTACCAACCGCACCCGAGTCGCCCTGCAATGGCGTCGGTACGGTAGGTGGTCAGAGAAAGGAATCGCTGGCAGGGGGGCAGCATCCCTCCCGCAGGGTGAAGGGAGGCAAGGGCCACCCAGGGGCTACGCGACCCCGACCTAGGCAGCAAAGGGGGCCGGCGAACTCCGGGTTTGACGCGAAACGAACAAACAAATTGAACAAATGGAGACGTGTATGCGCCAGGGAAACGGTACGCCGCCCGGGAAAGGGTGACGGAACGCGGCGAATGTGCATTGAATGCACATTGAACTCGATCTGCGACGGGGACGGCACACCAGGCGAAGTGCAACGAGGAGTTCGCGCGCGCGCGCGCGCTTTGGCAATTAAATTGAGTGACACAATTTATGCAATGCGATTGCACGCGCGCTTCGTGCTCGCTGGGAAGTTGTGCCGTGGGCGTGTACTCCGACCGTCCGTCGTCCATTGCACCAGCTTGTGTCTGTGCAGGGAAATGCAGTACTGAAAAGAGAGGGAGAGAGAGAGAGTGGAAGAAAGCAAATCCGCAGACAGACGCGACTTCCCTCCGGATAGACGATCGGAGTGCAGCAGCTGGAGATTGTTTCGGTTGCAGGAAGGAACCAGCAAAGAAAGCGCACCACTGGGTCTGCCAGCGGATGTAGGTGAAGTAGGTAACGATAAAGTCATTGTTCCGAAGGAAAATTAAATAAATTGAATCCATTTGACGCCACATGCGCGATTCTTCCAGCTGATACGTCTTTTGACTTCAATTCGGGTTTCGGATGTTAAGAGTAAGAGAGACAATAGAGGAAATTAAGAAAATAACACATTAATTTGATAATGTTTCCACCTATTGTTCAATAAAACGAAAGGAAAAAAAAACAAGTACTGTTTCTGGGAATGTTTCAATGTATACTAGGCTTAAAATATTCCTTTTAGATGCTGCTGAGTTTTAAAATGCAAAGCAATGCTTATATACAAATTAGAAAAATCATTTTAAAATACCTACCGTCTTTCTTTCGCTCGACCACAGGCGCTCCTTTCCCAATGGGGTTTTATTGAAAAATGCGTCTGTGTCGTTCGCCCGTTATTGATTTTTCTCCCGCCGCTGGCGTGGGAGTGAATGCGTGTTAAATTGTGATAAATTTGCTCCGTCAAACATAAACAGCAACCGCACAGGGTTCTGACGAAGCACTCGAGAAGACGCCGAGCGATACTTTCTTCCTTTGGTTGGCCGCGACGGGACCACTCGTTTGCGAACACATTGAAGTGGATCTTGCACTTTCCGGGCGCACTTCCTCCACCAGCGCCACTGCGCCAGTCGGTCGATGGAAACAAAGTGTGTCTGCGGGAGTTTGGAAAAAAGGGCCCCATATTTCTTCGTTCCCATGGGCATGGAACGGAGTGGGAGTAGGCTGCGACAATGGATGCAGTAGGTAGGGTGGAGCATTTACATAATAAAATCTAATGCCGTACAAAGGCAATCGAAGCAGGAGACTTTACCTCGACGCGTGTAGGGTCGTTGGCGTGCGCGCGTGATAAACCGGAAAAGGCTTTATTGAACATCAAAGCACACGCCAACGTGTATGCAAACAAAGCATGCGGTGGAGTTTACCTTCCTTGGGGTGGGTTTATGTGTACAGTCACAAGACTGGACCGTTTCTGTGGGAAGTTCAATTCCACAGAATAAGTCAATTTCGATCATAATGAATCCCGGTAGTTTTGACATGTACAACCTAGGATTATCAAAACGGTTGTCCACATTTCTTTTCCCCTCTATTTTTTAAACGAGAAACAAACTACAGTGCGTTGGGCTCGTCAGTGTTTTAACAATACACGCTCCAAGCTACACATTACCTAAACTTTGAGCTTCCGCTTTCGCCCGCATGTAGGACGCGGATCTTAAACGATCTCGTGCTTACGTACGCCTCCGACAAATTCGGGAAGATAAAATGGCCCCACCGACGGTTGGCTTACTTTCCACCGACCATGCCCCGAGCCCGGCAGCCCTGCTGCTGTCCAGGTGGAACCCTACTGCTGCGCAAATGAATTACTAAATCGGATGAAATAGTCGAATTAAGGTCAATTTGCCACTAAAATCCAAATCCGTGCCCTACCGAAATGGCCGCTGGTTGCTGCCGCGCGATTTGCCGGTATCGCCCCGGAGAATCGGGGGAAAGAGACTAACGAAAAAGAAAGAGAGAGAAAAAAAAACGAAACGAGGTTAAGATTATTTGGGAAAACCTAAACGCGGGTAAGGTGCAGTGATTCGCATCGGATTCGACTCATTAAAGAGTGGAAGGAAAGAATGGTAAAAAAGAGGCATTTCAAACATTACATCGTTACGTCCCGCTCACTCGTTGGGGAGGGTAGCCGTTTTTGTCGTTTTTCTTTTAGAAATTGCCCTAAATTCCCCCCCATTGCGCCCGGCTCGTTAATCGCTAAGCCCGAACAGGGAAGTAATGATTGAGATTGAGCGATTGTGACGTTTGGAAAAATTGCGGAGTAATTTCCACCTGATCCAGCGGTGATCGGGAGGAATAACAAAAAAAAAAGAGAGAAAAAAAGGTTGGTGGAAAATGATGCCTCTACTCCGGTAGCGAATGCAGACAAGATCAACGGGTTTGCGCCCTTCGAGTTGCTAATTTGTCAATCACTTTCCCAGCGCCCCCGATAACGACCATCATTATTGGCCGTCCGTGAGTGACGGATTTGTCACCGTCAGATCAACTCCCGGCCATCGAGAGCCGAGAGCCGTTAGGGGGTTGGTTATTTTACCAACTAAAAACCCTTAATTCCCAACCATGTCAAGTGTTGGATGAAGGGGGAGTTTTTTTTTTCTCTCGAAGGCGTTTGGCAAAAGTGAAACTCGCCGTCCAATTTTAATCCGAACAGAATCGAACGCACACGCGGCGTAGTGCTTCCGAAGCTCGATCGGGGCTAATAAACGGCCAAACTAATACCAATCATTTACACCCGCCCAGGGCAGGCCACGGTTAATATGCGGCGCGATCCGATTCGATGCAGAGATCTTCATTTCGGTGGGGTGGTTTTCGGTTTTATTTTTCCTCTTCCTCTCACAGCTCCCGAATGCGACGCTGAATCCGTTTGGGCCGGGTTGGGACGTTCGTCACTTGAGCGAGCATTGCAGTCACCGGGGGGAAAAGTGGACCGCGCCAGCAAGCGTACATGGTTGAGGCTAGGGCCGGGAAATTAGGGTGGCCGGTAGCGTAGTTCGCGTTCATTTAGCATCAATTATGAGCTAGTGATTTGCAGGTGACTTTGCTCCAGTTGAATGACCGCGCTCGTAGGGTTTGACCGATTGTGCCGCCCTGAGTCCCCCCGCTCGACAAAAGGTGATAATCATTTACTGCTCTAATTTAAGGGCTGATGAGATCGTAAGGGCCAATGCATTCGGAGGCTGCGGCAGTGCATGGTGTTGTTGTCGAAAGTTGCGCTGTAATGAACGTGAAGTGAGTACAAAACCCGCGGTCCGATTGCTCAACCGATCGCAATAATCACAACGCCGGCCGATGGTAATAATTTGCGGCCCAATGTGGCCTCAGCTCGCCATATTGATTCTTTCTCCTTATTTTTCCTTTTCTTTCCTCCAAGCCCCCCGGGCACCATGGCAGCAGTTACATTTGTTAGAGCGCGCGCAAGGTGCTTTGCGGTTGAACCGGTTGCCTCAATCCCGCTCGCGTTTCCAATTAAAACCAATTCCGGTAAATCAATAACTGGCGTGGTGGATGAGAATGTGTGTTCACGTCGTCATCGTCGTCGTCAGTTACCCCTTTGCGGGCCTATAGTCTCCTCGCCGTCGTGGTCGCTTACCGCCGCTGCTTGCCCAATGCTCAACCCGGTTGATTTCTTTCCTTGATTTTGATGATTTCTTTTACGGCACAGCGACACAGATCGAAACGACAGGTGAGCAATAGAAAACGACGAACGGGCATGTCCAATCGGAAAGCGACTGTTCCACAAAATGGGCGACCACCACCGCGGAAGCCGTGCTCCGTATTGTTCGAGTGGAGTTAACCGATTTCAGTTACGAGCCAAATTTCCTGCGAAGTGATTGGGGTAAAATTGAATGCAATCTAAATTAAATTTTAATTGATTGATCGACGCGATCAAGCTCGTTAAGTTTCGTTCGTGTTTGTTTCAGCAGATCGAAGAGTACAATTTTAATTTTTAAGTGAAAACTACTTACTTTCAATTACTTTGGCTTGGGGATCCTGTGAAAGTTTTTCTTTGCATGTTTCATCAACTGTTTTCCATCACTTTGATGATGTAAATCCACCAAGAAACCACAGTTATGTCAATTCCCAGTGCCAAATCCTTGTAGATGTTCATAAGTAAGGTTCGTTTCCTACACACCAGCCCCCGCTTATGGTTGGTCAAAGTAGGGACAAAGAAACAAACCAGTTTATTTATTTTCATCTAACATGATCAATCAGATGATCGACATTTTATTGTATCGTACCGAACGGAACAGAAGTTTGCGGAACAGTGACCGTCCGGCGTGAGGGAAAGCAAACAGTTAGCCTACAGCGACACTCGCTCGCGAAATTAATCTCCAAATTCGACCCGCCTGAGTCTGGTTGATGCGTAAGTGCAGGGAATGGTTTTCTCACTAAAGCTTCTACTACGCGCTTCACCGCTACGTTAACAACATTGCTTTCCACCTTTGCAACAATTGGGGTACTTTTGTCTATGCGTAAGGTATAAATTTTCTTTATTTATATATATCCATAGAATTATATAACTGAACCTACTATTGTTGGGTTTCGCTTACCGCACTAGCTAGCCTTAGTACTATTCTTTTCTCCTGGCCCTCGTTCTGCTTTACATCTTTACACCGTCCGTTGTTACGCCTTGCCATCGTTCGTGGCTTTTCTTGCCTTTGTTTGTGTCGGTTTGTGTTTGATTGTGTGTGTGTGTGTTAATGTGTGCTAGTTTATACAATAAATCGATAACATTACGATAACATTAGAAAGTGAAGCAGTCGACAACCGAGAAAGGGAAGATAGGGAAAACTATCTCACAATAAGGTGATGTTTTTAAACTATAAACCATATTTTTTTGTATCAGATTCAAATGAACCTACAAATCAAACACGTAAAGGGAAAAAGAAGAGGAATGAAGCACAGGCCGAGGAGTTTTATAAGTAATTAACGGTACATATTAACACACCTATTCCAAAGGAGTGGATATGATTAAAGTTAAAAATTGCACATATGTTTTCTCTTCCTCTAAACCCACCACTTTTCTGCTTCTTCTTCTCCTTTGTATTAATCTATCCCTTTCTCTATCAATCATACAAATGTTAGTGTGAATTGTTTATTTGTTTATTTGTGTTTTTGTTTCTCTTTTCTCAATGCATCCTTTGCGTGTGCATCCGGCAATGACTGCACTCTATACAGCCTGGAGTATTAAACCCGCACACTAACAGCTGGGGTTGCAATGGTAGTACGTTTCCGAATCCTATTAGACAGTTAGTTTACGTGTATGGCGCCCGAAGAATCGATGACTTTAACAAAACAACCAGTTCAGTTTACCACCTTGCTTGTTTCTCTGTGGTCATCATTTTATTCTGACTTTTTTCAACCTCTTAGCTGTCGACTGTACAATGTGTTTGTTCATAGCTGTCGGTACCGCACTAATTTGTTTTACTACTCGCACCTTTGCTACAAGGAAGACAGTGTTGATTTGTTGCTCAAAGATGCTGCGGCTTTATACAAATATCTCTACAAACGGAAGGTACCGGATCATTAACCTCTAACTAGCGCTTACTTAGAACGTACTCCGTAAACTCGGAAGCCAAGGAAGCTGGGTAATATAGCTCTAGGAAGAGTGGGACGTACTGGATAGAAACCAACGTTGGATCGGGATGGGGAAAGTTGGGAAGTAACTTTTGAAACAAACCAAAAAACTAATAACAATAACACATTTGTTTTTCAGCCACATCGGGCGACACCTCGCCGCAACCTTGACCTTGGTATAAGAGTAATTTGTAAGAGTATATCTGACATCCAATGGGGTACGGTGGTCTAACACTAATGGGACGTATGTAACATTCTATCACCACTCACTCCCCAACTCCTGGTGGTGGTCCTCATCGGAGTCGAGCTCCGCTTAGTCTAAACGAACCCTAAAAACCTACCCAAGTAACCTAAGGGATCGATGCGTACATAACGGCGTACGGTGCGCCAATGCCGCAGCGATTTAGTAAGGAATAAATATCTAGCTTAACATCGCGTAGCGTACCTTTGTTCTAAGCTTATGCATGTTAGATCGACCGCTTTTGCCTAACGCTCTGAACCCGATCTGGTTGCTTACTACAAGATACATCGGAAGACTCTAACGTTAACCAATGCCAGGGAACATTGGTCCGCGAATGGATGGGTGGTTGTAGTAAGTAATGTTAATAATACAGAATCGGCCTAGCTCCAAACATCCAACGCCCCCCAAGAAAGTCCCGCGTATCCAAGGATGCGTTCTGGGGGGCTCAAATAAATAGTTTTCGGAAGGCCGTCTATGATGTGCACAGCACAAACACTGTGTCACCGTGTGGCGGTGTGTGTGTGTGTGGGTCAGCCAGCCACATCCAGCACTAGTTTACTAATCTCCTGAGGTACGCGTGTTACTCTGTATCTTTGTTATATGCTACCGCACGTCAAACTCACGTTTGTCCTGGAGTTGGGAAAAGAGGAGAACTCGGCCCAGCACAGATCCAGCGGGATCCTGGGAGGTTCCTCAAACGAACGCCGGAACAAACGGTGACCGGTGGTACTGGCGGTGACTGGCGAGACTGGACTGCTGGTCGTGGTCCAGGTCGTCGGGCTCGTGGTACTCCTCGCCCGGCTCGTAGCCGGCGTACGAGTCCACCAAGCCCTCGGGCCCGTCGGTCACCGCCTCCAGCGGTCAATCGCGCCCGATCCGCTTGTGGATCTGCTGGTGCTTGATGAGGTGGGCCTTCTGGCGGAACGCCTTCGCGCAGACCTCGCACCGGAACGGTTTCTCGCCGGTGTGCGTCCGCAGGTGCACCTTGATGTTGCTCTTGTTCAGGAAGCCCCGGTTGCAGATGTTACACCGGTGCACCGGTTTCTCCTTGCCGAGGAGTCCGCTGAGATCGTTCGCCGCCTGGAAGCTGAGGGCCGCCGCCTGCTGCGACTGTGCGTTGAGCTGCTGCTGGTGCTGCTGTTGCTGCTGGTGTTGCTGGTGCTGCTGGTGTGGATGTTGATGCTGGTGATGCTGTTGTAACGACTGCTGCTGCTGCTGCTGGTGCTGCTGCCCGGAGAGGGTTGTCGCTGGCGATGGACAAAGTCCTACGCCTGGAGGTGCCTGCTGCTGCTGCTTCGACTGCTGCGACTTGCTGTGCGCCCGTCGCTTACTTTTTGGTGTCGTCGGGGAGTTGCTGGCGCTTGAGGCGGACGAGGACGAGTTGGAGGTGGTGGTGGTCGTGTGCGGGAAGTTGCTGAGGCCCAGCTCCGGACTGCACAGGCCGTCCGGTTTGAGTCCCCCACCGAGCGCTCCCAGGCCAAAGTGCGGCCCGTGGTGGCCGCCGGCCTGATGGTGATGCTGATGGTGGTGGCTCTGCAGGTACCGTCCGTTGAGGATGAGGTTGTCGGTGGAGGTCGAGACGACCGACCCCGGTGGACTAGTGGAGGTCGAGATGAGCTCGCCGCAGTAGGACGTCGAGCTTGGCGCTTCCAGCTTGATCGGCGGCCCATTCTGCAGCCGGTTCTGCAGCAGCGGCATATAGCCGTGCGTCAGCAGGCTCTGCAGCGTCGAGGTCGTGCCGGAGGACGTGTGCACCGGCGAGGTCGGCAGAATGTACTCGCTCAGCGAGTCCTGCTGCGTCACGATCAGCTTGCCGTCCTGCACGCCCGTGCACGTGCCCTCGATCCACGCGTCCAGGTCCATCCACGAGTCGCGCGTGTCGTTGCCGTCCTCCTTCTCCACCTTGCTGCTCGGCACGGTCGTGTCCGCGATCGCCGACCCGATGATGGCCGCGATGTCCTCGATCGAGCTCATGTCGTACTCGGACAGCTCCTTCGTGTCGACGAATATCCGCGCGCCGGACACCGAGTCCGCGCCGTTCATGACGCAGCTGTCAGCGGGCGCACTGTAGATCTTGCCACCGTCGATCGACCCGTCGGCGAACAGCTTCACGTTCTGCAAGCTGCAGGGTCCTCCTCCGCCACCTCCACCTCCACCACCACCGCCGCCGCCTCCACTGCCCGGGTCGGTCCCGTCTGGGTTCAGCACCGAGTCCGGCAGGCAGGTGGACGTCGACGACACGATGTTGTTGTCACTTCCGGCTCCCCCGTTGGCGCCGGAGTTGTTCTGCGAGCTGCCGTTGCTGCCAGCTCCACCTCCTCCGGTCCCATTTGTCGTCCCACTGGCACCTCCCAGGTGCCCTCCGTTCCCACTCGGCGTGTACGAGTTCTGCGTGTAGTTGTTGTTCTCCTCCGGTAGCCGCTGCGCGATCGCTGTATAGTGATAGCCCGAGATCCCGTTGATCGACAGGTGGCCGGTGTTGAAGGAGGTGAACGATGGCAGCGGCTTCACGTCTCCCCCGAGACCTCCGCCTCCACCGCCTCCACCTCCGCCTCCTCCACCGCCACCACCACCACCGTTCGGATGGCCACCGCCATTGCTGCTGATGGAAGCGGACGAGCTCAGGAGCAGGTTCTCCAGCACGTCCATCGAGCTCTTCTGCGTCTCGCCGTCGCTCGGCAGCGAGTCGAGCTCGGCCTCGAGCAGCAGCTTGTGCCCGTCGAGCAGGTACTGGTCCGCCACGCTGCTCGACTGGTTCCAGCAGGAGCTCATCAGCAGACTCTCCACCTCGGCCGAATCGTTCTGCGAGCCCATCTTGCAGTTGACCATACTATCGAGGTGCATCGGGGTGGAAAGGATGCTTCTCTCTCTCTTTCTCTCGCTCTGTCACTCTCTATCTCCCTTGATTCTCTCTCGCTATCGTGTGTTGTTTCTATTCGCTTCCCTACAGGACTTCACCTTCCGCAAGCAACCGGCCTTCCGTCGCTCCGGTTGCTCCTCCGTTCGGCCCCAGAAGAAGGCCCCTTCCTGCGTCCACGCGTGTAAGGTATCGCCCCTGGGCTCCAGCCTAGGCCCGGCGCGTGTGACAGGAACAAACGACGTGTTGAAAATCCTCCGTCAGTGTCCTCCGTGGCTGCTCACGCATAACTCCAAACCTGTGTACGACACCAAACGACAGAAAATGAAGGGACACACTTAGTTAAAGATGTACATATACTTGGGGAAAACATGTCTAAATTGTACTGCTACGGTTGATCTAAGCAAATTAGAGTAGAATAGTAGAAATGCATCATAAGCAAACTATCGAATTACATACTTACTGATCGTTTGGCATGTTTTCGATGCTTTTAGAAATGCAAATGAACATGATACTACTAATAAAACAACCTAAATCCATCAACCGGGCCTTCGTTGTTACCAGCCTGAGGGTTGAACAATGTTTAAACAAATTATTCGTGAAGTTTGCTTTTTCCTGGGATGACTGCGTGTTCAAAATTCCCATCAGATGGAGCTTGTTGCTTTTTGGTCATTATTTACGTTGCTTTTCGGAACCAAACGGAACGGCGCTGGCGGAGGAGGAGTCTGTGCCATTGTTTGTCGTACGCATTAGAATATTTAAAACAACCGTGCACTACAGAATACTATCGATCCCCGGGGAGAGTTTAGCTGGCGGGTAAGTAGGTCGAGTACATAAATCCCACCAAAACGCGTCCCGCGCTTGTTATACCTGCCAATGCAATTCTCTCCCGCTTGCAGGCTGACCCCTGCCGTCGGGTTTGTTCTTGTTGGAGATTACACACATTTTAACACCGCAAACAATGCTCCTCACGCATGACAGATCGCTGGAATGAGCAGCGAACGTAATGGAAAACGTGGATCCCAGAATTCCCCCTTTTTTCTAATTTCCTCTAAATTTCAGAAGTGCGTACCGTCACACCATTTCGGTGACAGCTGTCACAGCTTGGTGTGGCACCGATTCGGCACCCGTAATGGCGACAACGTCCCGATTGAACCCCTCAGCCGGCTCAAGTCACGGTCGGATTAGTAGGAAGTGTTTGGGACGAGTGGGAATAAATTCTGTCGTCTGCCACTGGAAAGTGTTTTCCCGTGGAACGCTCGGGTGGCGCGGCGTTTTATTAACCCAGAAACGAATGTAGGTTTGTGGACGACCCGTTCGTGCCGGGCGCCAGTGCCCTCCACATTGGCGTGCGCTTCTAAACGCATTCCGCATATGACGACACGATGCGCTCGTTCGTTTCGTTCGTTTCGTTTGTTTCCCAACCCGCGTGACCTATCGTTGCACTTTACAACCACCGCCGCTGCTGTTGGTCCGATTCCCGATTCCGATGGGGAACATCACATGAGTTTGTGTACGTCTGTTTGGCCTTTCTACGGGTCCCATTCTTTTCCCCGCCGCCCGCCCGGGGATGCATATGAGGGCGCGCGTGCGTATTGCTAAAGTGTCGCTCATTTGCATGCGACACCAAAAACGCAACCCCAGCTCCGAGGTTGACGAAGCGCAGGCTTGAAGATGTGCCTTCGCACGCTGCGCCGAGCAAGTGTCGCGCTGAAGATGAAGGAAGTAACGTTTGTCGTCGCGTGGTTAAGCAAACACCATATATCCGAACGTCAAACAAGCGAAACCAAACAAAAGCGTCCCGTTTTTTCGAATCCACCGGTGTGCAACGGGACAATGGTGTCCGTTGGCTTCGCGAGCAACCCTCCCTGTTACCCCCAAGGGGAAGAGGGGGGGTTGATGGAGTGCTCCCACTGCGTCACTGTCACCTCGTCGGCCGAAGTGATTTGTCTTGGGCTCGCGTTGATGGATTGGGAATTTATTCGCGTGGATTTGTTTGCGATTCCGTTTCATGTGTGTACGCTTTTGCGCAGGGTGGTGATTTGTACGTGCTGGTTTTTTCCTTCTTAGCCCTTCATTCTTATGTTGACCGGACGAAAAATGGGGAAGCTAGCGCAGAAAGCTGTTAATGTGATTCGCGCTGCCTTCGCATTCGTGTTGATTGATTCGGTCGGGATGTGACTGAAGTATATTGATTCCATTTGAATCACAAGAAAGCTGGTCCTAGCAACTTTGGTTTTAGTTTGTTTCTTTTTATTTGGATTTTTGAACATTGCTGTATGACTTCAAAGACATCTCATAAATCGTAAATGAAATTATAAATTATATGTTTTCAGATTTAAGGTATCTTCCCCTTTTTGCTGTTTTAAAAACCAGTTAACGAAACGGTAAAAGACAATAAAATAAGTAATTATACTAGTAATCCTAGGCTTTACTTTGGATATTGCTGCTTAGCGATAGCGAAAGTCGTCGACTGACCGCCGCCGGGTAAAATTCCGTGCGCCCACAGGAAATGAAAATCGAAAACTGCCAACAAATAATTACGAAAATAATGACGTTCGTCGGCACACGAAGGAGCAAAGGCAGGGGCCGAACCGATGCACGTTCTAATGAGTGTAGCAACACTGGGATCGAAAGAAGAATGGGGAAATGAAAAAAAGAAAACTGACTGATCTCGTGGCGGCATCGGAGAAACCAAGAGGTACGGGCAAAGAAACACTCTCCCTACTAACGTCCCATCGGGACGCCATTCCATAAAATCGACTCCACCGTCTGCGTAGTGTTGGTGCTGGTCTGCGAAGCATTCCTAAAGCATTATTATGGTTCTCTTTCCGCCCCTCTCCCGAGGCCGATGCGATTCGCGGCAATGGCCATTCGCCGTCGCCGATTGACCTATTTTCCACGTTCGGGTTTTTCCATTCGCCGCTCCGCCGCGGCACCGTCGGGCCAGGCAACGGTGGGAAACGGGAAACAAATTCGCCTCCAGGGGAGCGTGTCGGTAGCACACTGCCAGTACTGTACAGTATGTGTGTGTGTGTGTGTGTGTGTAGGCGAAGGGGGAAGGGAAAAGGGTCCATCCGGAACGGTGGAAATGTTCGGCACGGACGGCGGGAAACGGGAAAATTCGCTTTCAATCCGATTCCGACGGCCAGTATGGATGAAGAATTTTGCCGACATTCATTGTGCTTTTTCTCCTTCCGGTTTCGCGTCCCAGTCCCACCTGCCCACCGGAGGCAAGATCCGCCAAATGGTGGCTGGAAAATGGATGTCTGGTTGAATGCGTGTGACCTTACCAAACTGTGACAGCAGTGCAAGTTCACGGATGAAACTGTCGACTTCCGAGGGGAAGCATCTAAAACAGTCACACGTATTTGTAAAGGATTTCGTTAAAATGTAAATTTGACACATTATGCTCGATCGAGGAATTTTTATTAGACGTATTTAGTTTTAGTTTTTTTTTCTACTTTTAAATAAATTCATTAGCGAACACTTCCAAGTTTCAGTAATTATTCTTCAAATCATAAAGCAAAATTTTCAAAATAAAATGTATAAAAATTTAGGATTTTATCTTCTGCCCAAAAAAGATTTTGTGCTGGTTAAAACGGGTTCGTCACTGTTACTGCCGCGCAAGTCTTTCGTGCGGTTCCCCACAGCCTACGCGTTGGCTGGAAGCTTTTATTTTTTGTCTCCCATCATTTTTTCAAAATCACGTACTCCCCTCGCGCTTCCACGGTTCCTCGCACAACTTGACCGCACTTGAAAACGGGTCTCTGGCATCAACAGACACACACACATACGCACGCAAACGGCAGCGAACGGGGCGCAAAGAGGAGGGCGAAAGTAAACAACAACAACAAAAAATACCGTTACTCGCGAGACCTGCTAACACACTTCCGAGGCGTGCGTTCGCGGGGCACGAGTCGCGACCGAGAGACGCGATCTGCGCGAGGTTTGACGAATCGCGAGAAACAGCGATGGAGAGAGAGAGAGAGAGAGAGAGAGAGAGAGAGAGAGAGACACACAGTTGAGTGTGAAAAAGGTTCGTGGTGTAGTTCGCAAGAGAGAAGGAGGATGTGACAACAAACGATGGGGAAAAGAGTCGGAGCAGATCGGTCCGTCTTCAGCGTTTTGCTGAACCGATCGTGCCGAGGATTGCAAGGATTTGGTTGAGTTTGCGATCCTCTCAGTCTCTCCCGGAAAAGCGGGCTCTCCGTTTCGATTTTTTGTCGCGCATTCCACAGCGCGGACTTAGCCTCTCGTACAGGACGATAATGTTGCAGATTCGCATTTTAATCTGCATTTTATGTTAAAAACGGATTTCTTTGGGCGCCAAATTAGCATGTAGAAACATGAATGACTTTTGATATGGGTTGTAAAAATATTTGAACAATGTTTCGCTGACCGTCGCCAGTGTTGGACGAAAAGAAAAATATAAAACCCGAGGTAAACGTACTGTCAATGGATTTTCCATTCACACCTGCACCGATGTAGAACGAATTGCGTCCACGATTGTCATTCAAGAGCGCGGGGCGCATTTTTCCTCCGATCGCGTTTGATGATGCTCGATCGTTGATCGTGTCCGTGTTTCCGTGTGTGTGTGTGTGTACCTGCTGCACGCAACCCCACTTTTCTTCTTGAGATTTCCGTCTTCCGATTCGTTCGCTATGCTTTCTTCGCCCGAGGCATGCGTACCTCCCGTGCAGCTCGAACGATAATGATGCTAAATGATGTTGTTGTTGCTCTCGATGATGATGATGATGATGATGAAGAAGATGATGGTGATGCTGGTACTGGAGGAGGACGACCAGGATGGTGTGTGTTGTGCTCTCGTTTGCCCGTCGGCCCCATATGGCGGTCCGTTGCTATGCAGGTTTTTGGGCTGGTGTGCTAATTGTTATGTTTATGGAATATGTTTTTCTCGACTTCGCGCTATGCCGACCGGCCCCGGGACGGTACGTTTAAGTATGTTACCATTTTTTCCGGGCCCGCTCCACGACGAGGTGTTTTTCCTCCCGGTTTTCATCTGGGGCTGCTTCCACGGAGCGCGATCGATTGATCGTCGGTGCAGCAGCTGCACAGCGTGTGTGTGTATGTGTGCACTAATAATTTCGATGAACGATTCGTGAGCATCTGGCATGAGGCGCTCAATCCGTGCCGTGCGTTGTAGGTTTTGAGGTGACTGGAGGCTAATTGCCGACATCTTCGTTCGTCCGTCGTGCCCAAGTAACCGATTAAAGTATGCACATGGCTGGGTTTAAAATTTGAAATTTGTGGTTGGTTGAATGAGAGCTTACGAAATTGGAAAACAAGCTACCTTTTTGTCACTTCAAAAGTTGATATTACTTGCGGTTCACTTTTAAAGTTTCCCAACAAACGATGAGCCAACTCCCGCACAGGGGAGGCGTTGCATCAAAGCGTTATTCTTCCTCAAAATTTCCAACATCTTCTGCCCGAAACCCAGCCTGACCTTTGCCAATCGGGGTGCTGACCTTTCGGGAGGAATATGTTGATGTCAACGTACCACATTTTTTATTAATGTCACCATCATGTGGCGACAAAGTCATTTGACTACAACAAAATAACGTCGCGCTGAAGAGAAGAGAAGCAAATCGCTAGAAGAGCTCCTTGCCAAACAAGTTTTTCGGTGAGCGGAGCTATTTTTAATCTTCGCGAAGAATGGACACAAATAAACGTTCGCGCGCAGCAAAAAGTGTCGCCGTTCATAAATATTCCACGAGCGCGCGCGCGTTAGAAAATGTCCGTCTTGGGATGTGGGTTGGGTTCGGTTTTTTCGGTGGCGCCGGCCCGGGTAGGAGGGGTAGGAAAGCGGTGCAAGGCGCGATCTGGTCGAGGAACCTATTCGCTTTCTTTTTCGAAACCGTTAGGAGCCGGTATGTAAATCGGGTGGCAGTAGGAGAAGGAAACATTCCGCACGTTGCATGTGAATGATGGGCGAAAATTAAAATAAACACATTATTTCAATTAAGCCATGTTTAGTCCGGCTTGATGGGTGGATGTTTTGTTTACCGGCTCGATTTCTCTGCGAAACTTTGGAACCCGATACGGCGGAATGGGCTCGGGGGGATAGAAAAATCTATAAGGTTCACCGGGGGAAGATCGTAAACGATGGTCGGTAGGTTAAAGAAAAGATTTCGCTTTTTATTCGACCGTCCAAAGTGTTCGATTTATTTCCACCGATAGCAGCATTAAAGAAAAGTTTATCCAGCGCAGAGCAACTCATTAATTTAATTCCCCCTGCGGCGATGCTTTTTTTATGATTTAAAATCCCCATCTGTGAGGCTCCTTCCTTAATCCCTTCCGCCGATGGGGATGGTTTATGCGGTTCGGCCCTTTTTTGTCAGCTCGTAGTTCAACTCGTAGTTTACGGCCAACCAATCCCTATGCAACCCTGCTCGGGCCGGTCTGGGGACAGAATTTAAATTGGTGGAAAATAAAAATTTCAAAAATACAGGGAAGTGGAATTGGGAGGTGAGGAGAACACCCTACATTTCGGGCGGCTTTGCTATCGGGCGGTTTTTATGGTTTGTTTCTCAGTTGACTTTAATGACCAATTTTGACCGGGTGGGTTTCGGGCTAACCGAGGTCCCCGAACCCCGGAAGGCAAAAACGTGGGCACGCACATATTTTCGGCAAGGCAGGCCATGTACAGGTAAACAAAGCCGGTCCGGGGTGGGAGAGAGAAAGAGGGAATAAACAAAATGATCAACACACGATACACTGGGCTGCATGTCGCAGTCATCATCATCATCATCATCATCATATTTCGCCCGGAGGTGATCCTCCAAGTCAGCGCCGACGCTGGGCGAGACGGGGATGGGCAGGGTGTTCGGAAAGCACATTAAAAGGTCAACACGGTTCCGGCATCGGGCCCGAAGTTTCCGACCAGCCTCCAACCGGGACTCCAAGCAGTCGAATGTGGGTCAAGTTGCCGAATTCAAAAAGGCATCGAAAAATCGTTTCGAACCCAAACCGAGCCCCCGGGATCGCGGGTTCGATCTACGGGAGAAGAACTTTAACCCCGCGGGTAGAGTGGGGTAGTTTTTTTGCTGCTCACGTTCGAAGACAATCCACCTTTCCGGGGTCCATCCGGAACGGGGGTTTTGGTTGGCGTGATCGTGAGAAACATTTCGCTAAAGTTCCGTCGGTATCACCATGTGGTACGAGGGGTGGGGGGAACGCAACACATAGGCCTTTGTGCGAATTATTTCGAATCATGCAAGCTGAAACGGTTGGGCCAAATGAATTTTGAAGCGGCATCAAAAAAACGAAAGATTAAATAACTCACACACAAAGTAAGCAACGAAAGGCTTTCGTGGTTTTGTCAGTTCATTCGCTATCTTTCTTTCTTAATTCTTTTTGTTGTCTGCTTTTTCGCTTTCCTCCGCTACTAGAAACCATAAGCGCACAGCAGAAGAACGTTCGTTTGGCACGACCGAAGCCGAACGAAGGGGTCACTCCAGGGTTCCCCGTGTGCACCAGCGTTGAAGTCTTTTTCGTTCGATGATGATTTATGGAATTTTGGCATTTCATTTTCGCATTTCGATTCAACGTACGAGAGAGATATGCAGAGACTCTTTGTTTACCTATTTTCCTTTATGAAAAAGACGTTGTTTGGCATAAATGCTAAAAAGGAATGGTTCAGCTGAAATTAATTAAAGTACTGCATATTGTAAACTAAACTTCTCTTTATTAAACTAACACATTTTTATGGGTAGTTTTGATGCCTCATGCCCCATCAGACAACCGTGTTAATGCTTGCAACAGTGCACGATTCCGAGCCCGCACCCCCTTCAGCCTCGTCGCGCAAAATCCAGTTCATCCGCTCCGCCATAAATCAGTCAAACTCATTTGTCCGTCATCGTTTTGCCACCGAATGGCCACCGTCTGGGGCCAAGCGAAGCCAAGGGTTTCCCTCCCGGCGGTGTCTGCAGCCAAGCAATATCCCACCAATGACAGTGGCGGGCGTACGGTGCGAAGGAAAGCCTCCGTCCGTTTTGGCTCGTTAATGAAATGTGGCTTGGGAAATGTTGTACAATTTATTGCGACGCGTCCGCCCGAGACCGGGCGAATCTGTGCGCTAAGCAGAGCGTGACCGAACGTGGCGTTGATGCGTGTATGTGGGCTTCGGTGGGGTTTTCCAACATCTTAACCTTCGCGCCTATCATGGAGGCCGCAGCCTGGCTCGAATGCAAGCTGATACTCCGATGCCCTAAAGGGTGGTCGGAAAAACTGGTCAATGTGTTAGCGTTACAGCGGAGGGCCGCCTTTTAGGACCGGTCTCGGAAGTTAATGGAATACGCCGGGGAAAAAACCTGCCCTCGCGTATGTTGACCTGCCGGGAGGGTTAAAACCTGTCACCAGCGCATCCGGAAGCCTCGTTTGTTTTCCTTCCTTCGTCCACTGGACCGCCACCGGTCGGTCGATCGGGTGGATTCATTAATCACTCCAGATGTTTGTTCCAGTGGCAACCAGGTAGACTTTTAGCACCGTCCAACCAGTTCAACGGGGTGGCGGGAGGCAGGAGTGGAGGCAGTTTTTCCTTCATGCCCTTTTAGTGGCGGCGCCCGAAGTACGCCGGAGGGTTCATTAAAAATTAATCAGAAGCGAAACCTGGAATGCTTCCCGAAAAAAGGGGCCCGTTCGATTCGTGTGGACTTGTACCGAGGCACCCTCACCCGGCAAACCGCACCCCTCCCGGCAGGTGAACTTAGCCCTGTCATCACGCTTAACGATGCTTTGATGGATGATGCTTTTCACCCTCGTTGTTTGGAAGGCGAGGATCACGCGACTTGCAGTCGGAAAAGGGATGCTCCGGGAGGATGATTAATATTTCAGTCCTAGCACGTCCTCGGCATCCTCGGTAGCTTAACCACGGACCGAATCTCGGCCCGGGTGGGCGTGAATAAAAAGGGCAATAAATGAGGAATCAACTGGTGCGCCTAGAGCGGGCGATGAGAAGGATTCGTTTCGGGTCATTTCATCATCATGTTGTGTGTGGATTTGAAGATGGAAAACATTGTAGTCTAGGCGGAATGAGCGATTCGTGAGGGTTCATTATTTGAGATGGAAAATTGAAATTATATTCTTGAAAGGTGTTTTGATTTGTGAGGTTGATGATGGGAAGCTTCGGGAGAGTTTCATCCCCTCATTTTGAAACGAAACAAATGTCATATCATTGTTCCTATTCTTCCTGAAGATTTGTGTTGTAATCTTTCTTATGATGATATTTATAATTCTTACCCAATTAATTCATCCAGCGGCACGATGTGACACCGAACAGGAGCAAGGGCCGCTGGAATGTTCGCTCGAACGGTGCACTCAACGCCACCGTGACGGGGTTGCCCAATAGTGCACCGAAACGTGTATTTCAGTGGCATCTCATTAGTGCGGCCCGCGCATGACAAAATCATAACGTTGCATGCAGCGACCCGGCACCGGAACGCAACGAGCGGCGCGTTCTAATGTGGTGCTAATTAATTTGCCTTGCTGATTGGCCTGCGCCGCAACCGACGGCCGCTTGACGACGCTTTCGGTTGAAGCAATTAGGCGCGATGGAGCCCTGAGGCACGATGCACGTTTTGCAATCGATTGTCGAGTGCGAAATGAATGAGTATGTTCCATTTGTTACCCTTCGTGAAGCGGGATAACGGAGTGGTTAAATTCCTGCGGGAGTTAGGGATCTGCATAAGTGAAGCGGAAGGCCATCCAATCCCATCTAGACATACATAAGTCACTTTTTATGTGTGACACCGTATAAGAAAATCAATTATTACCGCTAGCCATCGAGCCACGACGCACAAGCGGGGGGTAGAGGGTGGACTCTGTTGGCAATAGGACACGGATCGCGTGCCTGTCGCTGGCTGCGTCATCGTTGAAGCGTGCCAAAACCCAAGTCATCGGTTCGTCGCTTGTTGCCGGAATAAGAAATGTGTTTTGTTTTTTTCTTCAAGGATTGCCCAGCAAAAATAAAATCGAGAAGGCATTGAGAAATCGAGGAGAGAAAGAGACAAAGTGAAGGCAAAAAAAAAACTCACACACATTATCAACCTGCTGCGATCAGAATCGGCACAACGTGGCCGAAGGGGCGGAAACGAGGGGACGGGTTTGGCGATCGTAAAAATCAGCGAACCATTATTACTTCCATGTCTCTATTATTACAATCATTAGTATTATTACCGCCATCGGGCGATGCGCTAATGGTGTTGGTGCCTGGTACCGCTCACCACCATCCCGAAGGGCGTCTGCGATCTAGCGGATCCGATCCGAGCGTTCCGACGATGCTTTAAAACATAACACGAGGAACGCGAGGAGGAAAACAGACACCCCGAACCAGCGAAGACACCGATGGCGGAGTGCATTTTAATTCGCTTCCTTCGCCGCCGAATGCTTCGGAAAGGAGTGGTGTGTTCTTTTTTTTTTATTAATTTTCGTACCAAACCAAACCGAAAAGCGTACGGCTGCCAAAATGTTGCGTACCGTTGCGTGGCGTACGGCTCGCGTCCGTTAGCGATTAGCGTGATTTCGAGCCTGTGCGCGCGGAAGGTTCGTCGCTTGCGGCCATCGCGGCGGGCGTCACTTTCGGAACCGGTTTCGGAATCGTCACGGATGGTGCGTAGCGTTGGCCCCGCGCGCACCGTATTGCTGGCGTGTCGGAATCGATCGGTCGGTGGATTTCCGAACGGCTCGGGCCTAGCAGTTGCATCGGATCTAGGAGGATGCCTCGAATGGGCGAGGCGCGAGATCGCCGGTTCATCGTACGCTCAAGGCGTTTGAAGTTACCTTGCGTGCCGGGTGCCTTTTCCTCGCTTTATTATTTGATGGATCCCGGGGCTGGAGGAGAGTCGATGCGGAGGGGTCGTTTCGGATCGAATTCTTAGACCTTGCTGGCTCATAAATTGCATCGTCCGTGCTAGCCAACAGCCGACCGACAAAAGGTGCAGCGTCGGCTTGGCCAAAGGAAATGAAATAAAATGAGCTAACGTCATCGAAGTCGAAGGGGTAGTCGCGTGCTGATTTAATTAACTTACACATCGTCGTACGAAACAAACTATTTTAGTTTGATTTGTACACTGCTGCACATGGTATTCTTTTGGGGACGCTGGCAAAAGAGGATCACCAAGTGGAAAATAAATCAAAAACGATCACTAAATCATCCTCCAACGAGAACAGCCGTTGTATTCCACTATCAACATTCGATCCTTTGCTCGATCGAATTATAATAATTATGAGTGCAGTCCCCGTTTCATTTTTTTTATAGGACTGGTATAAAACAGCCATTACGGGGGTTTGAGTCGATCGGCCAATTTCGACGTGCCCACTTTACGGCCCACAACCGCCCGTGAAGGGCTTGCCAGCACGCTAGTGACACGTTCCGACGCGACTTACGTTCTTTTACCCATTGCGAGGAAAGGGAGGCCCAAAAGCAGCACGCTTCGTGTCGAACGGGAAACGTAACCGTTAGGTAATTGGTGGAAAATTGAGCCGAAAGGGAAAAAAGGACTATGAAGCGCATGGCACGAACCCTTGAGACACACACTGATTAGTTCATTAGTGTCAACAATTGGATGGAATGCAGGACAGTTGTGGAAAATTCAAGCTCGAATTTGTGTGCAACTTGAAGCATTTGTCTTGGAATTGCAACAATTTTACATTCAAAGTGTATGTTGAGCTGAAGGACTAGTGGAAACCCAAATGAAAACTGACTCTAATCTGCTCGAAAATTCCCGTTTTGATTGAATCAAATTTATCAATTCGGAGTATTATTTAATATCCCCTAAATTGCACTAGGAGTCGTCGGAAAGCGCCCTTGCAAGCACCAACCGGCGCCCGGAAAAGTGGAGTACGCACCTTCCCAAGCGGTTTTGCAACCCAATCACGCAAATGGACGACGAAGCGGAGGCAAAAGACAAGCGGAGACCGAACGGCTGACCTCGAAAAGCGCTCCCGACCCTCGCGCACGGTCGAGGCCAAAAGTTCCCCCCTTTCTAGCCGCCTGAACCGGCGGCTGGATTATGAGGTCAAGTGTGCTAGGTGTGTGTGTGTGTGTGTGTGGGTTCACACACACCCGGTGCCGCTTATGCTGCTCGCGGTTGCGTGCTTTATGCTCGCCCGTAGCTTCACATACGCGCATACCGTCGGAGAGCTAATGAAATTATCGGCCTCCTCGCAACAGCATCGGGTAGGAAAAGAGCTCCCATCCACTGGGAGCTTCCATCCCCCTCGACTGCTTTAAACTTGTGCCATCCCTCCCCACCCGTCCTCTTGATACCATATGCTTTCTGGAGTAAAACATAATGCGTGTGAGCTTTTGTTTTGTTTTAGGTTTTTTTTTTTATCGCGCTTCCCTTTTGCGTACCGTTTGCCGCCATGGTTTGGAAAAGGCAAATTGGGAGAGGGGGGAAAACCCAGGAAGGTAGCGAATGGGAACAGAGCAAAAGAGGCCGACCGGGCAGGTGGGAAGCAAAGAAAAAAAAAGTTTGCCGCAACGAATCAATTACGATGGCGCTCGTTAAACGCGTGCCGCCAATATGAGGAACGATCCGTTTCGTTTGAGGATGTGTTCGGTTCTGTTTTTCCTCACAATTCAACGTTTCGCCTTGAAGGATGTACGGAAACATTTTCAAATGTGCGTGTGCGTGTGATGCGTGGTCAAATCTGGCAAACATAACCGCACACCATAGTGCACCATAAACCCGAACGGAGGAAGAGTCAAATAAAATGGAACGTTTAATTCCTTCTATCGAGTTACCAATCATCTTCGAAAATCCGTAGTCACCCGATACCCCGGCTCAGCAAAGATCCAAGCCCGTCTCCGGTGGAATCATTCTACGGTATCGTCACACAAAACGTGCCTAACGAACGTGCCCGTCTCCTAACGGGAACCGCTCGTTCGCGTTCGTTCCGAAGCCGGGGTGCGGGGTAAGAATTAAAATTTATAAGATTCGATTTGGGGATTTTTTGTTTGTTCCAACATGGAAGACGCGCTTCCCTGCCCGCCCGGAATCAGGCCTGGGGTGATTATGGTGCTTTATCATCGCATAATGCACAGGAGAAAAAAAAAATGCACGACCAGATCGGGAGATTTCAACGACGATGTCGACCGTAAAATAAAAACAGACCGAAACAGAAAGAGGGGGAGAGAGAGAAGGGAGGTGAAAAAGCGACACGATTCGGGAGCTGCCAAAATATGTTCACCATCGAATCCCGTTTCATTCATGACGATCCCTTCCCTCTTCGGGTAAGCGTTTGCCGGGTGACGTTCGTCGCTTCCTCAGAAGAAGGCGCTGTATAATTTGAACCACCCATCTTCTCCCTTTGTGGAGGAGAAATTAAATGTGGGTGCCCTACCGGACCGTTTCGAATGCAGCAGGCACTTTTTGATGGTTTTTTTTCGGGGGGTGGTGGCTTAGGAAACGACCGTCTCGGGGTGGAGACGAAATAAATAAATAAACAATATCTGTACCGAAGGTGGGCGCGCGCGATTCTGTTGGCGTGAAATGTAGTCCAGCGTGGTCCGCGTGTCGGTGCAGTTATGTTTAAATGCTTTTTCTAACGGGGATTGCCTATTCGTCCGTGGATAAACCGGGACACGGTCCGGTGCGATACGGGCTGGCGGTAATGTAGCATTCCGGAAGGCTGCTCGGAAGGCTCGTCTCCGGCAACGCAAGGGTTCTTTATTTGCAAGCAGCGTGCAGGCATTGCTGAAGCCCCATGCACGAGTGGTCAGTCGAAAGGAGAAGGAACCATTAGGGTAACCGGCGAATGGACGTTGGTCAGCTAATCGGCTAATTAGTACGGTACACTGCAGCCCTGCAGTGCATCGATGTGTTTACGTAATAATGCAACGGTGGTGCCAAGCGAGGGTGTTTTTAAATGCACAGCAAAGGGATAGAACGGTACAAATTAGTTGCTTGATCTATTTCTTCTGAATGATTAACGGGCTGAAAGATTTTTCTTACAAGAGATAACATTTTTGTATTTTCAAACGTAGAAGACTCAGTATCTTATGTAACAAAATAAAGAATTATAAACAATTTTTTGAATGTTAAAAACCCTTACAATCTCTTAGTAAGCCTCGGTGATTTTGAGACCAACCGGATGGATTATTACGATCATGAATAAAATTTAAAATACATTTCAAAATGGAACCCTCTGCTCTGTTGCAATCACCGTTTAACACGCACTGTCTCAAATGTCAATATCAATCCGGCCCGAAGGTTTCGGGACACGGTCAACGATTCGAGGGGAGGCCATAAAGCATGTTCGAATCATAAAATCAAATGATTTTAAACCAAGGATGGATGCACGTTTGTGCAACATCATGCTTAAGCTGGTTTATCCGTCGGACTAATTTATTTCTGTCGCAACCATTTTCCACAAACGAACTTGCAACGGAGGCGTTGATGCACCCTCTCGGGTGACCTCGTCCTTCACATATGCATAGAGTAAACTTGAAAAGGGCATCCAAGTGCAACGTACACCCGGCCCGGTGTTGCCCAATGCGAGATTTAGGGTGGAGGATGTCGTTCACCTAAAAAACCGAAAGGGCATTCGGACGCTTCGCTGCTTATCTGAATTTAGGAGCCTGTTTTTCCAAATTCCTCTTAAGTCGGGTGGCTTTTCGGTGGGAGCTGGGATCGGAATCGGATTGCGTTGCGCCATTCACCACGCAGCGGGATGACCAAAAGTTCCGTTGCGACAGTTTTACGATGCCTCCGAAGGCGTTGTTGCGCCGTTGCCCAGCGGCACCACCAATGGTCAATGTCAAAGTGCTGCGTGCTGCAACGGCCCTCCGCATGCGTCCAATCGTCAGGTTTAAGGTCACCCTCAGGGGGGAGGAACATCGTAGTTCGGTGTTCAGCGTCTTGCGGTTCACCGGTAAACCGGTCTCGGACGGTGGAAGGCCGGAGGATGCGTTCCATAATGCATCTGGTGTGCGCTGTCTGTGCGGAACGCATCATGAATAAATTCATATACGGCCTCACACGGGTGAGGCAAAACCACGAAACATCGAAAAACCAGCCGCACCGCCATCGTTTCGGAACCTTCGGAAACGAACCTGGGCGGCGAGACGGTGTGCAGCGGGCGATTGGACAAAACAAGCGCCGAAGTGGCCACTAATTTGCTCCGAAAAAGCAAATTAAGACCCACCCGGGCGTTGCGTAGCGTTGTTGGTCGGCACGCATTTTAGATGAGGATGATCCCGCGTCACCAAGCGTCGCGACGCCCTGGCAACGGTACGGTTCGCGTGTGAACGTTGAAGAAGCAAGTGCAGAAGGCAGGCAGAAGCGAGGGAGAAAGAAAACAGGCGAAACATAAGCGAGGGATGGTTTTCGGTGGAGGACGGAACAAGCCTGGCGGGGATAATGGGCTCCCCCGGCCGCAAGGGTCACGAGTTGATGCGATCCCAGGCAGCGGGCGGATACCGAACGAAATGGACACCGAACGAGCGGCCAGACAGTGTCGGGTGCCGTTAGCTTTTCACAGTCACTGACCATGATCATGATCGTCGCTCGATCCGACGACCCGCGCCAGCGTCTGCTAGGCCATCGTTTCATGGCCAAGGAAGGGAGTGGGGAGGGGGGGGGGAAGAGTGCAGTAGGAGGGGGAGGGCTTAACCCTGAATCCCTCTGGAGGGTACCCGGGCGGCAAGGTGCCCTTTAAATTCGCCCGAAGCTGGTAGCAGTCGGTACAAACACGAAAATTGAACGAAAGACTTCAACAGCCGGACAGGAGGGAAACCCGGATTCCCGGTTTGGAAAAAAAGAGCGCCGCTCGCTTGCAAAGTGGTTTGGGATCTAGAATCTTGGCGTTTTGACAGTGACGAACCGGTGGACCGGAAGGTGGAGGAAGGCCCACGGTAATGGTCCGTATTTACAGTATTGGCCGCAATTATGAAAGGTGGTTTAATTTGATCAAACAATTTCGTCCCCCGCGTTCAAGCAGAAACAATAGCGGACTCGATTCTCAGCGCTATGAATATTTCTTCCGACCGTGCCGGGTGAGAGGTGCCGGGCAGGGGTTATTACTCCCCAGCCCCCAATTAGGTTCCTCATCATCTGGCATCGGGTCGTTTGATGTCTAATTTGTTCGTTAGTTGTGTTGAAAAATAAAACAATGTGCGATTTTTCCTCGCCCTGATACTTAGTAGCGGCAATAAATTATGGTTGATCGCGGATCTAGATCGAGGTGAACTTTGTCGAAATGTTTGTTATTGTTGTGTGTGTTAAAACTTTAGACGGTAGTACCGACTTCATAACAATTCAAAGTAAAAGCATACGGTCGAGTTGTATCAAAAACGAAGCACAACTTTGCATCCGGGAGTCATCGGAAGACGCTGATGTCGGTAATTTGAGTCACAGGGCTCCCTCCTTCAGCAGGACCTTTGACTCTCTCTCTCCCTCCCAACTTTGACCGCACGATCGTAAGTGTTGATGAGTTTATTGCGTGGTACCAACCGTTGTGTTTTGCACAAGATTTCCCACACGCTCCCACTTCGTAGCTTCACTCCTCCATCGGCATCAACACGGGACACGGAGCAAGGGCCATCGGAGGATGCTTGCGTTTGAAACCGGACCCATCATTTCCACCATCGGCACCCTTCCCCGAAAGCCAGCCCCTTCAAGATGGCGGCTCCATCATCATTTTCTCCCGACCAGCCAGGAGCGCCGGGAAAAGCCGGTTTCGTTTTTCGGAAACCATGAATGATTCCAGCCGCCGATAAAGAAGACCGACGTACCACAGTTTGTCCGTGCTCGCCGGGTTTTCCTTCTGCGCCGCGAGCCGTGTTCTTTTCTTTCACCCTGCAAGAACCACGCCACTGGAACCGGATACCGAGCGGTGGGCATCGCGCAACAGTGGACTGAAATTGCATCCCACCACCGCCGGCCGGGACGAGCCGGTCCGAAGTCAGTGAAATGGAAAGTAGGTCAGCGAGCCCGCGGGACCAGGATCTTGAGTGCAGAAATTCTTGCCCGCGTCTGCGGTCTCGTTTCTCTTTCTCTCACAAGCGTTCGGTCTCGTTCCGCCATTCGTGTCTTTATTGCGCTTTCGTTGGCCGTTCCGGGCAGTCGAGACGTATTCTTGTGATTCCCGACGGCCCTTTTTCTCTGATTGCACCTCGTACGCTACGACCCGGGCTCGGTGTTATGCCTGTTTATGGAGCGGTAGTTCCGTTTTGAAGGGATTTGCGAAATTATTTACGTTTTGTGTAATTTACCGCAGACATTTTTTCATCGCTATCAATTGAACTCGAACCGGGTCAACTATCTGGTTCCATGTTAATGTTCCTATATGTGTTTTTTTAATGTGGAAGGGCAGCTCGGGGTGGAAAAAAGGTTCAAATAAAACATAATCGATGTATAAGTGCTGTATGCTTGGGAGTTTCTTGGAGAGTAATTTATTTTTGTGGTAGTTCCGATAATGGTTTTTCTTATTCGCCCACCGTTTTTTTTTTCGTGCAGTGCGCTTTGCGGCAATTCATCATGATTATTTTTGGCTTATAATTAACCGATCACTTTTCGTGCTTTGCGTGAACTCAAACTGGGGTGGAGTTATTATTTCAGGAAGACGTAGCAAACATTCAAAAGTAAAAAATCTTCATCCACCTATACTCGTAGGTGCAATGAAAACTAGCAGACTTTCGTAAAGGAAACTATTTTCACCCCTTCGACAATTATCGAATCTGTATTTGTGAAACTACTTCACACTACTTTATCCTGACAGTAACTATTACCAATGCAGCCTGATTGAGTGGCGCTTGCTCGCGGAAATAGCGAATCATCAAATATTCATAAACAGCGAGTGCCAAAATGCCGGATCCACTTCGAGGCGACGGGGAGTTTGGAATTTAGGTCAACAAACTTTTAATCCCACCGTCGTTGCCTTATGAGTGCCTGCTAGTGACTCACCGATGAGTATCATCGTCGCTGAGCGTCAACGTCCGCCTGGGAAGCGTTTTACGAGCGAACTACTACCAATACCTGGTACTACTACCGGGGTTGCCTTAAGGTCGTACCAGTGGTAGCAGTGACGATGACGTTTGTGTTGAGTGACTCAACACCGCTGCGCGATACTACGAGGATCTTGGCGCAGTGAAAGGATTGTGTAATTATGTTTGGGAAAACAGATGACTTTTACTATGATCACTAGTATTTCCACTTAAATTGAGGTTTCATGAGGAATATCCAAATGTCGAAAATGGCATTGACTCATAGCACATTGTGGCGATTCATAATAGATTACCAATAAACATAAGAATTAACAGATAAGTTTGGTTGCTCAGTTAATCATTTTTCTCATAAAATGTGACTTACGTAAAACCACCCGAAATGAAAAAAGATGTATATTAAATTGTATGAATTGTGCGTCGAATAAAGTTAGAGGCCAACCTTTTCGTTGCGCAGCTTAGATCCTGCGGTGGAAGGACAATGTCCTCGGTATCCGTGCGGTACGTATCCAGTCCATCATCGTCGCTAGTGTTCCGCGGTCCCGCCTTGAGCTAGATCTATGGCCCACAATCCACAGGCAAAGTAAATAATAACGAGGAAAAACGAACGACTGAGAACTAAACTTTCTTGGCCGACGAATCTCACATTCCCGGATGGTAGACCACCGGCAAAAACTTACTCACACTCTTCGGTTCTGAACACGGTGCGCGGAGCTAAAAGTTTCTTTGCACACTCACTAAACTTCCTTCTCGGATGAGTTTACACATGCGTTACAGCGTTCAATACTTCGCGATTCGTGTGCTGCAACCGATTGTTTGTCTAGCGTTTTCACAGCAAACTTGCGTGCGGTGCCGTGTGGTGGAAGAGATTCGAGAATTCCCCAAAAGACGTAAGATGGTCATATTTTTGGTGACATATACGGTCTGTTAGCTGCGGTTTTAGTGGTTCTTTAGTAGATATCTATGTGTTTATTAATGTTTAAGGGTGTTAAAAGGATAGCTACAACAATCATTCTTGTTACTGATAGTGAAAAGCTATTAGACATTGGGATAGGAAAGGAAAAGTTTTGATAGCTTCGAATAGTAAAACTTTCAAGTATTAGTAAGAATATGTACTGGCTTTAATTGCTTAGTTGTTTAGTCAGGTTAACTAGCGGCAAAGTAGTTAGTATGAAAATAATATACAAAAGAGCAAGATGAAGGTTGTACTCACGCAAGTCGTTTACGATAGAAGGTTTTGTAGTAATTTTGGGAGGCAGTATCCTAGGAGGATGCTTTTGATGTCCACAAAATTTGGCTGCATAAGGTTTGGAAAGGAAGTTCTGTACAGATCCAGCCCCAACAGCGCGGCCAAAGAAGGTTGGAACAGGAAGAAGAGGCTGACAGGATAGAATACTTCCGACAGAGGATAAAATACTACCGCTTTTCACCGGTCGGTGAAGCAATCGGATGTGTTCCTGATTTATCCCTTTTTAACTTTTCTTTTTCAAAGGCACTTTCTTATTGTTATCGATCTTCTGGGGAACTTTGAAGCTCGTTCCAAGTATTCTGCAATATTTACAACCGTTAAGAACAGTATCGCTCGGACATGCGACCTTGCGCACTTTAGCACACTTTTGCTGGGCGTTTGTAATTGGGTCACGAATTTTGCGTGAAACAGGCGCCACACTAACGACACTTTCCGCGTGATGGCGTGTTGTGTGAAATGCGTCACAAGCTTGTGCCACGTACGCACACTTCCGCTTCCGTTACGCGCACTAGCTGTTTTGATTTCCACTTTTTTCGTAGGCCCACTAAACCGTTTTCCTTTCTTCCTTGATGTTTCCTCTCTCTCGTGCTGCCTTGAACCACTCTCAACCACACACTTCACTCGGGCAGCAGCAACAATATCTGTCGTGTATCAGCACACCTTAATCACTCACTTAATGTAATCACTGTGAGAATGCACCGCAGGTTTTTCGCTCTAACGGGAGCAATGAGATGTGGGAAAATGTTGTCACTGTCACTAGATCACAAAGGGAGAAGAGAATTGGATGGGTTTTGATTAGATGAACTGGTTTATTTTGAATCGATGTATATTCGCTATTTTCACATGAAACTAGTCGAATGTGATATATCCTTCTGTATTTTTTTAATTCCTTAGCTGGTTCAATGTTTTACGAAACATTGTGTTGTTTTGAATAGTTTTTCATGACTTTTTTCAGCACTTGTGGTACCAGAGTGTTGTTAAATAGTCCATTCTTTTACATTTTTTGTTAATTTTATACTGAACTTATTAAACTTAGGAACTTGTATCCAACTTAGTACAAGATCTCTTCTTGTTAGAGTCTCTGGTTACTGGTTTGCATTTTCATGAAATCACCACTCAAGTGAAGAAATATAGACATTGGCGAATCATCTGTGACTAGTTTGATACAACAATGTTTCAAAATTTGGGAGTCATTCAATAATTGACACGTGCGCCCAAACACTCATACACAAAAATCTACTACAACTTTGTACTCTTGGATTCTTCCTCCCGCTTGCGTTTCTGCACACGGCAACACAGTTCGTCGATGAATTCCAGCACGGAAAAGAAAACTATCCAAGTAAAAATACTATACACACTCGCACACACACACACATACACGGACGCATTGTAACGACCAACTCAAAAGTGGGTCATCACCGCCATGCACGGGCTGCGGACGACGAACGGCTTCGAAACGGGGCAGTACCGTCTTCTGGTACGCGCCAACTGGTCACTGCCGTTGTCCACCTGTCAGTCCACCACCCCACCGGCGTCTCCCGCGGGCCGCCCCATCCGCCGAATCCACGCGTTTGGCACACGGGGACAGCGGCGTAGCTGGCAGGGCCGGTCAGAGGGTGTTGGACCAGCGTTGAATGTTTGTTCTATTCACATAACCACGTTAAACAGTCACCGTGCAGGGCGATTTTCCGCCACCACTCGCTCGGTTTTCCGCTGGTTCTGGAGCGCATGCGTGAGTGTTTGATTCACCACAGTTCCGTGTTTTAATTTGAACTTCTGTTTTGCGCTTTATGTTGTTTAAACTCGTTCACATGCATCCGATTCGGTCTTCAATCACAAACTTTAATGCTTTGGCATACGTTGGAAAACACAATTACGACTCCAAACGAGCGACTTCATTAGCTTAAGACGTTGCGTGCGGTACTTAAAAACTTTTCCTGAAAATTACACGTGAGCTTCACAGGATTTTTGTTCACTGCAACCACTAATCGGTAGGTATCCTTTGCACAAGGAAATCTTTGTTAATTCAAACATTTCTCCTCGCATAGCTTATGTGGGTCACTGGAGTACTACGTCACACTTTCTTTCACCTAGGAGCTTTCGAGAAAGACTCGTCGAAATTCCTGTGTACACTCGAGGGAGGCACTCATGAATTGACGCTGATTCTACCATCATCCTTTGTGAATCCTTGGGTTTTATTGCACGTTGCAGGGTTATGGTAATTATTTTTCATTAACAATTACTCGTTGCTTAAGAACGGCTCGCCTTCTCACATCAATAAACACGTTCGTTACCGAGATAGGCTCAAAACTCACTAATTGCACTGGAAGTCCTGCCAAAAGGATTCCTCCGATGGGAGCCCAGGTACCAGCTACCGTCCAGGACAACGATGACGTTTCGGCAGCACCGACGGCGGCGGCGACGACCACGACGACGGCGACGACAGACGGCGCACGGACCACCAGAGAGACCAAAAAACGGGCACACGGACCGCACGGACGCAAACGCATGGGGCAACGATCGAAAACAAACTGGCAACGGACCCACGGAGTGTCGATCGTCCGCCTGCGCCAGCGCCTTTCTGCTTCGCCTGCCCGCTTTCTCTGCCGTCCCTTTCGCCGTCCGGTTGCTGTTTCTCGCTCTGGCCGGCGGCTAACGGCCCAGTACGCACCACCAACCGTGAACCCGAATTCGACCGAAACACCCGAGGCCGCGACGGAAGATCGCTAGCCCTCTTGCTCGGTTGTCTAACCCCATCCCGCTCTAGCTCGTTCTCGAGCTCACCAAGCACGGGTGCGTTGGAATGCACCGCACTGCCGCAAGGGCTCTTCGGCTTCGGTGGTCAAAAGCTCACGAGCTCGGGTAGTCCCTTTCGTTCACTCACCCACTTCGAACCGCACTCCGTTTCCCTCTAACGCTTAGTTGAACGTGCGTGCGAGAAAGTAGGAGAAAGAAGAAATGAGCGCGTGGAGAAATGCAGAAAAGAGACCGCTCGCAGCGCGTGAGCGTGAGCGAGGGGAGAATAACAACAGACGAGCTTTTGAGACCACGCGAAAGCTCACCGTCGATCGGTCGGCGATCGTCGTGTCGAGCCGAAGAAATGGGGTCAACGGTGTGCGAGCTGGACGGCGATAGCGGATCGCCGCTCGTTCGCCCCCAAAATGGGGGCTCTAAGTCAAGTCTTCACCACAGATTCAACCGTTCGGGGAGGCTGTCGGTGAGCCCACCGACGGTCCACGGTGGTCCGCGCGGAGGTACGTGCGCGGGGCGGCCGATCGTGCCATGTATGCGTGAGCGGAGAAATGGTCCACTGGGACACACGGCGCAAACGGTGGAGTGCGCGCGACGGTGGAGAAAATTTCTTTTTGCGGTTGTATGCGCGAATGCTGCTCCTATTGCTGCTGGCACACGGTGTCGTGTCGTGTTCAGGTTTTGTGTTATTGCTTTTTTGCCCCGTCTTGTGCTTGTTCTTCTGCCTTTTCTATCCTCCCGGACCCAATGTCGCGTGGTACGGCGTGCGCCAAACTTCACATGTCGTTTTTTACTACGCTTAGATACGTTTTTGCCTTGCTTGTAGACCTTTTTATATAGAAGTTTTTGTGCAATTCAAGGTAGGAATAAAACTGTTTTTGTCTAGTAAATATTAAGAACCTTCAGAAAAGAGGTAATAATGTATATATTGGAGATTTAAAATACATTTATGATAAAAAAAAAGATCGACCATAGGCTCAAGCGTTCGTTTTAATAACAATCTAGACATTCAGCTTTGTACTTACATTTTTCATAACGAAGAATTGTATCAATTGTTCGCAGAATTGAATGGAACATTTCATTGTTAAACAAACATATTTTTTCACAACTTTTTCACCATTTCGCACATAGACCGATTACAATACCTATCAATCCGTGATTAGGACCAGCTGGTGCTTCGCGGCCACAGCAGCACCAGTGGATCCGGCAAACATCTCCGGCCCGCGCCCAGCCTCCCTTGCGCCTCGGCACTCCGGAAGGGAAGGAACCCGAGCCGCGAAAAAGGGGGTCAACTATTTCCTCGTATCCATTTCAGTCGCGCACTGCTTCCCGCACCGGGCGGGAGGTGAAAGAAAGGTGTCGATCGTGGGTTCTCCTTCCCGCGGGTGGAGGCTTTCTCTCGGCGCACTCTTTCGCACGCATTCTTCACCGGTTAGGGGGGGCCACATCGGGAGGACGATCAGTCTTCAGGGGGGGCCACGACGCAGTAACACGCGACAGGGGAAGAAAGCGCAAGGGTTGAACCACTCGCGTGCACCTGGACCATTGGGGGTGCATGGAAACGGGGGTTGCTTTGGCACGAGTAGTACGTTTCACGCACACATCTGCAGTCCACAACCGGGCCAACACGAGCAGGGCTACAACGACGGGGGGGACCTACCCTAGAAAAGCGATGGAACGAAAAAGACTAGCAAAAGGAACACACGGAACCAAAATGAAGTCAGCCATCAAGAGAGGGAGGGAGAGAGAGAGAGAGAGATAGAAGGAAAGGGAACGAAAAACTCCCAAAAGGAAAATGTCGAACGGGCTCACCAAAGCTCAGCGCAGCAAGGTAGCGAACGTTTGAGCGAAAGAAAAACATTTCCAAAAGAAAAACAATATCGTTGCGAACCAATTCAGTGTCAGGGAGAGAAGAAAAAAAGGAGACACGATCGTGAAAGAAAAAACACGAACAAACTAACTCCAAATGATGCAGCGTAGGCAAATATGGCCAGCCGGCCGACGCAAAACTGGTGCGTTCCAGTGGCGCACTATCCGAATCGGTCTTGGGAAGGAATTATGGCAAAGGGAGGCCGCCGAGCAACCAGTCGCTGCTTGTCGGAATCATCGCGCAACAGTGAGCTGCAATTTTTGTCACCGATTATTTGCATTTTAATGTCGCGAGAATACTTTCATTTTTAAGTCCAAGAGTGTTTGCGGGATGTAACTTCAAATGACCTAGCGAATATTTAACAAATATTCGAAATACCAAAAATAATCATAGGCCAACGGAACGAACAAAAATTCCAAAATAACAGTAAATGATTAATAGCATATGTTCAAACACGGAAAACTGCAATCAACATAAGCCTCAATGTTAGTATGCATCGCATGCAGGGTTAATAAACGGTTGGCAACGAGCTGAGCACGCATTTCTATGTCAAAGTTAAGGTGAAGTGTGCTGTTTCGCAAGCAACATTAAGGTGATCGGTCACCGCCGCCATCCGCCGACGACGCATCGTCTCCGTCAGCCGGTTATGGAATGCAGCCATCGCCGGGGCACGATCGGAAAGATGACGCTGCCGATGATGTGGCGGCGGCGGCGGCGGTGATGATGCTGTTGCTGCTGCTGTTGCCGGTGCTCGGTCACGGGCGAGAGAAAGTCTTCGGGATGGGAAAATGGATGATGGGTCAGCGGGCGCGCGGTCCCTTCGAGGACGGTGGAAAGTGAAGCCACGGTTATGCGTGGCCCCGGTATTGCGTTTGCCGGCGTTGCGAAGGAGTGGTCGCGTAAAAATACGACGCAGCCACTCGGGCATTTGCAATTTGCCCGGTGGTCGCCGGGTGACGGGTGCGATAATCGAATCGGCGATGGGAAAGGGTTAGGGTAGGCAAAGGGAAGGTTGGAGAAGGAGTGTCAGTGGTGCCGCGAGCTATCTGTGATTTTTTATGGCATCTTTATGAGGTAGCTGGAGATGGTGATTTTTTTTAAATTTCTATGCTTCAGTTGAAGGGTTCGTCACTTGCTTGGACATTTATGTCACTTGTTTTATTTAATGCGCCGTATGCAAAATATTGCAGTTATTTCACACAAACCAATAATTTATTTATCATTTTTAAAACCGATCTAAAAAATCGTACACGTTGGTTATTCATTGGACACTTTTTTCCAATTAAAAGAATTAAGTATTAATTTGAAATTTATTTTACTATTTCGCCGGATGAGTTGAGTTTCATACCAAACAGTAAAAAGAACAAAGTAATAATACCATCTCAGCCTCCTCAACTTTCCCAAGCGCTGCAACCCTCTTGACAACGTTTCTGCAAAACATTTGTCACGTCGTCAATCGTTGCAAATAAACATCAAAATGCATCGCTTTTCTCATGCAAACAACCTGACCGGTTGTTGCCCGCATACAAACAGTAACATTGTGTTAGGTCAAGCTACACAACCGGCCCGGAACAGATGCGAACCGAACATGGTTTTTGCACTTTCTTCTGTCCAATAGAAAATGCTGTCTCTTTGTTTTCCGCCATCCTTCTCGCCCGGAGTCTCCCCGTGCACGAGTGAATCTTTGTGTTGACACTTTTCTCCATCGATATGAGCCACTTTTCCCTCCCTGACCCGTGGATTCGCTCTGCCATTCTTTGCGATGTGTCAACGCGGGGTGAGACATTCATCATCATCATCACGATCCTCACCGCATGCCGCCCGTTCGCAATCCTGTGCTCCTTTTTGGGGTCGGTCCGGTACGCCCGGTATAAACTTTGCAGTATCAGGAAGAAAGGGTGGGGGGCTGGGGGAGAGGGTTATCGGTCGCCAACATAATGTTGCGACAATGTCGGCCGGGACAAAACCCTTGCTTGCCGTGGCCAGACTGCACATGCCCATAAAAGCAATTAAATCATAAAGAGAAAGTTCTCTCGCATCGGAGCAACCTGCAGTTTCCAGTGCCCGCAATCTCCACCAGCCTCTCTGGTGTTCCACTGCCCCACACCCTCTACCCTCCTACTTTTCCTTCGGCCAAGCGATGGCTGTTGGCTCACGACGTCATGAAGCTGCGCTTCCCGGTTGAGGCCACACCACATATTAGTCAAGCGCAAATAACAACAATAAAACATGCTCGTTGGGGAGCTCGAGCCTTGCGGGGCGGGAAGGGAAGCGCCGGCGGATCGGAGCAACACGAAATTGCTCCAATCTGTCGGAACCAAACTAAGTGATTGGTGTAATGGCGAGAAGATGTGATGTGGAAGAAAAATAACACCACAACGGGGAGAAGCGAGAAAGCTTGCGAAGATCGCGCCCAAAGAGGGAAACAATCGATCAAAGGATGCTTCGGCGAAACGAGCGAGCCGGGTATCAATGGCAACATGGCCGCAACGACATGGCTCGGTATCGGCAAGGGCCAACGCGGGAGGCACACTCGTGTGTGGCTGGCGGAGAGACCAACAACGTTGGAAACGACGAACCTCGGGCAGCGGAAGTGTTGGGCCCTGTGCTCTCCCTCTTGTGGCGCTTACTGCTGGAAGTGGCCGTGCTTTCCAAGCATTGCAGCATTATTACCCAGCAGCAGCAGCATCTACAACGGCGGCAGCGGCATCGACCAATTGTTCAAGTGAATTTGACCTACATCACATCGTTTCGATGTAATTTTCCTTTTTTCCCTGCCATTCCTTCCTCGCTCGAGGTTGCTGTTGCTTTCTTCGGGTGCCGGCAGCATACCATGGCGCGATGTTTTTGCGCACCCCTCCTCCACTTTTCTACCACTTGGTTGGTCGTCTGGCTTCATCCGCGCCGGTCGGAAATAGTTAACTCACGAAAAAGAGGAAACAATATCGAACGGATGAAAATAATCACCTGCAACTCTTTTTCTCGTTCCATACCATAGACATAATTAATTTACAAAGTCCTGAAAAGTTATAAGATCCTAGTTTTTGGTCATGCTTTAGATAATTTCGGTTGTATTATCGTCCTTTTATTTGTTCACATTACGTAAATAAATAATATGTTGGTTTTGTTAGATAATTTTCTAGATGGATTGAATATTATTTACACATTTGTTGATACTTTTAAAAAGGATGGAAGGTTCAAAGTTATTTTTTCTTGTTTAAAAATATCTCAAGCCAAAAGAAGGCTGCAAAAGAAAGTGCCTCGCGAATTTAGTTTGACTTAAACATAATTCATTCGATTCCCACCAATGCACGGGTTAGAAAATATGAATGACTTCAAGATACACTTTAATTGTTCGACATTGTGGCCCCTCGCCGAATGAGCTGCCCTGGAACTGTCGATGGCGACCGATGGCGGACCGCAGACCCCAAACGAAACCGCAAAACTTTCCTCCATCGAAGCGCTGCAATTTTCTCGCACCGAGCGCACGCTGAAGTTCTGCCGGCGCGAAAGGAAAGGATCACGACCCTGGCTTCCATTTGGTCCACTCCATTGTTGTGCTCGGTCAGGGTCCGCGCCTTGATCGATGCATCGCCCTCCGCGGCTCCGATAATTGTTCCCCCAAGTGCCTCCCGCTTGAGGACGCGGGAAGCCCCGGAGTGGGTGAGGGATCGGGAAGCGGGGGCATCAATTCGGCCAACGCCGCACGGTGCACTGATTTAGATGGGTGCCCGAGATTTGGGCCCGGCCAGGCAATGTGTTTCTGCCGAGGGATGGGTGTAAAGGTGACGATGAGTTTACCACCCACCACCTCCCCGTGGGCGTATGTGCGCCAAAGCAGAAGAAGGAAAGATGATTTGATTCTTTTTTAAGCTTCACTCGCCAACTGATTGGGGTAGGTTAATCGATCGGCGCGGATGGAGCGTGGGCTCATTAGACATTTTCTTGCCTTTTGTTTCCCTCCTCCCACCCCACTCCCACCGGCATGAATCATCCGAGGAAAACCGAGCCACACGGGCTGGTGGCATTTGGAGCACGGGAAAAACTCGAGCACCCCAAATTGAGACGCTTTCAAGATCGAGTGCTCATCTGGCTGCTCCGATGCAACCCTGCCTTTTCTTTGGGTGGGTTTTTCTTGCGTCTTTATTTTGGGCGCAGCAGCACTTAGACTCACTTTGATGCCCGATCGATGGTCGAGGCCGGATCGGCAATTGGTTTGTATCGGGTCAGGGTTTGCTTGTGTGGTTGACTGACTGACTGGCTGAATGTTTTTGAACCGACCGTTGTACTTTTAACGAATCCTGCCCATCTCCTTCTGCCTCCATTTTCGCGCGGAGGATGCGCTCAAGAACTCCACACTCGTTAGGCATCGGCAGCAATTAGTTCAAGGTGAGACGGAAAGTAGAGCAATGGGTGATCTTTTCTGCTTGTTTTGAGAAGTGACTGTGTGAGATTGTACTGTTAAAGTGGAGGACACCCAACATAGAGTGGAAGACATTTATCATTATGTTTTCGAACCAATCGCTTCACTTTAATAGAAACGGTTCTATTTCGGTTCAAGGCGTAAGCATAGTGTCGAGCATGTTTAACGTAACTGAGCAATCGATTTCGAGATGCAATTAAAGCCAATGAACATAACCTCGAAAATGTTAATCGATATGGTTAGTTTTGTTCAGTTTTATTGATGATTTGATGCTGATACATTTCATTGGGAATATGCACATATTTCACTCATTTAACATTGTTGACTCGCTAGTAAGCATAGGATAAAGCTTACGGTTGCTTTCTGTTTGATCCTCCTTTGAAGATAACTCCTACTGTTCAATTTCTTTAGGGATTCTTCTTTTCCAGTATATTTTCCACTTTATATTTGTCTTCAAAAGCAGTCCCCAGCCAGTTTTCATCTTCCTCACTGCATTGCGACAGAACTTATTGCCCACACTGGACATAAATCAAATTTATTAGAGCACCTTTAATGCTACCAGCTTCCTGTTCTCTTGCATCTTCCCCCAGCCGCGTTTTTCGTTCCGCCCAGCTCGTAGAAGCAAGGGGCGAGCAATAATCCCTCGTCGGTCATGTTTCTCCGGGAAGATTCCTGGGTTAAAGCATTCCTCAAACCTGCCTACGTCGGCAACAGGTTGTACAAAGTGCTCGTGTCGCTTGTGGGCCACGGACACCGGCCATTTGGTAACGTGTGGTCATTGTACCTGGTCGTTTCCATTGATCTCGGTCGATCGAGAGCCGCGTATTCACGTGTGTCCAGTTGATCGATTTATCATTTATGCTCGGCTCGTACGATTTACTCTTGCTCGCCCCTTCCCGCATCTCCTTTTCTCAACGAATCGACAATCGATTGTGTTGTAGGTTTATTTTGTATCCTCCAAACACCAGCCAGCGCATACGAAGCCAGCCGGTTCGTCGTCGCGTCGGTCGTTGAAGTCTTTCGTGCGCTTCTCGGTCGCACGTACGTATAAACGTACCTGGTCGATGGGACCCACCGCGCCTCGGGGGCTCCATTAGTAGGTCAGTTGGCGCGTTTTACGCGATGATTAATGTCAGCCGCGACCGACACCGTTGGGCTGTAAGGGTGGTGGTTTAGTGCCGGGCGCGGAAAGCACCACGGTCGAGCCCCATGAACTTGACTCGACGTGAACGCTGATGGCGGTGAACCCTGATGGAATTCCGCGTGCCCGCAGGGGTGCTTTGAATGCCGCGCGACACATTGTGACGATCGTGGTCGTGCGGTCGAAGATAGGCGGAAGACTCGTCCGCCGCAAAGTGTTTGAAGGTGTGACGTAAACATACTGTAACCAGGGCCGCAAACTATACGTGAATTTCACCGGACTTGTTTCGAAGTCTATTAGGCAAATCTCAACAATCCCTTCGGTCTGGCAAGCCATAAAGATTTCGCTAAAAAAATTACACACCTGCTCCTGGAATGCTTCCTAGGAAGCACTCCGTTCGGGCTGAAATTAAAACACTCCCGTCAAATATCGAAAAAGTTCGCTTTTACTGGCTCGGGTTCCGTTTTATTAACATCATCAAAGGTGTCCAGCAAAGGAACGCCGAAAAGAGGCTTGTCGCGACGCTTTACAGCCGGCCCGTTTGTGCGATGGTTCAGTTCGATTTACATTTCCCGATTTTGCATAAGAAGAACGATTGAACTGAGCGCGGCGGCGTTGGAATGAACGTTCCCAAAGGAGGGGGGAGCATAATACCAATCCAGTGGTGCACAATAAAGACACAAAAAAAACAAAAATAAAACCCAGAGACACACACACACAAAAACTGAACCGTCGCTCCTGATTAGTTTATAACGGTGCGGGATTGGAAAAGTGAAACCGTAGTTTGATTGGTTTATGGTTTGCACCTCAAGCCACTCGGTAGGTTGGCTGGACGTAAAGAAGACATTAGCGTACACAATACACACACACACACGACGCCATGTTTTTTTAGTATAACCATACGATGGGGGGGGGGACGGTGGGGTCGCACACAAAAGGGAGATGTCCGTCCGATGGCGAACCGGCAGCTTTCACAAATCAGGAAGCAACAATATGGCACTATTTAGCAACTAATTAGCCTGCTCAATTCGATGCAACGTATATTGCCAAGTTAAAAATAACGGAGCTGTTTTTTTATTATAACCATTTGTTAAAATTGCATATGATAAATGTGAAAACGATAATAATTTACCAATCGTTGGCATGGGAGAAAGTTCAATAAATCACAGTACAAACGGGGTTGCTAGTCTTCCAAAAAACATAACCTAGCATCCATAAATGAAAATATTCACGTATGTCCTCTTGTCTTTTATAAGGTTCTGAAAGCACTCCGAAGCTGACGTCAAGCTAAAGTAGAAGCAGCAGGCGAAAGAATGTAATCGAAAACGAATCAACCTAGGACAGGCTCGGAAAACCTGATCCTCCCAAACAGTGACCTACAGCCGGCGGGCTCGCTGCTCAACTTGTGTTGCGTGCAGAACGTGCCCAAAAAAGGCCTCCAACCAAGGATTCAATCCTGCTGGAGCTTGACGGTGGCATTCGCGTTCGGCGTCCGACACCGGTCAACATTGCGCTCAATTAAGAGTTTCGGCGCTTTCCGTTAGTGTCCTAGGGGAACCGCGTGCGGCCCTTCCTCGTTTGTGCGATCCGATCGACAATTAATCTTAACTGTAAGCATCTCGCTTCGGTCAACTCGGCGATCGGCGAAACCCATTATCGGCAAATCGGGTTCCCCCGATCGGGCAAAGGGCCTACGTTCGTTTGCGCTTTCGGCTAGGGCTCGATCGGTTGGTCAAAGTGGTGAGGATAGCTGGAACCGCTGGCAGAAGCGATCGTATGCGTGATTGGCCTCGAGACAGTGACGTTCTCGCACGACACATGTGTTTTGATTGAGGAGGCCAATCGAAGCGAAGGTTCTAGCGCGGATGGGAAACGGACGTTCCTGGGCCGGTCTTTCGCTAAATAAATCAAATTTTGTCCTAATCAGATAAACTGACAGGCGTGTGGGATGTTTGTGTGTGTGTGTTCGCGTGTGTAGATATTTGAGTGGATCATTATCAACGGCAGAATCGCCTCGGGGTATCGCTTCAGCTTCAGTTAAATGGCTGATTTGAAGCGGTTATTCCGTGATCTGATCCACGCGATACAATCGATCGTTCCTTCAACCAATCCAAACGTCCGAAGCCATCCAAATAATGTAACGGTATTTTTGTTTTAAGAAGAAAGTTTTTAGTACATAAAACGAACTTTAACGTCAAATAGAAAATAAATGTTTTCTCGTTTCAGTTAAGCTTTAAGCGTACGATCGTTCCTTCTCCGCCGGCTGAGTAATGCGCACCGTTTTCGTTTCATTTCCTCACATTAAAAGAACTGCCTGGCGTCGGGCTCCTGGCTCGAAACAATTTCTTCCTTCATTAAGGCTTCGCGGATCAGATTAGGAGAAATTAACACAATTAAGAGCGATGAAGTGCGCGCTTTTTCGCATTGCCAATTTTCGCAGCGGCCGCGTTTCATGTTGGCAGCCTCACAACGTAAGGCTCATGTCTTCTTCCCACGTCTCGCGTACGATTCCCCCCGCCCCCCCCTGCATGTGTTGGTTCGATTGGGGGGGGAAGGAAAAAGTAGCCGGCTCGCCAGCTTCCTCCTATAATGATCCTCCGATCGTACGTAAGTCTAATGTTTCCTTTTTTATTATCTTTCCATTCGTTACCAACGGCTCCACAACACGTTTGTTGCCGGTTCGTGATTCTTAAGGCTGATTTGTGTCGCATAACTTAATGGTGGTTTTGTTTTCCGTGTCTACAAAAAAGCGGTTCACCCGAAAACGACAACCCGTCCTGGAGGTGGTCTGCCTTCCGGAAGCTGTGAAGCGGGCTATCCTTCGATGGTGCAGCTGCGGGAGGAATAGACGATGGGAATGGAAATGAATACATATTTTTTTGCGACAAAATCTGTTCCGAGAATACATTCCGGTTTGTTTGTTTCATCAGAAACTGTCACTTAAAAACTCTCCTACAAGGAAATCGAATTTCTGTGCAACGTTCTCACTGAAACATTATTTCAAAATAGCTTAGTTGATATAGTTTTCTAGTAATTATTTATCATATTATGCTCTTTAAATCTAACTTTTTGCGTTTTTCTTTGACCCACCTAGTTTTCCTCTTACACGCAAATTGTCAAACTAGGTCTCCGTGATATGATAGCAGTGTTGACTAATTAAAGGCTTCCGCTGATCATTGCCTCGCTTTGCTCAGCTGCTCTCTACACTTCCTATGCTCATTTAAGTAAGATTATTTTATGATTCAGGATCCACTCGAACTTGTTGTCCAACCTGTAGCCTTGCGAATGATACTCGCGTTAATGTAGCTCAACTCCCAGGATGGCTGATGCGTGCATGCTACGGGATCCAACAGAGGTTACGATTCCGTAGTCATGGTGGTCAGCGGTTTATGTTTTCATTAGAAACCATCCACCCGATAGCGGGAACCCCCCCAGATGTGATCCAACCGGGACCGGTGTAGACGGATGAATGTGGATGATGTTTCAGTCGCTTGCTTCGCTTGTTTTATGTTGAATCGCACAAATCTAGAGATTGCGGAATAATCATATTATACCGCCGCCGGCCGGAAGCCAAAATGAGTTTCGCGCTGAGACTTGGATGGCGTGCCTGGCGGTCGACAAAACGGTTCATAGGTGGTTTTTATGATGACCGATTAGGAGAGCCTATAGACAGGAACGTGATGGTACATTTCTTAGTTGATATTTTTGCGAATTTCTAAGTTTTATTTCGATCAGTATTACCATTGAGATATGTGTTGATCGACTGCATGACATGCTATTCTTTAATTTACAAAGTGGTTATTTGCGATAATAATTGCTATAAATATTCATTTTAAATAACTAAATACAGAGAACAGTTTTCATTTTTACAAAGTTTTGTTGTTAGTTCATTTGGTTGACTTTATGAACCCTGAACAATCAAATCTTTTTTTTTTTTTAATCTTCACTCATTAAAAATAAAAAAAAGTCTAGAAAAAGTAGATGAAATGAGTTAGGAACAATCATAATGTCAACGATATTTAAACGATACTTCAAACATCTCCATCTAAGTCGGCCATTGTGGCAATAGTAGTGATCCCGCATACCATTTACCCTACTTTGAGTGATTTATTATTCATCATGCCGAACGTTGCAATGTTGCAAAAGTCATTCAAACCATCTAATCATCCCAAAAGAATTCCACCTTCTCTACCAGACCTAGTCTTCTGCGATAACACATTTCAATCATCGCACGGGATGGGAAATTGCAAATCAATTCCCATAAACACAGCTAAGCCGATCGATCGGCTCGATAACGACGGGTATTTACCTAATCAATCATCATCGTGACCCGCACCGGGGCACATTTCACCGGGGCTTTATCGGATATTGCTCAATTCATCGGCCCGGAGCTTGAACTTGACATTCCCACCGGTTCGTTCGCAAGCGATCCCATTGCTTTCTTCGCGATCCGATGGATCACAATTCGGAACTAATAATCGATCAGGGACTTCGGGGAGGGCACCCCTTTAACGTTCGAGCAAAGAGCGCCATAATTCACCCACCCCAAGCAAGCGCGATCGTGTGCAAGATTGTAGCGAGGTTCGTCGCTTCGTCGGGGGCGAGCGTTTGAGTCTTTGGTAGGGTGCTTCAATCTGCGCTGAAGCTACCTTAAGCGCTGCATAGTTTTGCGCAGCATCAGGGAGAAATGGGGGTGAAAAGAGAGTTTCCCGAATAGAGACATCCGGCTGGGGACAAATATATTGATGCCTTCGCTTGTTCGCGGTGTCGTTCGGTGGTATTTGCAGCCCATGATTTATGCCACTCGTAAGCGCCCACTTTGCGAATGCACACGGTACACCGATCCGGCAAACATCCGAAACTGAGACACCAATGATGAATATGTCGTGTCCCCCGAGGGAGAAAGGGTTTAGTGCCGACCGATGTACGGTCAATGTTTGGTTTTCGGTTAGCGCGCTGCCTCGGATAGGGCTGATGGGTTTATGTTTTCTTTTTATGGGCCGCGCTTGTGTGTCTGTGTGTGTGTAGAGTATTTTAACGACACCCTTTGGCCCTTTGCGGACGGCTGCAGGGCCGGTCGTCGGTTATCGCAAGCCGATGGTAAATTTATGACAATCGTCAACAAACGTAAGACGTCGGATAGACAAGACCACGTTTGGGGTACGTCGCTGCCGCCGACGACAACATCATCATCATCCCCATTCGCCTCCATTCCCATCGAGAAGGGTGGTTGTTGTTTTCTTTCTCTTTCAATTTTCGCTATCCTTCGCCTTGCCCTCGGACCGGCCGAATGATTGGTGGTAAAACTTTCTTCAAACAAGCAGCAAACACGGCCACTAAACACGGCGCAGCTTCCTCGGCGCGGCGGTTAAGTGATCGTAAACCTAGATTCCTGCGGGCCCCGGCAACCGGCCGCGGACTCCTTGCGGTGAGCGATAACGCCAAATAAGCACCCTCATATTCGGCCGATAAAATACGTACTTAACCCCTCCGGATGGGCGGACGCGCCGGGGTCCGATCATCAATCAGCGGCCAAATTAGCGACAAATTTTGCGTCCGAACGCGCCCCTTCCGCCCCCGGCGGGGAAGGGAAGCTCGGTGGCGGACCCACCCGATCGCCGGGCCGGTCGGGGTTCGGGTTGGTGTTGTTGTTAATTTTTGCTTGGGCATAAATTTGGGCCACTGCCAGCTCGAATGTTGCGCGCACCGTTGAGTTGTAATTTTCGTTCGGCGAGCCGATCGTAAAACGGAAATTACCTTCGGGCCTGATGGATGCCGGTGTTGCTGTTGTTTTTCCACCACATAATAGTTATGTTTCATGTTTGCTCTCCTGTTATCATGTCTGCTAAGGGTGATGAGATAATTGGCTGGTTCAGTGGGTCAATTGGGAATCGATGATACGACATTGTTGGGCAAGATTTGTTCGGCATTCCTTTTTCTTCCAAAGTGTCCTAGTCATGTTGAAAGTATTCCTAAGTCAACATACTATAAATTAGTGATTAAAATATACATGGGTCTTATTTTAGTTTTTAACCATTTTTTGAGAAAATGTTTCTTTTAAAATGTGATCCAGGTTTTAAAAAAATATGTCAAATTTTCTTTTGTTTTGATAAAAGCACACAATTTTCATGCTATTCTTTTTAGTTGGCAGTACTTTCAAAACAACTCCAAAAAATAATCTTAGGGCAAGCTGGTGAAAGATTTATTGTCCTTTTAAAAGGCCCCCTACAACGACAAGCCAGTCTTCACACTGAGCTTTAGGCAGCTTTTTGCCTTATTCACAAAAACAATCGTATCCATCTCACCAGCCTCACCTGTATCGAAGGGCGAAAGAAGAAGAAGAATAAAAAAGTGAGATGAAATGCTAAAAGAATTACGTTAAAGTGTCCAGTGGCAACCTGTTGCGCGGTACGAATTCGGCATCGGTGCCGGTTGCAACGTAAACATAAAGACAGGTAGCGGTGCAGCATAAAAATGGATGGTGCCATAAACCGTGCCGCTGCCGGATCGACCCCTTCGGTGCTTCCTGGAACGGTGGAACGCAGCGTTCGGTGCTACGGAAACGCATAACAAACTCCGGGTGGTGGCTGGTGCTGGGAACGGGGAAGTGTAAACTCCCAGAAATGTGCAATTTTAGGTTGCGAAAATTTTGCAAGGTAGGGCTATGTGACGAAAGGCTAGGACTTAAAGGGGCCGACCTGAGCGTGCGATCATTTTCGGTTCATCAAACATAAGAAAAACCCAAACAAGGCACCGCACGAAAGGCTCGCTGTCTTCGGGTGTCCCTTTTTTCACCCCGCATCTTCGGAATAGAGAATTGGGAGAGAGGAAAAACAAAATGCAGCTACTGAAAATGTTGCAACTGACCCGGTACGATACGCGCATCACGCCGCGATCGCCGTTGGCGCGAACTTTTCCGTTCCGCATGTTGCTCACTCGCCGGCCTGACGACCTTCGATGGATTTATCCGTTTTATTGGCGTGCTTCGGCTCGCGCAAGTTGGTGAGGAAATTCTTTTGGATTTTGTTTTTTTTTCTCGTGGCAAACAAGGGCCACACTATGCAGCTGCTACTGAAGGTTAAACCGACGTGTCGCAAGACGCGGTGTAACGCAACGCGAAGGATGATGGTCGGCGCGGGGTAAAGAAAAACCGATCATCGGTGGCCGGTGTAAAATGTGAATCAATGCGTTGTGTTACTGCGAAGCTAAAGTCCATTAGGACTGTGCGCACGTGTGTGGGTGGGTGTGTTATGGTTGTACCATTGCAATCGATATAATAATTTAGCTCGTCGCTGTCGACGATAATCGATGGATTAGTTTTCCGTCCACACCTTCCGATTTCCATGCACCAGTGAAGCAAATCGATAGAAACATGACGCCATTTGTGCGGATTTTGTTGTGTTATTATGTGGGCGCATTTTAATTTGGCTCTGAATTGAAACATCTTTCTTAACACACCAGCACAAGAGGGAATAAATAATTTATTTGGATCCAACGAACCTTTTTGGCTGATTTAGATAATATTCTTCATTCACAAACGGGATTTGAAAGAATGGAATGCTCAAGTTTTTAACTGCCATAAATATGTAAATTAAATAAAAGCTACATCAGTATTTGGTGTATTTTTATGAAACAAAATGTATGTATTAGAAGCTTAATAATTTTGATAAACTTTGGTTGGTTTTAAGTGTTGATGGATGATGTCGGAAATTTAAAACAATAGTAAAAGGTAATTGAAGTGCTTTTCTTTCAATCCATTTATCAGAAATACTGTATGTTTGCCATTACGTCAATCGGTGTTTTATTGTTGCAATGGTACAATATTTTTTATTGACCATTGTCAAGTCTGAAATTTGCAAATATAAGTAAATGTTTAGCTTTTGCTAGGGTTTACTCTTCTGTACATTCGAATGTTGTTAGAAGCAGCTAGTCTTAAGTCCACTGAATTTTAAAACAACCCGCAAGAATGTCCTAACTTCAGTTTCTTATTTATTCATTTTTTAAATTTCGTTTTGTGCTTTTTATGTGGATCTATGTTCAGAGATAGTTGATACTGCTAATGCCCAATCTGCCCCATAAAACGGCGTAACTGAAAAATCCCAGCACCGATTCATGAATGAATACCACTAGAGCGATATCGTTCATCGCGGCGTGTAAAGGAAAACTTTCTAAGGAACGATTCCGTAACTGCTTTGGTTTACGCCATACCTTTAACCTTCCGTTCCGTTCGCCGCTTGGTGTCGAAGTCCTAAACCGCGTGCACACCCCTGATGCACATACACCCGTCCCCTTGGTCAGGTGCGACCAAATGGCCAAACGGGTGGAAAAGCGCGTTAGTAAATCGAAAAACTCAAATCCGCTAAACCTTCGTTTATGGCTGCATGTCGTCGTTTGCACGCGCGTCAAATAGTCAACCACCAGCTAAACGTTAACTTTCGATGACAAAAGTCGTACTGTGAAGGGTGAAGCTGGAGGGGCGCAGAGAACAAACAACAGCTTGATATCGGAGCGCCACGCGTTCAACGAAACAAAAACGCACGGTAAACTAAATATTACTTCAGCTCAAAATCAATCAGGCACGCTTGCAGCTCGCTTGCTCGTAAGTTAGTCGTAATGTCCCGTCCAGTGATTACCTTAATGACGGTTTTTTTTTATTTTACAAAACAAAAAAAAACAACACCACCTGAGGTTGGGAGACTTTGCAACGGCATGTAGCATTTCGGTAGGACACCAAAAACCGAACCAAACACTTCGAAACCGATTGAGCGTGAAATGGAATTAAGAGATTCGATTCGCGTCAAAGCGCGACCGATGATGTTTTTTTTTCGCTAGCCCCTCCAACCATCTTATTGCGTGTGCAAAAACACACAAACTCACATAAATATCGATGATGACAAAAGCGTCACCCCCTCACCATCCGCGTGCTGCAGTGTTCGGGCGATGCAATTTTGCGAAATGCACCACAACCAGCGAGCCTTGCGCGGTGGTTCTCGTTGAAAGTTTCCTGCTTGGTTTTTTATTATACATCCCCGAGGAGGTGATCTGAAGGACTGTTGCTTCATTTTGGGCGATCGAATGTGCAACCAGCCGGAAGAAGTGCATGTTCAAGTTAAACACCTCCTGTAGAGGAAGTAAACATTTATTGTGTGGCTTCTGACCGGGTGTTGAAATCACTGTCTGCACAATATTGGTTATGTGTCGATTCTGTTTTCAACTTCGTACGATAATTTATAAGCAAACCAGATGCAAATAAATCGTTTTATTGGCTCTGTTGCTTCGGTGAATAATTCATATGGATTGTTTTTAATATTTTCGTAGTGAAGAAATAAATAATTGTGATATAGTTGTTCCCAATCTTATCCTTTCTTTCATTTCTTTTTGAGCAAGTATGAACATATTTATTTTGGCAATAACATATTTCAATCAAAGAAATTAATTTGCAATCCTCCACCTAGAGTCCTTGCTACGAAAACCACCCCTAGTTAGAACAATGCCCCCTTCTACAGCGAGTCATTGCCCTCCAACCTGCGTTAGGTTCTGCATGCGATGGCGATGGGTCTACGTTCTTTACTCGCGTGCTGTCTAACTCCGATTGTGTAACCGCCTACAACTGAGGTAAATTACTCAAAATTAAACTAATAGAATTAATTGCGCACTCCTTCGTTCCGAGATCCGGTTTCGAACGGAGGATATTGCGTCAATTTCGACTAGTATTTGGTTTGTGTTTTGTTTCCCCGCGCGCTCAGCCGATGAAAAGTTCAACGTTCTGTTGTTCGATTTCTAATTCATTTTTCCTTGCATGCTTAGGGTTGAAACAAGGTGTTCATGGCCAAAAACTAGCACTTGTTTGTGAAAATGTTCATTGAAGCGATTGATTCTAGTAATAGAGACTTGAAAAAAGATGCTTAATGATAAAATTATAGGATGTAGTGTTGTATAAAAACAAACTTTTCTTCGTTCATTTTACTTTTAAAAATTTCATCTTTTATTTTACAAAAAAAGGGAGAAAAACGGACGTTAATAAAGCTGCGAAGCTGTTCCATCTCACGCCCTTTGCGCACCTTTGGGGTCACATGGCAGAACGATGGGTTCGGGTTCGGTCCGAGCATAATTTATTGCTGGCCAAGCAGTCCGAAGCGGAACCCCAAAGAGAACCCCAAGTAGGTCAGCATCAGGGCGAGCTCGTCCAAACCACGCGGATCGAACCCGGGGAAGCGTAGTATCGAGCACTGGAAGAGGTGGCTTCCAATGGAGGAAGACAACAGCGACGAACAAACCGAGAGTCACCAACAAACGTTCCCGCTTTCCACGGGTTCATCATATTTTCCGACGTGCGATCCCGAGAGTACGCCTGGATTCGGGTTGAACCTGTCGGAAACCTGCGTCCCGAAAGTGGCATGCTGTGTTTTACTTTCTTTGATTCCTCTATTGCATCCTTCCATCCACCTTTGGGCCAGTCCACATTCACGTAACGAACGGTTAGGTTTTTCGCAAACGCCCTACCGACCGTAGACTAATTGGAGGCCCCCTTCGAGCCAAAAAACGGCCCGGGACGGTCCGGGAGACAAATCAACGCAACGGGACCACCGAGCGGTGAGTGTTGATAAATATTTTCATCTGCACCCGAGTGCATCTGCACCCCGCGGTGCGCCCACATATGCAACCGGGCGAAAGACCCCGACCGCCTTCGGCTGCACCCGACCCGATGTGTGGGCCGTGGTGGTGCATGTGCAAACGGTCGGAATGGAACAAGGTGCCAATTCGTGAGGACGCCGTGTGTGCGGGGTTCGCCTTTGCCGTGCACCTGCTGGGAAACCTGCGGCGATTGTTTGCCCGCCCCCGGGAAAACGGTCGATCGATCACCCGCCGGGCACGACGGTGACGGAGAGCACGCAGTAGGCAAGTATTACCTTTCTTGTGTGTGCATTAGTTTTCCATTTGCAATCCGTTGCACCCGAGCGGACGTGAGTGATTGCTCAATTCTAGCTCGTACGCCCGCGGGGCGGTTGGGTAGCTACCGGTTTGGGAAACAGATCGATCGGTCGTGCCATGTTTGCCATTTTTCAACGCTCACCCGATCGATGGTGGTCGGTGCAGAACCGCAGAACAAGGACACCGTTTTTGTTTTTGTTTTGGGTGACATTCGGTTGGTGTTTGTTTACGTGAGCGGCCTTCAGTCGAGGGAATCGTAACGGAAGCGCAAGGATGCGTTGTAAATCGATTGAAGCCTGTGTTGGGCAAATATTTATCCTTCGCTGGTGGTAACGGCGTCTTTTGTGGAAATTTGTGTGGTTTTACATGAAAGATGGAACACAAAAAGGTTCAAATTTGTTGTGGTGTGGTTTGAGGTCAATTTGTGCAAGGAAAAGGTTGTGTCTAATGTAAGATATACACAGTCTAATATTTGGTTTGCTAGTTTTGAGTCCACAAAGAATAATTTTTAAGCTATTCTTATGCGAATTCTTTAGATATTCAAAATATATTTAACACTTTTCAGCTTTGATTTGAATAATGAAAAAAAAACTCAGATAACTTCGCCGTTAAGAATCCATTAGAATACCATCACAATAACGCTGCACGGTCCCGTTAGCAGAGTTAAGCCGAACGCAAGGTACCACAGCCCGGCCGAGTGGTCTGCCCCCATTTTTCCACTTCATATTACCATAAAACAGTCGCTAACCATATCCACGCATCCATCGAACGATCGAAACCAGACGCAGCCTTACACGCCCGCGTTCGACGAGATGTGTACGGGAACGAGGAACGCACCGAAAAATCCGACACTAAACACTTGGCGGCGCAGCGCAAGAACACCCGCAAGCGATCGGTCATTGGCCATGCGTGACATCACCCACGACGGCACGGGAATCGTGTCACCGGCGGGTTCGGTCGGTCAGCTGGATCGATCAGGGCGTCGTTTTTGCGTTCTTTCCTGCGTGCCAGGTGACGACACGGAGCGGCACGGATCGGACGGTCTGTTTTTGGCGATCCCGAACGCGTATGATGCCATCGTTACAGGTTTACAGTTACAATCGCTTTGCATTTGCCCGGCAAAGCCGCAGTGCCCGTCGTCGAACCGGGGACGCATTTCAAGTGATTCAAGTTCGAAGTTTTGCGTACTTCTTAAAGTGGTTCAACCAGGACAAAATGACCTTCCAAACGGGAGGGGATGAGGATTATCGTTATTGTGATATTTTTTCCAGAGATAGCAAGGTCTCTGATCTCATACTATAGTAGTAAAAACTAAAAAAAAGGTAAAGAACACAATCTATGCCTACAAGAATTCCATTTAATATTTATCCTTTACTTTTTATTGATCTTTCAATCCTTCACTTTTTTTATAATTTGCAAAACAGCATTCCTTCTTGATTAAATAATTTCATGCCATTGAAGAAATGGCTTCGGGGAGTTTTTCGTGATTTTGCATGACTAATTTGCATGACTCGGCATTATACAGTTTGAGGAAAATATTAATTTCATTTGACCATGCTTAAACGAATATTTAATCGGTTGCTGCGTATTGTACATTAGAGGAAAAAGCATCAGATTTAACAGAATCAGGAAGAACTAAATATTTTAAACATTCTTATTAAAAAAAAAAAACTTCATTTAACGTCAGAAGTATATTTCCGTAAAAAAATATAGAACGTCATACAGATTCCAATCAATAGATTCAAATAGCGCGGTAAGCGACGAACTCACTTTTACTTAAACGATTACGAATATGTTCACTTCGGGAAAGTGTTTGAGTCAAATGAGCACTGAATAAATCTGATAAAATTTCCAATTATTTGATACACTGATAAGAAAGTATGATGAAAATTAAAAAAAATATGAAACTCAAGGATAAATAGTGGCAGCCAAGTCCTCAGAAAAGGCTTATGTTTAGAAAGATAAAAGAAGGCTGTAACAAGAAAAAGTCAGTTGGAACCCCACGGGACGCTCTTGTGTGTTCGAAAGAAAGCAAAACCACTCGCAGCAGTTGTAGTACCTCTGCCCGCCCCGCCGCAAAAGCCATCCCTTTCTCCCTCCTTGTCGAGATTCCGCACTGCCTTGAATTCGCGGCCACGACGGCGATGACTTTGGCTTCGATTTCGAGCCCAGCGGGCGCAGGAAGATGACGAATTATAACCTCTACACCACTTCCCCTTTTGGCGTGACGTTGCGGGTACCGCTCGTATCCCGCCCCGACCCCGTTCACGTTCCGATCGCTGCTCGACCGCTTTTTTAGCACGATCGCTCGGCTGAGAATGTTTCTTGGTTTTGAATTTTGTGTCACCGTGCGGTGTGATATTGAGGTTAATGATAGTTTTTGTATGTTTAATACGTGCGCATGCGGTTGGTCGCGTGTGTGTGTGTATGTCTATGTGTGTTTCCCTGTTCAGATGTTTGTCTTTCTATCGTCTTGAAGTCGTCTAGCTCGACAGTCTTCATTTTTCTTGGTTCGGTTTAGCTTTAGCACCCTAGGATTTAGTGGAACCACTCTCCTCGAGACGCTCAACTCAAACCGAAACATTCCCGGGTACCGGGAGCTTTGATTGCCGGTTTCATCGGGACATTATCGGGCAGCCTGGAACGCCTCCTTTTGGGCATTTTTCTGAAAATTTCACTCCCTCTTCTCACACACGCGATGAAGTGAGTTCCAATTGCAGCAATGCTGTACGTTTGGAGCAATTTGATAAGTTTTTGGAGCAAATCGAGCATTGTGCAGCCGGTGTGTAAAGCGTTTCCCTTTCCGCATCGATCACCCCAAGCGTGTTCTCGTATGAACGATCTGAATCGTGTGCGCCATCTTTCCTTCCGATGGTCGGCCGTGTTCCACCGAAATTTATTTCGCAACCTCACGAGAGAAAGTGCCGCGTAATAGAATGCATAAGCCGTTGTTTGGGTTTGCTTCTTCACTCTCCCGTGTGTGAAGGGAGTGTTTTTTTTGCATTTGCTGTCCGTGACTCCCGTGGAAAGAAAACGACGAATCGAATCGGCTGGCTCACTGATCGTGGGAAGATTGGAAGCAGCGCTTCTGACTCGCGCTTCATTCGGATGTATAATGCGGCTTGAAAAAGGGTCCACGGGTTTTGCTGCGCACCGGAAAGGTTTTACCGGACGCGCAATTTATACGATTTATTCTTTGTTTATATGTATTTTTTTTCTTGCTTCTTGTAATGCTTCTCGTACGCATTTCTTCAGGTCCCCAACGCTGATGATGATGTCGATGGCGAAGCGCGTGGTGAGATGTCGAAGATTTTTTGTACTCCTCTTTCCCTGTCCTCCATCCACGCGGACCGCTCGGTTCCCATACTTTGCCCCATCGGGGTTTTTGGCTAGTCTCCCGGTTTTTCGGTGGCCCCGGCGCTCGGACGGCGGCAAATTTAGGTCAACGCCGACGCAGCCGCTCTTGAACGGGTAACCGGGGGTTGGCGGGGTGGTGGTTTTACTTTTGTCTTTTTTGTCCATTCGGTTTCTCTGCGAGTGTTCCTCGCTAATGAAGACGGCTCCCGTCTAGTGCGTGGTGGACGCACTTATAGCCGCCGACATCGTCATCCATCGGCCGGCAGTACGTTTCGTTTCCTTGCGTATTATTATTATTATTTTCCGCGTTTTTTTGTCTTACTAACCTAACCTTCGTTCTGCCCCGATCCCGGAAAGCGGGCTGATGAAATCGAAAATGATTCAGTGAAACTGGCCCCTGGTGCGGAGACACGGAGCCACCGTCGAAAAAAAAGCAAGCGGTGCCAAACCTTGGCCTTGGGCTCTCGGGCAGGAAGAAAGTGATCGTTGCCGAAGGAGGGACGAGGGTGGAAGGGCGTAAAAGCGCACACGAGGCGAACCGTGAATCGAAGCGGATCGTGACCTTCTATTATATTTCTTCCGCGGGGCAGAAGTCGTGCCGACGTACAATAAAACGGGGTAAAAACCCCGCTTGCACGCCAATTGGTGAGCATTTAGTGCAATGACGAAGGAGGAAAAAACACGAAAGAACTGCTCCACCGGGATTCGACAGACGACGAACCTTCGCAGTCATCGAAAAGAATTAGCTTTTTTAAAAGTACGGGGAAAAAAACAGTCTCCCCATTCCCGTCGAGTATGTTTGTGTGTGTGTGTGCCCATTGGCTTAGCGATTATTTGTCTGGCAAATGTCATACCGGTCTCTGTCCCGATCGGTCGCTTGACCTACTTCCGGTTCTGGCCCCGTCCGAACGGGTTGAAATCTGGTTCGGGACCGATCTATGGGTTTTGTTTACAACGTCCGATTCAGTGGTCGATTGAAAAGGCCTTTTTTTTTATTACGTTCCAGAGTGTGGCTTCCCCTGCCGGGCCGGGGACAGGACGCCATCTCGCTCGCCAGGATTTGTCCGGTCCACACCGAGTCCGGTTGGCAAGCCGATAAAAAACGGGCGAAAAGTAGAAACCCGTTTCGAAACTTCTTCATCGGTTGCTGCCGTTTGCTCCTGATTTGCTTCTGCTAGGAGCGGGTTATATATGTTTCCCCTTCGGTGTTTGATTTGGTATGGCCCTTTTTGTTGCCCCGTTTCGTCCTCCGGATAGTCTTTTTATGGTTCCCCCGAGAGGCTGAGGAATGTTTTGCCCGGCAAGAAGCCGGACTGGAATGTATAGTTTGCTCGCAAGGTGTATGTGCTTTTGTCTTTTTTGCGGCTTGGCTCACATATTAACTCATTCGAGTGGAATAAAAAGTGTTTTCCCTTACCAACCTGTGCCGATATTGAATGATTCGCTTATGGGCAACCGGGCCGATTCCCCATTCTGTCCGCTTCCTAGCCTTAATTGATGCATAATGGTCGCCCGTCGGAGGAACCGCGACGAAGTGTCTCCGTGAAGATGACAGTATATTAAGGGATAAGAAAGCAAAAATTGACATGCTTCGGCAGCGAAGAAGTTGGTGCATAACGATAAAAACAACTTTATAGGTCAGGCTGCGCATCCCATTGCTGTTTGTTTTATCGGCAGGACATAATCTCAACTCTATCTCTTTTTTATGGAAAAATATTTCGGTTGACAACAGTACAACTGACAAACTCAAACCACAAAACATACATAATTTAAAATAACCCGGGCGATTTTTTTTTGGTATTGAAAATTGTCCCGAATTTAGACATCCCCTAGCATATTTACGGTCCAGCTTCAGCCCACATCTTGATAACAGAGAAAAAAGCTCTCTCAGTGATTCAAAGCTTGTCCCACACGATCAAATTGATGTTACAAAAAGCAAGCTATCTCGAACAAGCATCTGAAATGGCAAAAATATGAACCGTATAAACGCGAAACTGACTTATTATGATAATGTGGTGAGTTGCCTTTTTTTTTTTCTACGACTCATCACAGTGATAACGCCCCAGACACCTGAGGCCCACCCTATTTTGCATCGCAGCACACCACCAAGTGCCACCAATTGACCAACTTTTCTTCCCTCCCGGTTGATCGTGGAAACTGCCGACTACAATGGATGATGCCGCGGCGAAAAAATAAGTCATCATCCCGCGTGGTGTGACTTATTTTGTACGAAACTCTCAGCCATCAGAGGCCCTCGGGCGAGGTTTTCCTGCTGCCGAAGCGAAGGGCCTTGCAGCGGCTCCCGAGGGCACAACAAAACCCCATATGCTACAGGGTTTGAGACCATCAAGATCAAACAGCAGGAAACGAGACAACGAGAGTGAGCGAGCGAGAAGGAGAAGGTGTGCAGCGATTTAATTACTCATCCTCATTCAAAGCCCCTATTCGAGGAGATTTGAATTAATTAGCTAATCTGCTGAAAACTGTGCCAACGGAAGTGCCAACGAGGCGCTTCCCCTATAGCTCGCCAACCTTTGGTCGGGGGGAGAAAGAATGGGGGATGCCGACAGGGAGTCTCGCTGGTTTGAGAGAAATGAAAAGTTTTGTTTTCGTTTCATTCCACTGTTTCACTCCCGCGGGGGATTCCGTACGCGCACCGGCGGTGCATTCTTTTTGTGTTTTATTTTCTCCCCTTGCTTTGTGGTGCGTGCCTCCAGATCCCCCCCTCCACCCGGTGCCAGTTTCAGGTCAGAACGAGTCTTCCGTGCCCCTTCTTCCCGGCGGACGCCTGGCCGCTTTCCCGCGCGAACCGGGAGCTATTAATAAATTGTTCCTTGCCTGGGGCCTCCATCCGCTTTTTCCCTGCCACGTTCGGGGGCGCGGATAGAGCGAAAGAGAGGGGGGAGGGGGTCGCACAATGCACAGGAACTTCCAATCGTCTGCTGCCCCCCGGGTTGGGTATGCAATCCGGGCCACAAGTCACACACCGTTCGTCACTTGCGCTCGTTCCCAGCGTTCAAGTCACCCTCGGCGGAGTCATCATCATCGTTAGTCGCATCCCGTGCGCATAAGCTGCCGGGCCGCGCAACCCAAGGGATCGGGATAAGCGGAGCGGTTTAGCGATCGTTTAAGTTTCGCGTTCAGCTGCTGAACCGGTGAGCGATCGTGCGCTTCACTCCAGGCTCGTTTGTTTGACATCAATGAGACGGGCATGCCGGGTTTCTCCGGCAGACATATCCGTCGCCATAACTCACCCGAACGCTGGTCCGGATGCGCTAGACAAACTGTCCGGATGAGGTTGATTGACGGTGGTCCGCTGGCTTACTTCTGTCATGGTGACGTTGGTTTCGAGGTATTCCGAGTATCTCCTACCGAACCGCTCTTCCTAGAAATGCCGTGGGTCTAAGCGAGTCAAAAAAGGGTCCTCCAAACACTAAACGATCTTGATCGAAACAATTTGAGGGATCTTTTATTCGGAATAAACGTTTTCGTATGCAAGCTTTAGGACAGGTTGGCTATATCCGATGTTGCTGAAGGGAAAGAAATGATGCTTTTTAATGATGCAGGAGGACGGTAGCCGACGGTACCGAGCGGTGGCCAGCGCTGTTGGCGGACACAACCTGGGCAACGTGTGCTGGACGCAGCAGGACGGCCGGCTGAAGCGTATGCACGAGCTGAGTACGCTTGGCAACCGGCGGCTGATGGCGCACGATCGCGTTGAAGCCACGGAAGTCATCGGCCGTGTAGTCCACGATGCGCTCCGTGCCGTCCGATTCCACCGTCCGGTACTGGCCACGCACCCGATCACCGTTGCGCACCTCCTGCTGGCTCTTGATGTCACCCGACACCTCATCCCGGACTGCGTAGCCGTAGCTGTAGCTGTCGTCGTTGCTGTCGTAGTCCGTGCGATCGCGACGATCCTGACGCTGCTCCTGTTCCTGCTGGTTGCGGTTACCCTGCGTGAAGCGCTGCTCGTCGTACAGGTCGTCGAAGTTACGGGAAGCCCGGAGACCGTCGTCGTACTGGCGAAGGACTCCTACCCGGTCCTGGGACGATCGTCGAGCTCCCAGCTGTGCGTTGGAGCAGGCAACGACCAGCAGCAGCCCGAGGGAGATGAGCGAGATCTGGAGTAATGAAGATGAGCAGAGGCGTTAGTCCCAATTCTTTCAATTGCAAACAACCCTATTAGTACACACCTTTGAAGACATTTTAGGCGTCCGAGGAAAGACTGATAAGTTGATATACTTAGAACACACAGCTGCACACTGATGATCCTCCACGGTGTGAGCCGCCCATTTTATAGGGATTCACCCCAAACAACCAAGAACCTTTGCTAAAGGCGACCCACCAGCACCCGTTCTCTCCAGTCGCAAGTGTCGAAGCGATTCACGCCGCCCAACGCTATCACGTTTCATCTGGTTGAACTTCGTGTCGGTAATTGATTACAATGTTTTCTGCATACGCTGTTAAGGTTGTGCGGTATCACATGCTACCCTCGGTCGTTGGCGAGGCTTCCGTCGGTTTCCGGTTACCGCTTCGCGATACCGCATTGCGGTGGCATCGGGCGAGCATGCGATAGGATGCGTACGGCGTCAGCTTTCAGCAACATTGAAGCTGTCAAAAGTAGTTAACATTAGGTGTAACAACATGTTTTGAGGTTATCCCATGCAGGCAGGGATAACAGCAGTTTCTTTATTCTCTGGAAAAATCAACCAGTTTGTCGTAAATCTTAATTACTGGTTGCTTGATTTAGAACCCTATTTATGTGTAGTTAAATAAACGAGCCCACAATACAAGCGGCCCCGATCGCCCATACAACAACTATCATGACGAACGAGGGCAATTAAAAGGCACGCACAATTTGGACTCAATTGCTCCACCGCGGGTTTAACAATAGAAAAACGGGGAAGGAAAATGCATCGGCGGGAACGTTAACCCAATTTACGTTAAATCAATTCGATCGATGCCATAAATAAGGTGGCCACGAGCCGAAAGTGTCATGGCCGTTTGGACCTGGGCCTCCAATTTCCGCCAAACTTCCGGCCGCTCGTGGCCGTGTCGTGATTTATGAATGAACTAGATTTCAATTTTCTTGCCTTCGCTCGCCATCTTTCAGGAGATGGAGTTTTCTATCCGGTTTCTCTTTCTTCTTACCTTCGGCGGAAAATTTATCAGTTGTTTCAGTGCCTCGCGTGAAAAAGTCGGAAATGCGTAAGTGCTGGAAAACGCGGCAACATGAGTTAACAAAACCGTCAGTTTTAGAGCCTCAACATTCAAAGCTTTCAACCAAGTACCGCGTAATTGGTGGTTTTAATGTTTAATGTTGATAAGAGCAGCAAGTTCTTCACCGATCCACTGGAACCAACCTTGATGGAAACAGTAAATGGCAGAGAACATCGATGCTTAGTTGGTACCGTTTTCGCCGTTTGTTACAAAAACGGAACAGGCAGTACATTTGTGTACTTGTTACTTGTTTCAAATCTAATTGATTTCGTTACATCTTCCGATATTCCATCGTGGGTAAATTCACTTGCTTAGAATCATTATTCTAGGTCATCACCTTCCTTCACCCGAGACTGACCTACTTTTGACCTATTCACACGATTCACTTTCTTCGGTAATGGCGGCGGAAAACAAAAACCACAGCCCAAACCCCTTAGAGAACGTTAACACCTTCTTTAGTTCCTCCCCCTTTCGAGGCCGCGACCCGCGGGACGAGGACGGAACAATAAAGCTTTTCGCTGCAGAAAGAACATTGGCCCACAGCCTCTCGGCAGCCCATTAGCTGCCCGGATCCGGTCGTTGGGTCGCACTCTTTACGACACGAACCTCGGGTCGGGTCCATCCCATCCGTCATTCAGTGGGAATCTAAACAGAGTGAAATGTTTCCCAAAAACAGTCCGCCGCACCGACGGTCGGTCGGGAAATGGAAGAAAGAAAGAAACCCCCCTTTGGCTAACAGAAACAAGCAAACCGGACAAATTCAACGGGCAAGTGATTCTTTCCAGCGACTCCGGAGCTGGGCCGAGAACCGGAATTTGGGGAACCTCCGCCGAAAACCCAAACAGGGGGCCCTAGATTTGTGCACCGTGTTTGACTGGCCAAACATCGTTGACCTTAATTTTTATGACGCGCAGATGACGAGTACGCGTAGAGTGTGTCTGTGTTGTTTTTATGTGTTGTTTTTGTTCGTTCATTCCTTGGGCGCAAACAAACCGAAAACGATCTCTTGGGCCTCGTTTAGTTTTCCTTCCCTTTGCCACGTTCCGGCCAACGTTGACGAGCCTAACTAGCCCAAAGCCGCGTCCCAATGTTCGGTACATCATCTGTGGCCGCCCGGATTCTTCTCCTTCGTTCGGTCGAATTGAGCGTTTTGACGAGATTTGCGCCCGGTACCCGAAACTGACCAAGTTTCGGACGCTGGGAATTGGCCCATTTTTTTCCCGTGAGTTTGTGTGCAGAAAATGATGCATCACCTAAGGCAACAATATCATTAACCGCAAGCGGGTTAACGGGCGAGATCGGGGGAAAAGGGATGGCATGGCTGGTATTGATACAGTCGAGTTGGGAATTGCAAAGCAGAACCGAAGATGACTTAATTTTAGGCGACACGGTTCCAGCTGACTGTGCTTTTCTTATTTGTTTTTTGCTTGATTTATCCCGTTCTGGATTTTATTTGAAGTTCCTCGTCTGTCCCACTGGTGAAGTCTTTCGTTTGATCTTCTCTTTACTTAGCGGACTGGAAGCGTTTGCTCACGTCGAAGGTGAGATGATGGATTTGTGTGTTTATCTTTTGATGCTTCAATAGCAGAGAGGTAAGTTCGGTGAACTATATCTAAGGTTCAAAGAAATTTGCATTTTGTGCTACTGCGATTTATTATGGGTGCTTAAAATTGTTAATAATGTTCCTTTTTCTTTTATAATATTAGAACATTTGTTGTCGAAATTGAAATAATCAAACCAGTAGAAAGAATGCAAAAAATACATCATTTGAGGTATTCATTTACTTCTTTAAGTTTCAAATTTATCCGTATCGCTTTGTCTGATTGCTGAAGCTTCAATTCGTTCCAACTGAATGGTGTCAATATTTAAATTGTCGGTCTCGAAAATGCATCGTCCTTTGCATGGTTAAATCTTCTTGCTTGAAACATATTTTTCCACATCATCTTCCCGCGGGCCGACGAATTTGCAGACAGCTATCGAGTGCTTGCGACGAATGCCGTCACAAAACAATTATTCGGCAGCAATGTGTTTGCTATCGTGTTGCAATTCTCGCCGCAGCGTGCGCCAGCAAACAAAACGGGAGGTCCAAAATGATTTGAATAATCGTTTCTTCCCGTCCTTGGCTAGGGATAAAGCTGTCGAATCTTGTCACATTTGTCGCACTTTTGTGCTCACGCGCATCCGAAGCCATCCATGGTGACATCGGTCTTGTCCAGATGTGCTCGATTGGTCGTGTTTCCTGTTGGTGGTTGTTTTTTGACATTTTATTGCAAAGCAATTTGTTAGCGTTCCCTTGCGCCGTCTCGGTGTCCTTCCTGTCGATTCTTTCGCCCCGTAGGTCATGATGTGCGCCAAGCTCAAGGCAACGACGCAATGTTTTGTCAACTGCACCCAAACTGCACGGCCGAGGGCCGAATGCAAATTAACACGCGTACAGATGCACATTCGTTCGTGCGTCCGTTTTGGGAGGCGTTTTTTATTCTCTTATTTTATGTCGTTCCCTTTGTCGTGCATCTCGACATCAAGGTTGCCGCCCGAATGCGCACGGGAAAGGCCAAGGCCAATAGGCGAAGAGGGTCAATGCGACGAGGTCCGGGGTTGGTTGGTGATTCTTTTCCGTTTCCCGCTACGATATGTCGCATAAGGCAATTTTGTGCATCTCCCGATCAGGCCGGAGGGCAAAAAAAAAATGGAAATCATCGCTTGTCACACGACGCGTCGCCCGAGATGGATCGATATGATTGATCGATGGAACGGACGCCGCACCAAACGGGAAGCACGGGACTCGTTCACTTGTTTATGGTCCTTACTTCATTTGCATTTTCGGTGGCCATAAAATGAGCCGAACGAACGGATGCTTTCCTACCTCCCCAAGCTCACCGGACTCTCGTCGTTTCGTGCGCCATGGAAAGGCACATTTCGCCACCCCAAACTACCCACCGTCGGCCCAAAGCTGGTGGCTATAAATTACTAATTATTATTATCATACGGTTCGCGTTGCTGCTTTCATCCTAGCGGGTCCATCTTTGGGGTTTTGTGGGGAGATTAATCGAGCGATTATTATTTTATGTTGCCGATTTCTTCTAGTGGTGGCGTTTGTTGGTTCGATCCGGTTTATTTTGTTTGATTAAAAAATGAGTGAATCAATAAAAACATAGCTATGGTAATATTGTTTTTCAGAAGGTTACTGTAACTGGGATTATGCGCTTTGGATGCATCTTTGACAGTTATATATTTCTTTGTGTTTTTTTTGTTTTAAAATACTTTTTTTTAATTTTTTTACTAGTAAAATCATACGGTTATAAATCATACGGTAAGAAATCAATGTAGCGGCAGAAACAAAAATCGATTTCACCGCGGCCGGCGCACAAAAAGCACGCACGCTTAATGACGATGAGCTTTTGGGAAGCGATATGCATAAATAGTAATTTGCAACAAAGGAAAAGTAAATCAACCATCAGCCGGATTGCTTCCCGGAGGGGGGGGAGACAGGATTGCCACAGTTCTTCCGATCGGGCCTGGCCACGCAAATGCAAATGATCGCAATGAACATTAATCAGGAATAAATCACAATTTTTGGCAGCTCAAATAGCGGAACTGCTGTAAATTGGTACCCGCACGAACGAGGCTGTAATTATTCTTCCATAGCAGGCTCCCAGTCCAGTGGTTGGGCGGGGGAGGTAGTCTGGGGGGGGGGGGGGGGGGGGGAACGCACGACCAGCTGGGGCCGCACTTTGGCTCCCATTATTGTTTCTCGTTTCGCAAAACAGGAATATACGGGCCGAGCCAATCATTCATGCCGCACAGCCAAACCAGCGGTCAAGAATCGATGTCCTGAAGCGACCCGGTCCGGTTTCCCATTTTCTCCAGCAAGCCTCGCGGGATTTCCCAGCCTCCCGATTGGTTGCGTTTTGGCAATGGCTTTGGCCTTATCGCAAGGCGCCTTCGGGTGCCCATCGGACAGAGAGTGCAAACAAAGAAAGGCACAAAACGCTACAGAGACGACGTCCCAAAATAAGACACCATCGCGGACGCCCAAAACCGACTCGATCCTTCGCGAACGGAATGTTCACATGACAAAAAAAGCAAAAAACGGTTAAATTTAAAGCTTCTTTAGCCCGAGGGAGCTTCCGGCCTTTCTTACGAGGACGCACAAGAAGGAAAGAAAGTAAGCGAAAGAGAGGACAGCACGGGAGGGAAGCAGACGAGCGCTGACTGCAGGAATTTGGGACACCACGCACTAGCGATGCCAGCGCGATGAAGGGTTTATTTAAAAGTTAAACCAACACAAACACACACACAAGCTCTTAATGTTGCCAATATCACCATCATAACCCAATAACGAGCAGCACTCCTTGTGCATCGCGCATTTCGTCGGTTCGCGTTGTGAATTCGCGAATGGAAGCGTTTTAATTACATTTTTATGTTCTCGCCTGCCCGTCTTCCTGCGACGGTGGTAAGGAAGGGAGTCCTCGATGGTGGAACGAGGAACGTCGAACCCGAAAAAGGTGGCCTGGTGTGCCATTGCTCATAAATGTACGTCCAAAATGTTTCAGGTTTTCCACTTCCTCGACCGTGACCCTCCCGGTTGGCTCTAGTGAGTCCTTCGTGCTTTTCGCCTCGAGGTCGAGGGGCAAGGGTTTGCAAATAGGCTAAAAAACAAGTTTGCTTTCAAGCATGTCGCTGACACCCTTTGAATCAAAGATGTGGAAGGTGAAGCAGGCGCAATGTAGCCATAATGATTACTCTTCTTCTAAAGCTTCCAATCGTAACGAGGTTCCGAAGCGATATAGTTAAATTATCTTTTGTCACACCAATTAATGGCATTGGTCGTGGTCGAAGGATCGGCGAAAACTTCATCGTTTTTCATCCCACGTTTAGGATCTTTTTTTTCCCCCGCCGACGTCGGTTTCGGCAGCGTTTTTTCGGGGGAGAAAACAGGGGCCCAAAGATATCGATGGTAATCGTTTTCGGGAGTGGCCAATATTCTCTTTTACGCGCTTCCCCGCGGTTTGATTTATGATGCGCGTTGGTGCTGCGCACAAGTGCGTACGGACAACACTCGGCGTACCTGTTGGTGGCAGAAAGCTAGCATGCTGTAGCCGACTGACCCACAAACCGGTGCGTACGCGGAATAAATAACGCAACGGTTGCGGTTCTTGTGGAGGCGACGGCAGACACGGCATGAAAGTAAAGAACCACGTCGTACGCGAACGCCACGTCTCGTTGCTGATGCAGAATTAATGAATGGGTGGATGCATCGGTGTGCATGATGCATGTAGCCTATGTTGACTGAACGTGCACTGAGGGGTGGAAGAGTTGACTTTCAAGTCCGTTGGTCTTCCTTTGTTGAAGGAAAGCGCTGAACTGCTTGTAGTTACAGTACACTAACAGATTTCAAGGATCCAACTAACCCATAGTGATTGTTTTCACACTGATTTATGTATTTAGGAACAGTTCACACAGTGTTACATCTAAAGCTCATACAACACTTTAATATGTCTCGCATATGTTTTCGCTTACTTAAAACCACTTGTCTTTGTCTTGGCATTTTCTGATATCCTTACTTCCATTAATTTAGAACAATTTTAAATTAAAATTTAGGAACTACTTTCTCTTTCGATTTCAACAGCCCAGACCAGTTGGTTTTGGTGATTGATTCGGTTTAGACTCAGAATTAGCACCTAAATCATTTCATGTTATTATTTCTGCTTACGAAGAATAAAAAAATGAAATAGTTGAGAATTCAAACAAGTAATAAACCATTCCGACTAATTTTAGACTACGTTTTCAAATCGATTTGCAGGTCGATATATGTAGTTTTGAATCCAAAGTAAGACATTGAGTTCCCAAATGTTGATTCACTTGATGTTCAATTTTATAAAGTGCATATTGTAAAAAATATTCACAATATACTTCGTAAGCACAAACAATTTACGATTACGATATAGATAACGTTAAAAGAGCTCTTACTCAAAAGAATATAGTATGTTTCTAAAACATTGTACCTCCGCAAAGCAACAAAATGTTGGATTTGTTAGCAGAGGAATATTTCAACATGAATCCAACAAAGAAAAGAATGAGAAACCAGGCTGCTTTTATCGTAAAATACTATACCGTAATAACCAGTTACTTTTCACATAAAGGTTCACAACAAAGGCTTGTGCAACATCGTATTTAAACGTGATTCAAGTAGTTTTTCTAGTGCATAGTGCAAATCTTCCAAATTTATCTAAAAACACTGATACATGGTCTGTTAATTGATGTTTATGAAAAACATCACGATCGTATAGATGAGGTTGAGAAATTCGGTAAACTTTGCCATCGAGACCTCGTTGATTGAACCGCAGGTGAACCGGACGCGTTGCTGACTGCGTCCGAGCAGAATCGCGATCGTGCGGATAGCCGATCGGTACTCGTGGTGGAACTCCCGCGAATAGCGCATCTGCAGCATCCATTCCGTCCCGTAGAGCCGTTCTCCGATCAAGTTGTTCTGTTGAGTGTGGAAGAACGTGAGAGTGAAAATGTTTCCCCCAGCACCAGGAAATGGTTACTACCTACCATGCCCTGCACCTTCTCGACCAAAAAGCAAAAGATGAAGTAGAGAAACACGAGCGGGATCGGATACTCGACGAATGTTATATTTTCCCGCAGTGCGTTCTCGCGAAGCACTAAATAGAAACTGGCCACCAGGAAAGTTAGCGAAAAAAAGTGCTGCAGCAGGAACAGAAGACTTGAAAACTGTTGCATATACGATATCATTCTGGATGTTTATGGAGAAACGAAATTAGTTGTCTGTAAGTCTTAATATCAAGTTCAAAGCAAGCAAAGCATTACTCGAATATTTCACAATGTCGCTTAGCACATTGACGCAGCTCGTCGTGATAGGCGTTCCAGAAGGACTTCCGGCAAGACTCGTTGCCTTCGTCCTGTAGCCGCCATTTCACGGTATCATCCAGCTCACCGAGCCTGGAAGCTAGTATCTCCATCTCAGCCAAAAATCCCGCCAAACAAACGTTCACCATCGAACAGCCCATGAAGAAACACAGCGAAGGAAAGTAGATAAAACAGATGTAAAGGGAGTGAGTCAGGGGCGTCCCAACTGGTTCACCCCGAATGACCAGGATCATACTTTTTTTCTCGTATTGATTGTCGAAAAAACATTGTAGCACAACGACAAATACGGCAACTTGAGGAACTAGCGTGAAGTAATTGCCCCAGCGGTAGTAACGTTCCCGAATCCTTCCGGTCAGCGGATGGTTCCGGGCGAACGTTCGATCGTTGAAAAAGTCCTCCAGTTTCTGAAAGTATTCGTAGTGACGGGTGCTTGCACTAAACATGATCAAACAACCTATGAACATTCCTCCACAACCCGATACGAACGCCAAATAGTTGGCGTCCTCCGGTTGGTATAGGGTGTAAGTAAGTTTGTGTAGTACGCTCAGCAGATACAGAGAAAAGGCACCAACACGAATGGCCATTACGATTCTTGCCGGGACCGTATGGAGACTGACCGGATATCCTGCTATAAGCTGGAATAGTCGCAAAAAATGAAAATAGTTTCTTCCTTCGCGCAAGAAGAGCACGGTGTCGATTTGACGTCTGATCCACTCCATTGCTTAAAACTGACTGTACGCCACAATATCGGCTGTTGTGTAAGTTGGGATCCTTAGAGAAAGACCGTGACATCTAAGGACATGACGCAGAAGGTCTGGCATGGTGAAATGGCTATTAATCAGATGTTCTAAAAAATGCATACCTTCAGGCACAAGCGAATGCAACGCGTTAACGAGGTTGCATTAGAATGTTCTCACTGAAGGGTACTTTAGTACTCTGTAATCATATGGGCGTATGGATTGGAGTAACGAGGTCTCTAGTCCTTATCAACAAACTGGGTTGGGCGTGGGAAAAAAAACTCCTTGCACCGTGGGAACACATTCTGATCAAAGCATCACGAAAGTTTTCTTTGTGTTGTTCATGGCGGAAATGAAATATTAGCATATTCGATCGTTATCATTGTTTTAAAATTGTGTTTTTAATAAATAAATTTGCCAACAAATCTCTTGTTTCTCAATGTAATAACATTGAAAAGAATTAGCGTTTGGTTAAAGTTGTTTCCGCACATCTATATTTTGCTCTGTATTCAAAGGGAAAAGAAAACAACAAAAACAATGATATTTCATACATTACAAACACAAATCTGATGAGCTCATCATGAAGTAAATGATCATTTTATTGCGTGTAAGATATGAGAATATTTTCTTTGAATGTTTTAGTTGTGGATGTCTAAATAGCTGCGTGGAATTTAAATAGCTTAAATCCCTTGACCCTTGAAGTTCCCTTGACCTCGCCCTCAACCAAACTAAAACAGATCCAACAACATTTCTGTGCAAATACCGTGCCAAACCAACTTTAACATAAACTTTTAGAGGGTACTTGGTAGTTAAATTGATGACACCATAAGACGTTGTTCCCCTAGTAGGAATGTTACCAATTCGCTTTACATTTACGCTTATTTCGCATTGCGAACATTGCTTGTTCCAAATTGAGAAATTCATACACATGATTTGATTTGAAAGAACTGTTCGATTAGCTGATGCAAAACTTGAACCTATTTTTTCCCATTATTTGAGATGCAAACGACCTTTCTTCATTTGCTCTGCTGCTGCGAATCAAGACATGGCGGTCGCAAAAGACTATGGCGTTCTCAATCACGCATAAAGTTCTCTACTACTGAAAATGTATTTTTCATGTTTTGTATGAACTCGGAACGAAACAAACTCTTGTGCTGCTGTTGCTATGGAAACGTGCGATGCAAGCAGTGTTGCTAAGTGCATAGTGCAAATCTTCCAAATTCGTCTTATCATGCGGGAACCATCTCCGTTAGTTAATGTTTATGAAAAACATCACGATCGTATAGATGAGGTTGAGAAATTCGGTAAACTTTGCCATCGAGACCTCGTTGATTGAGCCGCAGGTGAACCGAATGCGTTGCTGACTGCGTCCGAGCAGAATCGCGATCGTGCGGATAGCAGATTGGTACTCGTGGTGGAACTCCCGCGAATAGCGCAGCTGCAGCATCCATTCCGTCCCGTAGAGCCGTTCTCCGATCAAGTTGTTCTGATAAATGTGGAAGAACGTGAGAGTGAAAATGTTTTCCTACTGCTCCAAGAAATGATTACTACCTACCATGCTCTGCACCTTCTCGACCAAAAAGCAAAATGTGAAGTAGAGAAACAAGAGTGGGATCGGATACTCGACAAATGTTATATTTTCCCGCAGTGCGTTCTCGCGAAGCACTAAGTAGCTGCTGGCCACCAGGACAGTAAGCGAAAAACTATGATGTAGCAGGAACAGAAGACTTGAAAACTGTTCCATATGCGATATCATTCTGGATGTTTATGGAGAAACGAAATTAGTTGTCTGTAAGTCTTAACATCAAGTTCAAAGCATTACCCGAATATTTCACAATGTCGCTTGGCACATTGACGCAGCTCGTCGTGATAGGCGTTCCAGAAGGACTTCCGACAAGACTCGTTGTCCTCGTCTTCTAGCCGCCATTTCACGGTATCATCCAGCTCACCGAGCCTGGAAGCTAGTATCTCCATCTCAGCCAAAAATCCCACCAAACAAACGTTCACCATCGAACAGCCCATGAAGAAACACAGCGAAGGAAAGTAGATAAAACAGATGTAAAGGGAGTGAGTCAGGGGCGTCCCAACTGGTTCACCCCAGATGACTAGAATCATGTTCTTTTTCTCGTACTGCTTATCGAAAAAACATTGCAGCACAACAACAAATACGATAACTTGAGGAACTAGGGTGAAGCAATTGCCCCAGCGGTAGTAACGTTCCCGAATCCTTCCGGTCAGCGGATGGTTCCGTGCGAACGTTCGATCGTTGAAAAAGTCCTCTAGCTTCCGAAAATATTCGTAGTGATTGGTGCTTGCACTTAACATGATCAGACTTGCTATGACAATTCCACTACTGGCTACTACAGCCGCCAAATAGTTGGCGTCCTCCGGTTGGTATAGGGTGTAGGTAAGTTTGTGCAGTAGGCTCAGCAGATACAGAGAAAAGGCACTAACACGAATAGCCATTACGATTCTTGCCGGGACCGTATGGAGACTGACCGGATATCCAGCTATAAGCTGGAATATTCGCAAAAAATTAAAATAGTTTCTTCCTTCGCGCAAGAAGAGCACGGTGTCGATTTGGCGTCTGATCCACTCCATTGTTTAAAACTGACTGTACGCCACAATATCGGTGGTTGTGCAGGATGGGTTCCTTGGACAAAGACTTTGACATCTAAGCCATGGAGAAGTGGCTATTAATCAGATGTTCTAAAAAATGCATACCTTCAGGCACAAGCGAATGCAACGCGTTTACAAAGTTGCATTAGAATATTCTCACTGAAGGGTACATTTGAACTCTATCGTATGCGTGATAATGTTTGCACCATTCAACAATAACAAAATTTTAAATATCCTCAAAAATTTTAGGATGTAGTTTTTTCATCTATCCTAAAGGGACATGTTTGTCAATGTTTTTAAGCATGTAAGTCTTCCATTGAGTTGCCATTTGTGACCATTTTAGTCTCCATGCGCTTTCTGAATGCGCTGCAGGTCCTAAAAATGTAAGTCAGATCTAATTCTCTACAAAAACTGGTCAATGTTTACCGGAGGCTTGTCATATTTGGGTTTTCGTTTAGAGTAAGCATTGACCTTCATAACACGCCATATTGAGTAACCCTAGTTTTGGGTGCGTTTCGAGGGCCAGTAGATACTTTCGAGGATAGTTATCCAACCGTATTCCTGTCCAAGACCTTTTCCCCGGTCCACCGGGATATTCCTATGGCATCGGCAATTTGTTTTTGTGATAGTTTGGAGTGAGAGAAATCGCGAATAGACTGCTACTTTGTCATGGTATAAGTGCTAAACTAAGTAAAACGTGATTTTTCTTTCGCTAACTATTTTGGCGCGAGTTAAGAATTAAGTGGATGCAAAGAAAGCAAAGGATTTGTATGACCAGAGAAAACGGGAACCATATTGGTACGATGGTGCAAACATTATCACGCATACGGTATAATCATATGGGTGCATGGATTGGGGTAGCAAGGTCCTTATCAAAGAACTGTGTAGGGCGTGGGAAAAAAACTCCTTGCACCGTGGGAAAACATTCTGATCAAAGCATCACGAAAACTTTCTTTATGTTGTACATGGCGGGGATGAAATATTCCCATATTCGATTGTTACCAATATTTTAAAATTGTGTTTTATAAACATTTATAAATCTAATGAGCTCGCATGACATGAAAAACTCACCTCGCGAGGAAAATAAATCACACCTGACCCGAATGCGAACACCAAAGAGACCCCTTGCCGGAAGCTATCAGGTATCTTTCAATTAAGCGACTCCTCCAAAAGCGAGAATCCTGTAAGTGGGGAGGATCGACCAAATTTCCGAACCACTATTGCATGTATAAATATTTTGCTAGCATTCGAATTATGTATTTTACTCGGGTTGACGTGTTCATTATTTTTATTTAGATTCTGCAAGCCTGTTGGGAGAGTGTTGTTCACCAATTTTATTGTAAATGATGTCCAGAGGAATCGTCCTTATAGCATGGAGTAAGTGAACATTTTATTGCGTGTAGGATATGAGTCTATTTTCTTTGAATGGTTTAGTTGTGGATGGCTTAAGTTAAATAGCTTAAAACCCTTGATCTTTGAAGTTTCTATGACACCATAAAACTGACGTTGTTCCCCTTGTAGGAATGTTACCAATTCGCTTTATTTCGTATTACGAACAAAGAATTGAGCAATTCATAATTACACATGATTTGATTGGAAAGGACAGTTCGATAAGCTGATACAAACCAGTCTTTTCCCATTATTTGAGATGCAAACGACCTTTCTTCATTTGCTCTGCTGCTGCGAATCAAGACATGGCGGTCGCAAACGACTATGGCGTTCTCAATCACGCATAAAGTTCTCTACTACTGAAAATTTATTTTTCATGTTTTGTATGAACTCGGAACGAAACAAACTATTGTGCTGCTGTTGGTATATAAACGTGCGATGCAAGCAGTGTTGCTAAGAGCAGAGTGCAAATCCTCCAAATTCGTCTTATCATGCGGGAGCCATATCCGTTAGTTGATGTTTATGAAAAACATCACGATCGTATAGATGAGGTTGAGAAATTCGGTAAACTTTGCCATCGAGACCTCGTTGATTGAGCCGCAGGTGAACCGGATACGTTGCTGACTGCGTCCGAGCAGAATCGCGATCGTGCGGACAGCCGATCGGTACTCGTGGTGGAACTCCCGCGAATAGCGCATCTGCAGCATCCATTCCGTATCGTAGAGTCGTTCTCCGATCAAGTTGTTCTGATAAATGTGGAAGAACGTGAGAGTGAAAATGTTTTCCTACTGCTCCAAGAAATGATTACTACCTACCATGCTCTGCACCTTCTCGACCAAAAAGCAAAATGTGAAGTAGAGAAACAAGAGTGGGATCGGATACTCGACAAATGTTATATTTTCCCGCAGTGCGTTCTCGCGAAGCACTAAGTAGCTACTGGCTACCAGGACAGTAAGCGAAAAACTATGCTGCAGTAGAAACAGAAGGCTTGAAAACTGTTGCATATACGATATCATTCTGGATGTTTTTGGAGAAATGAAATTGTTGGTCTGTTAGTTTCACAAGCAAGTTTAAAGCAAGCAAAGCATTACTCGAATATTTCACAATGTCGCTTAGCACATTGACGCAGCTCGTCGTGATAGGCGTTCCAGAAGGACTTCCGGTACGACTCGTTGCCCTCGTCCTGTAGCCGCCTTTTCACGGTATCATCCAGCTCGCCGAGTCGATAAGCCAGTATCTCCATCTCACCAACAAACCCCACCAAACAAACGTTCACCATCGAGAAGCCCAAGAAGAAACACAGTGAAGGAAAATAAAGGAAACAGATGTACAGGTCATGGGTCAGCGGCATCCCAACTGGTTCCCCTCGGATTACTAGCATGGCGCTCTTTTTGCCGTACTGCTTGAGGCATATACTTTGAAGTATGATAAGTAGCAAGCCAACTTGAGGAATCAGGGTGAAGCAATTGCCCCAGCGATAGCAGCGTTCCCGAATCCTTCTGAACAGAGGATGGTTCCGGGCGAACGTTCGATCGTTGAAAAAGTCCTCTAGCTTCCGAAAGTATTCGTAGTGACTGGTGCTGGCACTTAACATGATCAGACAAGCAATGAGCATTCCACAACTACCCGATACAACTGCCATGTAGTTCGCGTCCTCCGGTTGGTATAGGGTGTAGGTAAGTTTGTGCAGTAGGCTCAGCAGATACAGAGAAAAGGCACTAACACGAATGGCCATTACAATTCTTGTCGGGACCGTATGGAGACTGACCGGATATCCTGCTAAAAGTTGGAATATTCGCAAAAAGTGAAAATAGTTTCTTCTTTCGCGCAAGAAGAGCACGGTGTCGATTTGGCGTCTGATCCACTCCATTGCTTAAAACTGACTGTGTCCCTCGGTTATAATATCGGCGGTTGTGCAGAATGGATTCCTTGGACAAACACCTTGGCATTTAAGGACATGACGCAGAAGGTCTGGCATGGTGAAATGGCTATTAATCAAAAGTTATTAAAAATGCAAATTCTAAGTGAACGATCCTTTGATACTATGTGTGAACGAGGTTGCATTAGAATGTTCCACAGAATGGTACTTTTGTAGAGTACTCCATAATCAGAAGGTCAGCTAGAGCAAGGTTACCAGCATTCCTGTACTGTATCAACTATTTAGGATGTGACTTCTCGCATCATGAAGATATATTCTTGTCATAAGAACTGATAAGAACTCATTTCCACAAGAACATTTATTTGCGCTTTCGAAACTAAGAAGCCAGCAAAATAATTGAAATGGTTTGACTGTTAAACGTTTTCAAGGTTGTGATGTTAGTTCGACTGAATTTAATCCTTTTGAAAAATGTTTGTAACTTTTTGTTTTTAAAAAGGATTATTCAAAACCAAAGCTCCAAACCGATTTCTTCTCAATCTTGCATTATTATAAAAACTAACAGTTGAGAAAAAATAGTGCCCTTTGATTCAGTGTTTATAAAAATGGTCGATCCATTTATATAACTCATTTGTATTTTGATCATTTCGGTATAACTCAATGGGATTTTATATCGCACTAACTCCTGGATAAATAATCTTTTTACAACAAATCTAGCGAATAAGTGTATCATTTAATTGTATCAAAATGAGTATCCAAGTAAAAAAGCTTTGATTTCTTTGAAGAGTTTCCGGACGAATACCTAATCGAAATAAACTAATACGAGCGTTTCACGAACACAGGAAATCCATCTTTAGATGGATTAGGCTATCGAACGTTTACTTCAAGACTCCACCATCTGAAAACGTTTGTTGTGTTAAAGCAGTAAAACTTTGATAACGATCAATCAAATTACCAACTGACGATAAATTAATCCGATGCATTTGCATCATCCTGTAACACGACCATAAACGGCGCAGGCATATGAAATCGGTCCTGAACCATACCAATAAGCGGGTGTGTTCAAATACTGCGCTAAAGTTAATCTTTTCGAAACTATTTACTAGTTAAACTAATCCATTCTTTTCATTCACTAGTACTTGGGGTTTAAAAAGCAGACCTCGAATCGCATTTAGCGATTAATAACTTTCACCCAAGGTCACTTTCGCATTGGTATACGATCGGTGGGGTGGACTGATAAACATTAAACAGTAGGAAATCGTTTTATGACCTCCGAATAGTGTTGTTGGGAGGTACCAAGTTCAATCTCATACTTGCACCACTTGACCGAAGGGAAGCGTGCGAATTTATCGGCGACCATAAACAGCCTGACACAATTCTTCCCACGTACGATCCACTTGGTGGTAAGGTGGTCGAGCGCTTTTCCACCATTAACGATGGACGCGATCGATCGTGCGGCGGATGGCGTTTTCGGTACATAACGCGGGTGGTTAACGGATCGTTACTTTTGACCGATGTTAACGTGCGATTAAGGCAACAGAAAGGTGCAGAGACTCGAGAGACGGAATCGATTCGGAACCAACCAAAAAACCCACTCTAGGAGATGTATTCACCGTCATCGTATTCGTTAGCAGCATGGGTGAATTAAAATTTAACAAGTTCGAATGCTGTTCCAACAATACCTATCAATATACAATATGTTTTTCGAAACCGCTACTAAACGTGCGGCGTATAATAGTTAGAACAATAGTTAATTTAAATACATTCTATGCTGTTAACTGAAAGATAGAGTGATTGCATTGCTCTCGGTGATATGGTTTAAAACACAAACTTCTTCATTATCAGTTCTGTTACAACAAAAGTTGGATAAAACCAATTTAACCATCATTTGAAATAAGTAGATTAGGCTGCCTACATTTAGGGGCAACCCGAACTATTACATTTCGTGAAACGGGAAATTGACCTTGAATTGACGAAGGACTTTGAATCGGTACTTTACCGGTACCGGTTGCGTGAATGTCACAAATGACACAAATTATCTTCAAAAGACCATTTGTGTAAAACGGCTAAGGAACTAAAAAGTTATGCTAGAATTGACGATTTTAGGAACATGTGCAAGAGTGCAATCTTGTTGCAGGAACCTTGTTGAATTTGAAGCTTCCACCAAGATTACTGAAGCTACAGGTTGGATCGCCACAACTTTTCAGGTCTCTTTACCTTGATGGTACTGATTACAAACATGATCCGATTTTGTGGTTAGAATCGCCGGTTGCTGAGGATACTCAGATAGATTATTCCTTAAAATTCCATTCCTGATACAGGAATTATATGATTGGTAGAAATTGATCAATATAAATGTGTTTTACATTCTGGTTCAACTGGTTTTGTTTAAAAATTGAATTGATGGCGCTATGAAAAAATTGAATTGATGGCGATATTTACCTGTCAAATCGCTCTAAATGACTCAACCTAATGAGTTTCTTTGGTATCCACACAAAATGCGTGCCAGTAGTGATGGAGAAACTGAATCCCTACAGGGATTCGAACCTCTCGATTCGAATCCATTATGAGATCCGGATCTTCGAATCCGAATCCCAATCCGTCATATCATACATGATCATCCAATGCCGATTTTTCATATGTTGTGTTTAATTCAATGAATGATTGACCAATGAATGTTGTGTTTAATTCAATGAATGAAATGGGGCCCGTTACAGCCGAGCGGTAGCGCCGGTTAGAAAATCGGCCCATGAGCCCGGGGCGCACCACCTCGACGTCGTGGGTTCGAATCCCAACCGAGACCGGATCCTCTCCTGTACGAGAGGACTGACTACCCACGTACAACAGGGAAACAAGTCTCGTAAGCCCTTAACGGGTAGGCATGACCAAGAGGCCGTTACGCCAAGAAGAAGAAGATGATGAGTAAAAAAATGAACAAGGACTTTTTATTTTTATTATCTAATTTAACTTAATAGAATGAATGAGTCTACATAGTTTTGAGACATGAGCGCTTAAATGAGAACAATTGGTGGTCATGGCTGTGCGAAAAGAACTAATAGTATCTACACATCTCGCTGTACTTGGGTCCCTTTCTGTTCTTGGTAGTGGCACCACATTATCAACCAACTTTAAGTGGCGGTGGGAACAACAAACAGAGCCAAAATATCCTCTTACACTCCGGAAAGTGGTACCTTGGGGGACTCGGCGATTTACCTTTCAAGGTGATTGTTCAGGGCCGTTGTATGGAAGGAACAAGATCAGGTCCCTTAAGTAGTACTGGTGGATTTCACCACACTATTGTTGGAAATGGGTGAATACCTCTGCGTATAAACCTTGGGCAGAAAAGAACTAAAGTTGGCAGCACTGCATTTGGCTGTCAACGTAACTTAAACTGTATGAAATAAATTATTGTTACTGGACTTTCAAAGAGACAACACGTGTTTTCTTGCTGCTTTCCTCTATTGGTGTTTGATCCAAGGGTGGAGTATTTCCACAGAAACCAAAAGACATTACTCAGTATTTTCAACAGGTTATGGGCCCAGCCCCAGTGCTTCGGAGCGTGTGTTAAAGTTTTTGGTTGAGGACAAGGTTTTCCAGGAAGTGCATTTGTGGTATTCCTGAAGAGAAACGGTGTAAAGAAAAAGTAACAATGGCGGACGGTTGGAAGGCAACATTTGCGAAGCTCGGGAACGGTAATTATCAAACATGGAGGTTCCGCATGCAGTCCTTGCTGGAACGCGAGGAATTGTGGGACATGATAGAATTACCGAAGCCGGAAGAAAATGATGATGATTACGCAGACTGGAAAAAGAAAGACGTCAAGGCGCGAGCGACGATTTCCCTTCTTGTTGAAGATAGTCAACTTCGCTTTATAAAGAAAAGCAAGACGGCTCGTGACATGTGGCGCAACCTGCAGGCTTACCACGAAAAAGCCACCATCGGTAATCAGGTAATGTTGCTTCAAAAGATATGTTCCAAAAACCTGTGTGAAGGCGGTAACGTGGAGAAGCACCTCGAGGAATTTGAGGACTTGTTTGAGCGCCTCGACAACGCCGGGGTAGAGCTCAGCGAACTGCTGCGCATAATTATGATGCTACGCAGTCTCCCACCGTCGTACAGCAGTTTCGTTACGGCATTAGAGAATCGGCCGCAGGAGGATCTAACCTTAGATCTGGTAACTGCGCGGTTGCGGGACGAGTTCCAGAAACGTTCCAATTCTAATGACCTCTCAGAAAAAGAAATGGTGTTAAAAATGACAGAACGGAGCGAGCAAAGGAAGTGCTTCTTTTGCCAGAAACCTGGACACTTAAAGAAAAACTGCCGCAAATTTCTGGCGCAATCCGGCAGTGAAAAGAGTTTCAAGCCGAAAGCGAAACAGGTTCAAATGGAAGGCGAACGCTCGTCGGAGGAGAAGCAGGCGGCGGTTATTGGAGCTGTGTGCTTCATAGCGGGTGACGTCATACCGGGCGCATGGACGATTGACAGTGGTTGTACATGTCACATGACTAATGACCCTGAGTTTTTCGCCGAATTTAAAAGAGAACCTTTGGGTGATGTGACTCTAGCAGATGGAACGAAAACAAAATCGACCGGAATTGGGAACGGTGTGATTGTAGGCATGAACGCCAATGGTCAACGTGTGGCCATCACACTGGAAAACGTGTTGTTAGTTCCAGCGCTAGAAGGTGGGCTTATATCTGTAAGAAAGCTCGCAGCAAAGGGTTTCTCTGTAGTATTCGGAAGAAAAGGTTGCGAAATAAAAGCACAAAATACTACCGTAGCTGTTGGTATATTAGTCGGCAACCAGTATAAGCTAAAGGTGGTGGAAACGTGTATGACAGCAACGCGTTATCATGGTGTAGACTGCCAACACACGTGGCACCGGCGAATGGGACACCGTGACATACAGACTGTGAACACGATGGTGAATAAAGGGCTAGTTGACGGAGTAAGAATGACAAACTGCCGAGAGCGGATGGTGTGTGAGTGTTGCATGCTGGGAAAGCTGGTGCGGAAGCCCTTTCCGCAGGTTCTAGAGCGGAAATCTAAGCGACCAATGGACATCATACACACGGATCTCTGTAGTCCTATGGAGCGTCCGACGCCAGGCGAATACGGAGACCCCTGCGGGGAACAGGCGGCAACAAAGAACCTAATGAAACAGGAGGAGCGACATGTTTTGAATGATCCTGTATTAGAGAGTGACGAAGATCTTCCGTTTGAATGTGACAACAAGAATGAAGGGACCCTGTCACAACCGAGAGCATCAGAGCAAGAAGATGCAGACAAAAAATATGAAGAGGTGGCCAGAAAACTAGTGCTCATGGAACAGGACCTCAAGCGTTCGGAGGAGAAGGTCGAGATGAACGAAAGCAAGATCGTCGAGCTTGAGGAGGAACTCCGCGTTGTCGGTAACAACCTGAAGTCGCTGGAAGTTTCGGAAGAAAAGGCAACGAAACGGGAGGAATCGTACGGTGGTCAAGTGAGAGTGTTGGATCAGCGTCTCAAGGAGGCTGAAGCTCGCGCTGAATTCGCTGAACGTTCCGTTCAGAAGTTGCAGAAGGAAGTCGACAGACTCGAAGATGAGTTGACTGTCGAACGTGCCAAGAACTCCAATAGATCCAGGGTACACAGCGGAAAATGAAGGAAGCAAACCGTTCGAAGACATAACACTGTACAGGGGACGCAAAGCCAGTCAGCCTAACAACAGTGACTGTAGTGCGAAAAAGCGCGTGTTACAATACTTGTAAAGTAGTAAGGTTGGTACTCACCCAGGAGGAGTGTTGGAAATGGGTGAATACCTCTGCGTATAAACCTTGGGCAGAAAAGAACTAAAGTTGGCAGCACTGCATTTGGCTGTCAACGTAACTTAAACTGTATGAAATAAATTATTGTTACTGGACTTTCAAAGAGACAACACGTGTTTTCTTGCTGCTTTCCTCTATTGGTGTTTGATCCAAGGGTGGAGTATTTCCACAGAAACCAAAAGACATTACTCAGTATTTTCAACAACTATCAATCATTGATAGCTGGCGGTGTTAACCAAAACTGTGCAAAAATACCTGCCCTACTCCGGAAAGTGGTCTCCTTTTGCTAGTTGGGAAATCTAAGATGTATCTTCTTGTGCAATCGATGGCGACCGTTGTATGAATGGAGCAGAGATGGATACGATTGTTCTGTAGAGTAATGCCCCAATGCCCCCTCTCGTTTGGTGATTTATATTTAATATCGTAAGATACTTTCGTCCCTCTCAAACCTATGTAGGGGTAAGCGGTGGAATCATCATCATCATCATCATCATCATCATCATCATCATCATCATCATGTAAACAAATCAATGTCGGTCTGGAAATTTTTTATCCTAATCTGAATCCCCAGAATCCGGTAAAAATGGTCTGGTCCTCATGAAATGGGTTTGATTGGGTAGAACAACTCGGATAATGGACATTTTACTGTATTTAGTGGACATTTTACTGTAAAAAATAGGTTCCTTTGTAAAAAATAGGTTCCTTTGTAAAAAATAGGTATGTCCATTGGACATTCTACACAGCGTTCGATTTGAGTAAACTTAAATTGTCTCTAGATTGACTAGTTATGTGACTAATTCGACTCAAATCATTGTGAGTCAATTCAACCAGTTTAAGATCAAGTCAGAATCGAATCAAATCGAGTTCCAAACCAATCAAATCCGACTCGAATCCTAATCGAATCTAATCTTTAGAATCCGTCAAATGGGATCCAAATCTTTAGAATCTGTCAGATGGGATTCAAATCTTTAGAATCCGTCTAGGGATCGAATCTTCGAATCTTCCGAATCCCGATTCTGCCAACACTACTCGCGAAGTTTAGTTCGCCGTGCGATGCGACAGCAGGAAAGTGTGTTGTTGTAGTTCGGGAAGACTTTTATGGTCTAATTCTGTTCTAGGAGCGGTGAAAACCGAATCGTACTACTTGCTGCAGTTTTGCTGGCGCCCAGAAATCGCTTCCGACAGGTGTGTTAAACTTTCTGTGCTTACGAAACATCCACGACGCATCGGCGGCTAAATCGAGCCGACGTTATCTAAACTCCCCGGGCTGGTTGGTCGGCTCTGGTAAGAACGTCAACGTTGTTAGATAGCAGTCCGGGGCATTTAGGTGAACAAAGTGGCCATTACGGTGCGATTTAATCTTGCAATAACAAGCACTGTGAAAGAAGTGGAATTCAGTCGGAGAAAGGCAGGCAACTGAAAAGTGCATGATGCTTCCCTGCAAAACCCCCGCTAGGGGTGAGGGGGGGATAGACGGGTTTACTGCGACGCAGTTTTCCTCGCCGCATTCGTTCTGGCGTTCGTTCTTTCCCTTCGCCCTTCGCATTGGAAATATCTGGCGAGGCGAATGTCGTCGACGGTCGCGTTATTTTGCTTTTGGACTGGTCTAAAACGGTCCCACGTTCCTCGCAGGAGCCAGCCCCCCGAACGCCCTCCACGTCGCTTCATTAGAAGCAATGATTTCATAACAAGTGGTAAAATTGCGCGTTCCCATTCGGTGCCCGATGGAACTGCCCTCGACACAGCTGTTTCGAACGGGGTCAAGAATGACAGAAACAGTGTTCACGATGCAGGAGGAAAAACGATGCACCACAGTAGCGAATCTATGGACACCAATTCAGGAGGAAAAGGAACATGGGATCGAACAATATTTCGTTTCGTAACACTCGAAGAGTAGAGTTCTTTGTCTTCTAGTATTTCGCCCCCTCCTCTTCCCCCACCAGGACCGTGGACCTGGTCGAGGATGTTGGGAAACAAACATTTAACCATATGGCGGACAAGTTGGACAGGAAAAACAATAGGAAGAATCTTTCGGCATCCCCCTCGGTGGTGGAACTGCGCATGTCGCCGCGGATCGTAAACAAACAACTGAAGTGTGCTGTACATTCCATCGAGCTGAGAACAGACGACGAATGGCGTCGATGATAAGTGGGATAAGTTGATCTGCTTCGTGATGCAGAGGAAAAAAACAGGCACCACGACAAACTCGACCGCGAGAACAACCGTAGTCGTGTGCGGTCATCCATCTTTACTGTACAAAAAACAGAAGAAAAAAGTCCAACACTGTCCACGTTCTAGTGGACATCTACGGTGACTAATTGGCGGATAGTTTAAACTGTTGGCCTTCCGGTGTTTAGAGGGCTTCCGTTGACTCGATCGAGTGGTGGTGGTACCTCTTGATTGGATGAGTTCAACGTCATAGGGGCGATCAATTCTGTCGACCCCAACCATTAACAACCGTCTTGCCTCTTCTCTGTTTCCTAAAAGCCATAGTCTATAGCAACCTCGTGTCTCAGGATGAATTGGACGCAAGGTAAATGTTCTTGCCTACCTCGAGCACCGGCAAGTAAACCCGTCGGACGCGACAAGACGCAAGGCAGCCCATACAGAAGAAATGGTCCACAATATCTACAATACGATCGTTGGCCAGCGAATGGTGTCGGTTATTGAACAGCTTCTACCGACCCGTAAGTGGCACGCTCGAGTTCGCTTGCAGCAGTGGGCTCGTCCTGCCGGGGCGGTTTGCCTAGAACAAACCGGGGTGCCACTGGAACCGGTTTACCATGCCCCCGGGGGCCGGCAAATTGCAATGCCACCCATACACCGACGTACGCTGGCGCACGTACGCACCGGCTCTCACGTCGATGAGCATGGCAGAGCATCGGATTCGGTTCGTAGCCACTATCAAGGTTATCATTCACCTAGCCTCGAGACACGATTCCATAATGCCTTACCTTGTTCTTTTCATTCGTTTGGTTCTGTGGGCTGATCGTTACTACAGAATCGAAAAATATTTTAACTTTTAGCTGTTGAGTATATGTCACGTCTCTTATAATGTAGAGCAGCGGTCGGCATAGGTTTTGGAAATGGGCCAGATGATTAAAAAGAAATCGAAAGCGCGGGAAGAATACCTTAAACGATGGTTTAATGTGTTTTAAGTAGTTTCGAATGGAGACTAACCCCTTTTGAATGGAGTATAATTTTTCTAAAAAGTAAAGTTACATACAAAAGTGGTATAAGATAAAATGTTTGAAATTTCATCGGTAAATTGTTTCAAAATTTTTCGTTCATATTTTCGTTGAATTTTTATTTTTTTCAACATATACATTTTGGTTTGTGTACCGTTTATGAATTTCTTTTATTTGTTCTTGAAGTGTAACCCCTACCTAAATTAAACATCTTGCATGCAAAGTAAACGAGTGATTGGCGCCGGGTTTTGGACTCGTGAGTCTCGAGACTAGGGGATTTTAAAACGATCAATAATGCAAGTACGATCGAAAAAGTCTAACAAAAAGTATTCGAGGAAGTTGAACATTTCGGTCAACAATTTTAATCTTCAGTTTTTGTTTAAAAAAAAACTTGACAATGTGAACAAATCCGATAAAAAGTGAGATGGGTTTTTTTGTATGAAGCACTAACATTTTCTTACGGGCCGGTTAAAATCAGTTGTCGGGCCAGACTTTGCCGACCCCTGATGTAGAGTACGGGGACGCTTGAGGGGACACCAATCTGGGGATTATGGTCCATCGACACAATTTAGTATACGGCACCTAATGAAATGCATCATTTTGAAAGATAAGACTAAAACGTACGAACCGCTGCCCTGTTCTTAGTGGAATATGGGTCATGCTTTTGTTTTCGGTGTGTCCTTCTTGTTTACGGTCTAATGGGCTTTACCTTTGCTTTTTACTTCCGGTATGTTATCAACCTTTCTTGAAAGATTTCAATGGAGGTGCCTTTTGATTAAAAAAAAAACGTTTATCTTCCTCGTTATCATCAGGGACGAAATTATTATTTAAAACTATTTTATTTAACTATTTTGGTTAAAATATGCTCTGAGGTCGACCGGGGTGTTTTATTTCCAATTTTGAATGCATTATTTTTTTAACACCACACAATCGGCTTGTCAGGTTAGCCACTTTGTAAGGTCATTGTGGCAAACTTACCAAAGCTAATAAAATGTTGTAGAAAATCGGTGAAATACCAGAACCACCAACTATTGACGAAGGTCGGCCGGCTCGTTGGGTGCGCGATCATAATATAGCATCTTCTCGACGTCGAAGCTTATCGATATGGTTTGCATTTTTTGTTTTGCGAATCGCGTCTGATCGATGATCAATTTTTAGAAAAGTGACAAACAAAAGATGAACAACCCTGCCGTAAACGTGTTCTTTGCCCGCAGAACTTGCCGAACGCCGGGCCAGCAGCCCAACTTGCTATTCGGGTTTTGTTTTTTGGTTTTTCTTTTCTTTCGTTTTGGCGCCCTGTCTTACAGAACCTCACCTCTCTTACCATTTGCTTGCGCGACTTTTATTTTCTTGCGCCGCTAGTGTGTGCGTGCGCGGTTATGACCGCGGAGCATATTGCTTCCCCGCGATTGCCGTCCTTTTTTTATGTATATATTTTGTTTGCCTCGCAAGACGAGTGGAGTGGATCGGCACAAAGAGTTAACGGTCGCTCGGTCGATCTGTCTGCACATTTGAGGAGGCCCCCAAAATGTGGCCGCTAGCGTGGCGCGAGGTTCATACGCGATCGTACGCTTGCCGGTGCAGGACGTAGACACTCTCTCGGGTCGAAAACAACGTGCGCGCAGCGTCTTGGTGGTTTTGAGTGGGTGAACAAAGTGGTTTCGATTTTATCCAAGTTAATTCCATCGTAACGAAGATAACGTGGTTCGTGCAAAAAGGCCTATAAGATTGTTGGTCAATAGGTTGATCAAACACTACAAACATGTAAAAAAAAAATTGTTGTGAATTTCGGTCGATGTTTCCCATGCTGAAAAACAATCCAATATCAAATATAAGAAAACATACCTCAAGACGTCGTGTGACGAAAAACAGGCAGAAATCGTGCACAAGATGGATGATCGATCCGTGATTCAGTCGCCACGAAGTAAATCTGGACAAGCATATACTTGGCTTGTTTTTGTCCCAAGGAACGAACGCCGTCGTGTGCCCGTTGCCTTTCGTAATCTGTGGCAATCAAAAGAGTTCATTTTGCTTCAGCCACGAACCTGATCTCGGCTAAATCGAACGGAAGCCGTCTGTTTTTACCCTCCCGATTAACCGCGCGCGATTAACCACCGTGCCGGATTAACTTCCGCTCGATAAAACGTGGGATGGTGCGCTCGAGATGTATGTATATATTTTTCAATCAGCAACAACCTCTTAAACCATTGTTCTCCCAAGATGGCCTGTGGCCGGTGGACCGGTAGCCGATGCGGTCGGTGACGCAATCCCGCGCGCCTTGATTGAACCCAATCGCAATCAGTTTTCCATTTCACCCGTGTAGCTGTGCTTGCCTTTTTTGAGCCCCCGGGAATGGCCAGTGAAAGTGATGTACGATCTTCCTGGATCTGTTTTTCATGCTGCCACGGGAACAACCACCACCACGGTGAGAAGCATTGATTGGCTGCAGACGCCCTCATTTCGCTTTTTATGATACGTTCATGGCGAGCTCGGGCGAATACCCAACTCTTTCCCGTTAGATTGCGTGGTTCGGGTTTGTGGTGAAGATTTTTTTTTGGTCCGAGTTCCTTTCATTTTCTTTTAAATTGCCAACTTTTCTACGGTTTTGCCAAAACCTAACCAGATCGAATGCAATTGAACAGAGATTGGGATCGAATTTACAGTTTCTATATGCTGTTCCTTTTTAAACTTCAACTAAGATGTTGAAAAGCTAGGAAAATTAAAAAAAAAATTATAAATTAAACTCACTAAACTGCCATAAAAAGAATTTTCCATACTACAATTTGTGAGGAACTGTTTTTGCTTTTAATTAGAACACCGTGATCATGATTGTGAACAATTTTCGAAAATCAAACTTGTTTTTCCCTCCATCCCGCGTTATCTGATAAATATTAATTGTGCTCTTTACCCACCATCTCAGTACAGTACAGTGAAAAATTGCGAGTGCTTCTATTATCCTCTTCGATCGCGTTCGAAATTGTGCGTTTGTGAAAAAAATTGTTTGAACACTGATTCACGTGATCGATCGTGTGTGATTAATATCCCATCCGGCCAGCGGTGCAACACGTGGCGAGCGGCAAGATTGGCGTGCAAGTAGTGACGGGTTCGGAAAAATCATCGATCCGCAGGAAGGATAAGTGTGTTGCTGGTGTAGCGTGTCCGGAAAAGCCCCTCCCACCTACCAGGACAGGTCCGTTGCGGTCGCGAGATGCGTAGCGTGCGCAGCAGCTTCACCATCGGGCGGCTGGCGATATATCCGAAAAACTCGAATATACGCACCGGTAAGTAGGAAAAGCTCACTTTGTTGTTGGTAGCTTTTGGGTGAATAAGTTGGGTAAATGATTTCGATAAATAAATACAAACAGTCCATACGGATTTGACTCTCGGGATAGTTATCCCGGTAAAAGCAAAATTTAACCAGTGCTATAAACAATACAAGCTCCATTCACTGGACTTTATTTTTAATCGTTTAACGAAACGCATTCGGCGCCGGTGAGAGGCAGAGCATGAGATAAATCTCCTTGAGATCGCCATTCATGCCAACCTTCACGCACTGATACATTCTTTTCTTATCGTACCATGCACATGAACTTGCAATTGCATGAGCACTAGAAGGGGGCTGGCAATCGATAAGCTACTCTCTTGACCTCCTTGAACGCTACATTCCGTTTCCCCACATCGTTCGAAAAACTGTCGAAGATTTTTATCCCTTTTCGAGCCACCGATGCTTGCCACGCGCGACCAACTCCACCAAAATATACGATGTTGATTTTCGAAGGATTATTACGAAAAAAAAAAATACACCTTCAATAACTTGCCCCCGAGGCGTTCTTAGCTGTGGTTTTGTTTCCACCGCAGACGTTCTTCTTCTTGCAAAAAGGTTGCCTTTCGGGGGAAATCAAGAAAAATTAAACCCCATAAAAAACCACTTCCCTTAAGGTGAACCGGTCGAGACTTATACCTGCTAACTTTTACCAACTCTGCGCCAAAGGATAAAGGTTGCCACTGGTTGAAAGGCACTAGAAAAAGGAAGCCATTTAAGTATCAGTTCTGTTGTTGTTTTTTTTTTGTTTTGGCATAGTCCTGCGACATGCGATGAGATGAATGATGTATCAATTATTTTATTATCCTTTGGTAAATGATGGTCTTATATTTTTTACTTTTAATTGTCTGGATAGTCACTTGTTCAACGGTTTTGGGACAGTAACAGGGTGCTAATTACCAGCACCAGTCTGTGTTGCACCCTGGCGATAATAATGTTTATCAATTCGATATTTCTCTCTTGTCTCTTTTCACTCTTTCACACGATGTTTTGAAGACTGTTTCTTATGTTTTTTTTGAATACCTTTACCAGGGTTGCAAGTTATCGATAAAATGGCGGAGGCAAACAAAACTCACGTTATTAAACCATTAAGGAAGAGATCGAAATAGGTGTTAACATCAACTGCAGTGATGCATAATAATAATATTTCCCGTTTAACAAAAAATAAAAAGGATGAAATCAGCTTTGAAAATGATGTCTAAGTAAAAGCTGTGGATCTTTGTAGGCTTTTTTAAAGAAATTCTGCATTAGTTTAAATTTGTTTGTGTTACTACAATTGATCAGAGTTTACAGTCGGTTTGCATTATCTTTATTATGGGCTTTCAGAAATTGATGTTACGTTATTGTTACAAAAACAAGAGTAATATGCTGGTATTTTTGACTACAATTATAGTCAAGCTTAAGTAGGTAAAGTACGATTTCAAAATAATTTTGCTCATCTTGATTTTGTTCTTTTAGATATCTGATAATGCTGGTAGAAAATAAATCTTCCAGATGAGATGTCTGATAGCATTATTCAAACGATAAAGTATAAAGTTTGAAGATTTTTTTCTGGTAGTACATCGCATGGAGTTAAATAGACAACACTTTGGGATGAAACAATGTTGTCAGCCTGATCCTTACATTTTTTGTCAAATGTCAAATGTTGGAGTAAAGAAATCTTTGGAAAAAAACGTCTCCGAAATGGGCAGCTTATCACAATTTCCTTTCTATGCAAAACCACTTTATCCCGCCTCGACTCGAATACCGTCCATCGGCAATGGAGTCTGCTAAAACGACGCACCGTTATCCGCAAACCGACACGTGCCTGAAGACGCACGGTCGGACAAAACCAGCGCTCGTCACACTGTTTGTCACCACAGCCGGGCGCCAAGAAAATTGATTGCTTCTCGCAGATGGATCGCTGGTGGCGCGTCGACGTCAGAAGGTCGAGGTCTTGTCGATGTCGCGTCCACTGGCAAACGTTTTACTACCGTAGAGGGTCCTAAGGTGACGCGGAAGGCCGTTGGTTGAAGCCTGGACTCCGGTGCAAAAGCTAGCGTCCAACGACACGGCATCCAAGCCTTCTCTCTCAATGACTTACAGTTTCTATATGCTTTTTGTCCCCGTTCGACTGTTTTTCTCGCGATAAAACGGACAAATAGGCTTACGCTGTGCTCGGCTTGGCCGGACATTCCGCTTGTGCAATGCGCGGGAAAACGTGATCGTGTTAGGCGCAAAGGGCCGTCCATTCCCGGGACGGCGGCGTGGCGGTGGGGTCAAGGCGGCATGGTGGAATGATTAAAAATCGGTGACCTTCCGGTCGGCCGGTCGGGGACAATCTGCAATTAAAAGGCCTAGCGGCGACGGAGCTGGAGATGGTGGTGAACTTGACAAACGATGCCAGCCGGACGTGCGCGTGCGTTCAAGCCGTTAGTCCGACGACGTCGGGTTGACGATTTAGTTGTAAGTGCTATCTTTCCCCGGCTGGTGTCCTTCGCCAAGCCCGATTGGTGGCTCGTTGGACTGTTTGGTAGTGGCGTGATGTTGCAATTGATCGGTTTTTAAAAGAAACATGTTTTCACTTTCCAATACGTAGTTATTTCGTCAACACAATTTGTAACTCATAATCGTACAATCAAGCCACAGATTACAACGTTTAAACAATATTTATGAGTTGCCAGATAATTATGACTTGATTCTTTTTTCTTTTAGTATTCCTTATGCCCGCAACCCGATACGGGAAGGTTCGTCTTATCTTCACCGCCCCGATAAGACACAACCCCCGACCGATCGGGCAACCCAATCGAGGGGGGAGACGAAAGCATTGTGCTGTTGATATCACCATTTCATTCGCGATGAGTTGTAATTTGCCGTTGTGTTGTTGTGCATACATTTTTGCTTTTGTCGAGGGAAGGAAAAACATGCCGAAATCGCCGAATGGTCAACGAAAAAAAAAACAGCGGTTCCCTTACGGGTTGCGTGTGCAGGCCGTTTATTTTGCGCAATAAATAAAATTACGCACTGCAAGGGCCATTAATTTAACGAATAGAATATACGTATATAATGTCGTTGAGATGCGTCGATGAAAAATGTCACGCCATCGTGTCCCGTTTTGGTGCGCTAATGATGCTGCTGCTGCAACGTTCGATAACAGAAGAACGAAGGACCTGCTGACGGACAACGGGGAAAAGGGGTTGAGGGCGGCGACGGCAGGGCGAGTTTCCTGGTGACCCAGTTTCTCCAGCGTGTCCGTGACACGATTTTTGGTTTTGTTCGCACGCCAACAGTGACGTCCCCAGACCCGTTCTCTCGTTCCTTTTTCCTCTTCGTTGGTCGATCGATCGACACGACCAAAGGGTGTTTTTTTTCTTGCAAGCACTGTTGTTGTTGTTGCTGTTATGTGCATCGGTTGCATTGTGTGGAGAGCGAGTGTTGTGTTTTGCAAGGAGGAAAAGAAGGGATTAAGGTACACCGTTGCACTTGTGGTTGGGCGTGGAAGAAAATCAGTCAAATGTATGGCAACGATCGTGAGGCATCTTTAAGAAGCCCAACGCTAATGATGTCCTGATGTCTGCGCCCCTCTTTTGGTTTTGTGGTTTTGACCGTTCCGGGGAAGCACCTCCTGCCATAACCGGTTCGAAGATCGGCCGTACTTATTACTATTCACTGGCAGCATTGAGCGGAGTTGAGCGCAATTGCATCGAAAAATGCATTAAACATAAAAACGCCGTCGCAGCCGAAGGATGTCGTTGAGGTTGGCGGTTAACTGTTGCCTACCTTCTCGTAACTCCTCGTCGGGGAGAGTAGACTGGGTGCCAAGCTTATCCGGTTTACGTTTTTACTTTTATTTACCGAACTAGCCGCTAGTCGCTATTTAGTTTACTTTCATTTTCGACGCCGTGGAGGCTTTTAAAACGTAAAGCTTGGCATACGTTTTTCGAGGAGTTAGTACGGTGGTTGTGTTCCAGTCGAAGAAAATCATTCGAATGCACTTTTTGTTACGCTCCTGTGTTCCACTCACTTCAAATGGGAGGTTACGATTAGTTTGTTTTTGCAAAATATGGGTACAATAAAAATCAACTTCGCTTCGCTGTAAAACATAGCGTCAGCTTTGTTTTCGATTAGGTTTTGTTTTTGCAATTCGAATTTCGTTTTTAAATGTAGCAATGGGGTATCATGTTTTGCCCAATTGATAGCACCCCTCAACGCGCACCCTGGCTTCGGGCCTCGAAACAAAGTGCGTGCCAAGTTCGATATTACTTCACCGACTTCGAAGCGCAATGGAGAGTTTGCTTGCGCTTGCGATTTCTATTGCGATTCCTTGCACAACGAATGCACGCTCAGCGGGTGTTTCGTTTGTATCAGATAGGGGAGGAATGATCTTAAATGTTTAATAGACAAAATTGAATGTTTAAAATAATATGTATGATAATTTCAGGTGGAAAAGGGCCATGGGGTTTCTTTAATCATCACTTGTGCTGTCCTTGCCCAGCAAATAACAAATAACTAGCAACTTTATTAAGTTACAAATAGACAAATCTCCACGTTTTTTCGTCCTTATCCTACGATCTTCGACTACCGGTTTATTGACATACGTTCGATTTCCGTTGGCGCGTGACGCTCGCTTTTCGGCCCAACCCCTCCCCAGCACATCGTATAATAGGCTCGCCGCGAGGCTTCTTCTGCTTTCTGACGAAGGCCGCAGGAAAAGTGGGGGCGGAAAAGCCGCCATAGACATCGGAACGGGGGCTCAAGGCCAAGGTCGTCTCTAAGCGGCCGACCCGTCGAGGTTGCGATGCCAAGCCAAATGTTTGTCACAAGCTTGCTACTGCCTCGGCGAACACCAATCTTCGCCTTTCCCATCCCCCTCGCCCCCCCCCCCCCCCCCCCCCCCATTCGTTTGCATCTTCATCTCCACCGGCTCCCGGCGCCCTCCCAAACCGGTTCGATTCGTGATCGGTTGGCTTCACGTCCAGCGTCACGTTTCTAACCCGTCGTGTTTCCTCCTCGATTTCGGAAGGAATACATTAACAGCGCGTGTGTTTTCGGTATCGATGGAACGAAATTTCCATAATAAAAAAACCTTGCCGCCGGCGCCGGACGGGACGGGCCATGTTTCGTGCGGTGAAAAATACGCTAAAATCATCGGTTTTTATCATTAGATCCCTTTGTCCCTTCCCCGTCACCATCCCGGGTTCATCATTCCCTTTGGTGTTGGCCGGTTAAAAGCTTGGCTGAAATTAATTGCCTGAGATTTGTAGAGCCTTTTTTCCTGCTGTTTTTTTAATGTTTGTGTGTATTTTTCCTTGGGTTTTGCGGGGCCTGACGATTTTATTGAGTGATCCATCACATGGCCAAGATAATTCACTTCCAGTTGCCGGTCGATCGATGTGCACAAAGCGTATCGGGAAGAACTTGCTCTTCTCCTTTGCAGAGATTTGTTTTGTTTTTATTTCCTAGGGGATTTGTTTTGATGTCGCATTTGATGTGGCTCATTAGCGGTTTGTTTGTTTTGTATGGCTTTTTGTTGTCTGAATTTTTTTTCTTCAACTAAAAACATCAATTCTTGTTACTACTTTTGTTTATATTTTCCACGTTCTTTAGCTTCTTTAAATAGATTTATCATCTCAATTCATTTTTGCACAACGGCCTATGGCTTAAGCTCAAGCCCGAAGCAAACGATGTTGCGATCCAATCTTAAGAACTAATTGGAAAAGGCTCCGAAATAAGGCTCAACCCGTTGGAGCACACCGCCGCTCTTGGACGGTTTGTGCAAATCCATCCTTCGCTCGCCTCGGGCCGGGCAGGCCAGTTCAAGAAAGTCGAGAGTTTCAAGGTCACCCAGCCGAAACGCGAACTCCAATCGATCCGAGAAGAGTGAACGTTTGCCACCAGGACACCAGGCCGTTTGCTGCTTCGCGTTCGACTTGGTGCTTTAGTGTTTTGTTTGCTTGGCTTCTGCTGTGTTGTGCTGTGGTTTGCTCTCTTGCCTACCAAAACAATGGTCGTCGTCGGGAATGGAATGCTGCCGCATGACCACCGGCACGTTTACGGTCGGATGACTTTCATAATCTGAAGAATCCCGCTGAGGAAACACACGCATTTGACGTAAATGAATCCGTAAATGGTGTCCGTTGAAACAGAGTGTGTTGCCGGCTGGTGTTTGTTTCGTCTATCGGCTGCCTGTTTTTTCGTGTTTGGCAAGAAAAATGCAGACCACAACCACCTGCCTGCGGGGGCTTTGATTGATTTCGCTTATCGTGCGCCAAATATTCTGCTGATGCCGCCTTCCATATTCAAACTGATGATCAGCAACATGGCGACTGGAAAGGGGAATACCAAGCAAACACATCAGCTGATTTGACGCAACGAGATCGGGCCACACCAACACAAGCCTGGCTAAGGGAGCAACAAAAAAAAACCACATTAGAAACAGAACGAACACACAGGGATGGATGAAGTAAACAAGTTGATAAGCCCAACCTTGTACGTAGAATTGTGTATACGTGCGGTTTCGCGAGTTTTTTAAAACTATATTTAACGACGTTCAGCGTCATTGCGCGCGTCATAAGTCGACGGCTGACATCGCGTCGTCGGATTCACGCTAGTTTGTGTGACTTTCGCGTGCACAACTGGTGCCCTTATCGAATGTAAACTCTTTTTATCATCAATCAGCTTGCTATCGTCTTCCAGCAAAAGAATGATGCTTTCAGATAAGGAACACAGAGTGCAGACATACTCCATGCCCCGTTTTAAACTTCGCAAACAATTCACAACCACCCGAGTATGCCTTCGGTTTGTTTGTGTATGTTTTCACTGCACTTGTTGTCCTGCGGTCAATAATGAGCGGTTCGGCGGATAAATGCCCCGCTCAAGGTCGTTTTTATTTATTCGCCCGCCATCGCGCGATCTTCCGAGACTGTGTGCGCAAAGATCGGGCTTGTGTACTTTAGGCGCCCCCAGACGCGGCATTTGTCTCGTTATTTTTTTTCCTTTCTTGTTCTTCTCGCAATTTTACCGATTCCGCGAACCGTGGCCGAGCTTCCGTTTGCTGTAGCTCAGACGATCGATCGACGATCGCGCTTTGCCGCTAATTGATGCATTATTTCGCGACCCGGGCGCGAGTTTGAGTTGATGCCAACAACGGCGCCAACAACAACACACAACGATGCTAGATATTTGTAATTATTTATGTTTAAATTTTAAATGTTTTAGATACTTAAAAATCTTGTCACCTGCTTTTTATGTTTTTGCTCTCATTTTATGTTCGTTTCGTTTCACTTATGCTTTCGATCTTACCGAGTGAACGTTCCATTCCAGGCCGAACATACTTGAAAGGTCGTATGCTCCAAAAAGGGTATTTTAGCGAAAGCCCCTTTTTTGTGCGAAACCTTCCCACACATTCTACTTATATTGTTTTGTTTTGCTTCGCAAATATTTCGTATTCCTCGGAAAATAAAATATTTTATGTCATATTAATGGTAAATAAAAGCCCACGAGAGATACTTTTTATCGACGGTGTGATATGATTTTTGAACTGTTTTGGGTAAAGCCGTAATTCTTCACATTTGGTATATCCTGATTATTTTCAACATGCTCTTATATTTGTATGCATTCATTATTGAGGTATTGACTTAACTGTCCACGTCGTGTCTTCTCTGCGCCGGGATGACACTGAGAGGTTTGTTTTCGACTTGCAACTTGAGTTAATGAGTTATAAAAAGACCGAACCGGTATCGAATGACGGTTTTTTTTTGGTGAAAATTGGCAGTTATTCATTTTCTGTCATGTTCGATGTAAACAATTTGAAGGATATTCGAGGGGACATGGAACACGTTTACTCATCTCTTGGATCTTTCTAGGAATGATTGTAACGAGTCACTTTCAATTGGAGCGATTTACTTTGAATTTTGCTTTAGTTGAAAAAAAAAAATTAAATGTAGATTAAATATATTGTGTGATGATTATACTAATTTGTTACCTACATATTTAGTTTACCTAGTAAGAAATTCTAAATTCTTTTTTTTAAGTGAATCCTTCAAAACCACAAGTACATAAATCGTTCTTCCAACAACAAGATAGCCTCTTCGATTATGCATTTTATTGTTTTTCTCCTTTTCTTCTTCGCGTTCCATAAAAAAAAACCCACGTAACCTTCACGTACTCCCATATCAAACCACGCACGTTTTCGGTACGTTCGAAGCATTTCGCTTGCAAATCACGCGATCGAGTGTGTCTCGCGCATTGCCCTGCTGTATGCAGAAAAGCGCACGTTTTCCGTGTGGCACGTCGTGGCTTGCGACATAAATCGGACTCACCTCAACCTCTCTCCCCCCCTCCTTACTTACTTTTTGAGCTTCATTGGTTTGCACGCTTCTACACTGACGATGTAGGTGGCGTCGGTTGCTGAACGCTTTGTTTTGATCGCGAGTTTACTGCTTTCCGCCAGCAAGTTTTCCCTCCCCAGCGGGGGCGGGGTTCTTAGCTGCCCACCAGCTGGCAATGCCGAGGTCACGCTGACGAGAGACGCAATCGCCATCGCCATCATCATCATCGTCATCATCATCACTTTCCATCCGCCCGCCAATAAAATGCGCGGCACGTAGATGCGCATAAGTGCAATGGCGAAATGATCGCATTTACCACACATGCAACGAGCAGCAATAGTGTGCACGCACGATCACCAAACCTCTCCGCATCGCTTCGGTTGTGCATCCTTCCGACTTTCTTACGTCTAGGCCCCGACCCCGACGGTCTGGGATAGTTGTGCGTTTCAGTTTCATTTGGTTGTTGTTTTTGTTTCTTTTTGGGCAACAACGAGCAGCAGCATACATTGTTCGCACGACACAACGCAATGCACTCGGCAATGGTTGCAATTCATCCCCTCACCTTCCCGTCCGTCAAGACGCATCGATTTTATTTTTCTTGTTGCTTCCATTTTCCAACGGCGGCTCACACCGTTAGTGATGCCATATTTTGCAGCAGCAGCCCGGAATGGAACAGAGTGCTTGTCACAACGGTCATAATCACCGGCGGCAACAACTACCCCTCCGCTTCCAAGTCCCCTTCGTGCCCACGTCCCTTCATTCACGACGGCGTTTCGTTCCTGATTAAGTGAACGCAATTTCACGTGCACGTTTTAGGAGAGCGGGAACTACAACACACTAGGGTCGTAAATTACGGCATAACAATAATGCAACGAAATCCCTTCCCGTGTGCCACGTGTGTGTGTGTGTAAGGTACGGATATCGTTATACTTAAACCGAGGAAGAAAAGGTGCATCGATCAACGTTCGATCGCGATTGGAATCTTGGAGATGCAGCGTTCTTGCCTGCCACCTTTAATTGGATACCGTTTGGTGTTTTATTCGCTTTTTTTTTCGAAACCCTTGAAACGGTGACTTTAACAAAATGGTATCTGGAAAATAAAATATATACAATTGCAACACATTTTGGGGTCGACGATTTTGGGAATCGGTTCGCTGAAATTGGGAACAGCTTACTGCAACCGGGGGCCACGGTTTGCAAACTCGCGTGCGTATAAGCGATCATTCAAACACACACATGCACGCACGATCGACCATCCGATGGGGCCTTTTGATTGCCAAATAATTTATCGGCGAGTAAGTAATATGTTGTGTACAAATAAGTTATTCCCGAGCACTGGCCGACACCGCCGGTATCTTCGGTCCGTTTGGGCGTTTTCTGGCATTCCAATCACGTAGTGGCATTGTGCAGTTGAAAGAGAGAGAGAGAAAGGGGGGGAGTGGTTGGATGGATCCTTGCAAATGGCAGGGTAGAGAAGATCGATCGTGGGTTATTTTGTCGGAGTCTTGCCGCTTTTATTGAACCTGCTTTAACGGGAGTTTTATTACATTTATGATTCACCAGCGATGTGCTCCGGAGATGGCAAACGTTAAGGTTGAGTCGTGACGAATGTCTTCCGATGTTGCAAAGTACTTTTTAGACCTGTAAAGAGTGGGTTTAACTAGGCTGCAATGGGAAAGAGGAAACTTAATTTCATACCAAAATTTCCTTTTTCAAATCGTTTCAAGTATGTTTTTAACACCGTCGGATGATGTTTGGTTCTAGAAAGTCCCAAAACCGCCACATTTGTCTGACAAATATCGGTGCCATTAGCGATGTTGTTTGGGTTAAGGACATTCCGCCGCTTAACCATGCAACCACGAATATTCGCACGAACACCCTCCCGCCGCTTTTCGGAGAACCGTTTCGGGGGCCCGCGTTAGTGTGATCGTTACCCTTTTTTTTTCTTCTGCACGTCACTGTTGACCCACAAAACTAAATTCGGCGACTCTTCGGATGTGACCTCTGCACGCCCCGGTTCGATGACTCGACTGGATTTCTTCGTCCTGCGAACTTTGGTGCCACCCATTCCTTTCGCTTTCGGCTTGGAGTGGAGGGTTGTGGGTTTCACATGAAAGGAACTGTGCCTGCGCGCCATATTGCGCCACCAAGACGGCTCGGAAAGTGCGCGAAAGTGTGCTCCCAACACATTCCGTGGTGGCATAAGCCGTGAAGTGTGAAGTGTTCTCGAGCCGGTGGTCATGGGGCACTCCAAAAATTAACCCCTCAACCCGCGGGTTTTGTTGTCGGTGACGAGACATCAACCCACTACTACTCACCGGGTTGGTAGCGCTCGTGGGGTCAAATTCGGCGGCCCAAAGTTGGTGGCGTTCGGGCTAAAATTAGGTGGGAAAACCAAACTCCACGCTTGGCGGCCTCCAGAAGGAAGGGTGCGAGACCGAACGCCGTTTGCATTCGGTTCGGTCATTAGCGCCACCTTAGTCTCTCTGGTACTTGGGGCGATGGGGAGGAAATGAGGTAGGAAAAACTAGGGGAAAAAAAACACTTACTCTCAAAATCAAGCCCAAACGGAGAAGTCAAAAAGGCTGAACATCGATCATTAATCACTGGCGTGGCAAAAGGTGGGACTGGGGAGGGAGCATAGGGTTGAACCGACTGCACCTCTCGGGTAAACAAAAACCCTTTTCAAGACGGTCCGCCGTGATGAAAGTAACAGCGTGAGTGCAATCAACGCCCCGGGGAGGGAGAGACTGATGACGCTCCCGGTGGGTTTCCAACGCAAACCCTTTTTTGGAGGAAGCCGTCGTTTGTTTTATGTTAGCCTAAGAAAGTGGCTGAAGTGATCGTGGCTTGAGCGTCCGTTTTGCTACAGTTTTTTTTTAACGGGTTCTTTTGGGTTTGTTTCAGTTTCACTGATTAACATGTCGGTGGTAGTTTTGTTCTCCTTCGTTAACCGGTTGTTTTTAAGTATATTTGAGAAGCTTAAAGTGATATACCGTTAAACAGCAATATGTCAAACTTAAAAGCAATACGTCCCGAATAGCTTGTTCTTTGTGATAATATTTCGATATACCTACAGTTTTGGTCAATCAATTTGTGAAATAGATCCTAATTGTGAGATATTGTCATTGCAGCATATCAACATGATCGGTTAGCCTTAATATATGTGATTATTAATAATTCAGAATGACGATCTAAATTTGATTTATTTTCCACATAAGAAATAATTTAAAATTAAACAATTCCACATTTGCATCATTTAAAGGAAAACACTTGAAAAGACATTTTTTTTCCTCTCATGCAAATATTTATTTTCCAGATGAATATTATTTTCCTTGTAAACCTAATAAACTGATTGAAAAGGATAATTTTTTAAATGGATTGCAGCTTCATTGTTTTACAAATAGGAAGGATAAACCTACAAACAAATCAAATAAATGACATTTTCATTATGAATGGCGATCAAGATCGTTCGATCGCTCAGTTTGATGCTTTAAAATGTGGTTTGCATTCAAATCATGCTGTTTTTAATCAGGCCCATAACTTTTTACACACATAAACAGAATCATTCTCGTGCAATTAACTTGCAAAGAGGTATGGATTCTGTTTTCGTTCGATACTTTTCCTACATTTGCTGTTTGCATTTGGTTGTGTAATGGCGATCGTCAAATAAAGATCAACCGGTGGCCAAAAAACGAAGCGAACCTGTGGCTTACTTGCCAGCCGAAAACCTAAACACTCCCGATGGAAACCCCGCACCACTACCACCACCACCACCAGCCAACCAGTCAGCTAGGCTGTCATTTGACGCCGCAGGAAGCCAGAAGGACCACCCCGGTTAAAACCCGGCAGCCGCGGGATGATGCAATGCCTGAGATTTGCCTCCCCCTTTCTTTTTGTGTGTCAAGTGTATTGCCTTTGTTGTACGAGCTGCTCCACAAAAATATGATTCCCTCCAGCGCCTCCTCGTGCTCCAGCGTCAAAAACATTAGTGGAAACTTTACAACATAGCACCACAATGTTTAGGGGCTTGGTTTTATTTTTTCTCTCCCTCTCCTCCTGGGAAGGAGGCACGCCGCGTAGTGAAACATTAATTTCTCATCGCAACGCATCATAACCGACGCCATCATCACCCAGCACCGTACGCGGGGACGTTTGATTGATTGAGTAATGAGGAGATTTATTTGGCACTTTGAATTGCGGGAAGCCTTTCCTTTTCTTGTTCATTTCCAAACGCAAAAGGGTACCAGGAGATGATGATCTCCTCTAGTTCGGCTCAAATATGGAAACATCCAACCGATCCTCTTCCTCTCGAAGTGCAAAACATGAAAACGAGACGACCGAAAACGATGGCTGCGTTTGTACGCCAAAATTGTGGCTCTACGATTCGTCACGATCCGCGTAACCGCTTAAAGGTTTCGTATTCAAATGATTTCGTTTTCCGTTGAATTGTGGCTTTCCATCCACTGATCCCGATTGAGAGATACAGGGCCCTTCGCCATGCGGTTGGGTGTCTATTATTATAACCTTGAGCGAAGACAGAATGCAACCAAATCGCTTTATCATCGTGGGCTCGTGGGAATCGGTTTCATCCCTCGGTGAGGTGAAAAGTTTCGCCACTTCGGAGCAGATTAACGAGGGTGACAGCGACTCCGTTTGTTTACCATTTCACGTCGCAGAAGTGTTGCCATTGTTTTGCCGGTCACAACCATTTCATGCCCCGTCGAGCTTGACACCGAGGAGAGCGGGCACTCACATGGCTCAATGCGTCACACTCTGGCGCCTAGCGATCGTGGACGATCATCATCAAGCCCTCGAAGGGCTGCTGTGAGGGGTTCCAATAGTGACAGCACCACCACCATACCATGATGGCGCAGGTTTTATTAGCACTTGAAGCATGTTTTGAAGTACGGGGCGGACGCGTTGGAAAGATGTGTGGCTGTGTCTCCGCAATGTTGGAACAATTTGCCTAAGAGGTACGGTTGGAATGTTAGCTGCGCATATTATTCGCCAGTTACGCTCTCTCTCTCTCTCCGCCATGAGGTTGATTTACTGTTTGGAGACGTTGGGGTACAAAGCAACACACGGCGGGGGAACACCGGGTTCCAGATGCGACTGGATAATGTTTGGACAGTTACGGGATTTTATGGCCTAATGGGTTACTTCAATTGCGTCGAGCAGGGTTGTGGTGTGTGTCTACGTACTTCTCCGTGGAGATCATCCGTCCGTCATCAATCAACCGACGGCAGAAGTGTGTACTATTCGCTCGGCGTTTGACTCACTCGAGTGAGTGGTCGAGTATCCGAAATCGTCAATCTGCATTTCGCATGGTGTGGTGGCTTTTGCTAATCTCTCCTCGACCATCAGATTCACATCAGTGCCCGGTAGTGTGGATAGGCCCGAAGCCGATGTGCCCAACGGGCATAATTTGGGTAGCTTGATCTAGCTCGGCCTTTGCTCGGCGGGGGACAGCAGGATGATTTGTCATTACACACGTGTGGTATTTTTTGGGGCCGGCTTCCAACATTTTCCCCACTCTCACTCTCTCCCCCTCGTGGTATGTTTTTAAATGCTCATTACATCAGAAACGTATGTTCCGGGCGTATGATGGGTCGGTGGGACTGGTTGCGACCCGGCTCCTGGCCGGTAGTTGACGGTAGTAATCATTATCCTCCCGAGAGCGCAATTGATGCGAGGGACGCGGTTTTAGGTGAAAAACTCGCAACCCCGCTGGAATTGAAAAGCACGTTAGGGGGAAACTCAAAGAAAAGAAAGGCCTTGCTCGGGCTCTGAAGCGGCTTAGTGAAGTGAAAGGGATCACAATTGTGCTCTAATCACATCTGGCGCGCCAAAAGGTTTAGTTATTGTGTTATTGAAGGGAGGGAGGGGAAGTGGGGAGGGGATGGGCATAACTTTGTTTCACGATGATCCCATGCTTTAGGGGGGCTAGCTTCTAAAACTGTCCAATGTCTACTGAGTTGCGTTGCTATGGTCTTTTCACTTTGGTCAAAAACAAAATTTTTTAATTTCTTAGAGCTTCAGTTGATCAAGGAAGTTGATCAGCATGATCGTATTTTATGGACCATACACCTGGTATACAGCCGTTTTTAGGCAAAGAGTTGGTGAAGACGTTGAGTTGAGATTTTACATTACAAAAAATGTCAATGGTGGAGAACAGATTTTGCCAGAGGAAAAGTTGGTTCAGGTTTGCTTCCTATTCTTAGAATCATGCAAGCTTTTTCATTTCATGGGTTTTTATTTTTGAAATCCTTTATCATTCATGGGTTAATTTTTTGGAATCCTTAAGAATATTAAAGCTGTTTCTTTGTACAAAGATTATCACATTTTTTACTGGCTCGAAAGTTTAAAATACAAACAGAGTAAAATGCAAACGTTGTAAGAAGGGTTTCGCGTGTAAAACATCTCCTTTGGATAACATGAATTATGGAAAATCAGCTTTTCTCGATAAACAACGGTGAAACGAAGAAAAATACATCGAATTTAAACTGCTCCACTGTTATCTAAAATAAATTTTAACACATTTAAAAACTGTTCGAGTGGATTTGTGAAATAGAAATAAAAGTAAAGAAATGGATGAAACAAAGAAAGTTTAGCAATTTAAAATTTAAAAGAAATTGTTTTATGGACAAAAGTGATATATTCATTCCATTCTTATAATTGTTTTCACTGATGTTGTGTTTATTCTTTTTCTTTCTTATAGGATCCGTCTGCCTCGTTCAGTCCACTGCCAACGGCGGCTACCAATACCAGCCACATCATCCACAATGTAGCCTCGCCACGCTCACAGGAAACCCACACGCCCTCACGACAAACGTCCCGAATAGCAGTACCGCCGGAAGCTGCCGAAGGACGATCGCCAGTCACAGCGCCAGCAACCACAGTAACACCGTGACGACGGTGCTCCTATGCTGCCCGGCATCGTCGCACGCTGCCGGCCGTTTCGCGCGCACCGGCCGCCGCTCGTTCCACCTCTCCACGGTCTGTGATAAATCGTCTTCGAAGGACGGCGGCAGCAGCAATCCACCGGGAAGTGGTGGACCTTCGTCCGGCAATGGTTCGGCGGCGAGCGGTGGTGGTGCCGGCGGTGGCTCGATGTCTTCGGGCGCGGGCGGAAAGGACGGTGGCAGTGGCAAGGAGCCACCGAACAAGAAGAACACCCTGTCCTGCCCGAAGTGCGGCGATCCGTGTACGCACGTCGAAACGTTTGTCAGCTCGACGCGGTTCGTGAAGTGCGAAAAGTGTCACCACTTTTTCGTCGTCCTGTCCGAGGTGGACTCGAAGAAGACGATCAAGGACACGGAGACGAAGGGCGCCCGGAAGCCACCGCCGCCGCCGAAGAAGATCATGGAGTACCTAGATCGGCACGTCGTGGGCCAGGAGCTCGCCAAGAAGGTGCTCTCGGTGGCGGTGTACAACCACTACAAGCGCATCTACCACAATCTGCCACCGCCGGCAGCGAGTGGGGCCGGCGGGGCGGGTGGCCAGCAGCAGCAGCAGCTAGATTCGATGTCCCGTAGTGGCGATCTGCTGCACATTTCTGGCATCGGGCACACGATGATGAGCTCGGCGCCGTCGGAGGTGCCACGGCCTCCGATGGCCGGTGGAGCGGGTGGAGCGGGCGGTGCCGGTGGCTCGCACCACCATCCCGGCTCGGAGCTGCTGGACAAGAAGACGCACGAGCTGAAGCTGGAGAAGAGCAACATCCTGATGCTCGGCCCGACCGGCTCCGGCAAGACGCTGCTGGCGCAAACGATTGCCAAGTGCCTGGACGTTCCCTTTGCCATCTGTGATTGTACGACGCTAACGCAGGCCGGTTACGTCGGGGAGGATATCGAGAGTGTGATCGCGAAGCTGCTACAGGATGCTAACTATAGGTAACCACCGATGTCCATGGGCTTCCAAGCGTCCAAACTTTACGTGTTCCGTTTCTCTTTCACCAGCGTCGAACGAGCTCAAACGGGTATCGTGTTTCTGGATGAGGTGGACAAAATCGGAGCCGTACCCGGAATCCATCAGCTGCGCGACGTCGGAGGCGAAGGTGTGCAGCAGGGCATGCTGAAGATGCTCGAGGGTACGATCGTGAACGTACCGGAAAGGAACTCACCGCGCAAGCTGCGAGGCGAAACGGTTCAGGTGGACACGACAAACATCCTGTTCGTCGCATCCGGCGCCTACACGGGTTTGGATCGGTTGATCGCACGCCGTTTGAACGAGAAGGTGAGAAAATGCGATGCTTCCTCACAACATTGCTTTAAAATCCGCTTCACTCCATATTCTTCCAGTACCTGGGCTTTGGAATGCCGGCAAGTTCGTCCGAGGGCCGCCGGGCAGCGCAGGCGTCCGCTTCGCCGATGGACAACGATCAGGTCGAACGGGATGCAAACCTTAAAAAGGTTCAGGCGAAGGATCTCGTCGAGTTTGGAATGATTCCTGTAAGAAACCCGGCTTAGCGTAGCTAGTATTTTCTCGAAATATATTTTAACCCTCATTTTTGAAAATATTCGATAGGAATTCGTTGGTCGCTTCCCGGTGCTGGTACCGTTCCACAGCCTCGACGTGGACATGCTCGTGCGTATCCTCACCGAACCACGCAATGCCCTCGTGCCGCAGTACAAAGCCCTGCTCGGAATGGATCAGGTCGAGCTATCGTTCACCGACGAGGCGCTCACGCAGATCGCTCAGCTCGCCATGGAACGACAAACGGGTGCCCGTGGACTTCGCGCTATAATGGTACGCACGATCGCTAATGGGCACGACGAGGATCGTGTAGAGTTCCTTCGGATTGATTTTATTTCTCTTGATTCTTTCTTACACAGGAGACACTGCTTCTCGAGCCGATGTTCGAGGTGCCCGGATCGGACGTGAAGGGTGTGCGCATTACGGAGGAGAGTGTACGCGGTGCCGAACCGATCTACGTGCGTCGTGGGGATTCGAACGCGTCAAGCAAAGACACACCGTCCGGATCCGGTGACTCGGGACATACCAGCAGCACCAGCACCTCCGAGGAAGAGGAGACGACGAAGGTTCGCGTCAAGCAGTAGTAGGAGGATGTTCGCACGCGCACGGGGACATATTCCTGATCGACACACAACGACAACAACAACACACACACACACATTAGCTGCAAAATGCAAATGGATAGATGAGCAAAAATTGAAATTGTAAATACGAATATTTTTGTTTATTTTAGGTTTTGCTTTTTGTTCTCATACGGCTGCGTTCCTAAATGATTTGTTGATTATCCTGAATGAAAGCCCACAAAAGGTTCTGTGTATGAAACTTTAGCGCTTTTTTTTACTGGTTCCCCCTATTTCGATCTACATAAAGAGCTCTACTTATTATCCTTGCTTGAGCCGTTCCTTTGGATGGCACACAAATGCACGATCTGGTCAAAAATTGCTTTTAATTTTCTTCTGGTTAACTTTTTGCCATCTTGGGATGGTTTATTTCCGTTTGACGAACTACTTTCCACAAAGAAAGAGATGATTTATGCTGGAAATGCGCAAGTAATCATTTCTCTCGTGCTTTCGCTCAATTTGCAGCCGATTTTAGTTACGCTCAACGCTGCAATCAGCAAATGGTGTAAAGAAAGTAAAAACAGATTCCCAGCGAGGGAAGTAGGTGTCGACAAGGAAAATATAGAAGAAAAAAAACTTTCCAATTAACGAAGCGAGGAAAAAGTTTGCCGAAGACGTTACAGTCTGGTTGATTGTCCTTCAGTTTTTTTTTTTTTAGTGAGATAGGTAATTATGCTTAGACGATCACAAAAATGCTGTTAAAAACACGTTGTATAAATGAAGCGGAGGGAACGGAGACAAAATAAAATAAAAACAACCACTTGTATAACAATATAACGAGTAGCTGCAAAAACGAAACAAAACCATAAGCGAAGATGAAAAGAAAAGCGTGCAAGATCGTCCCCATTTTGCCGTGGCCGTGTGGTACCGGGAGTGTTCTAAATCCAAACACTAAACCCTTAATCACCCTGCGAGGAGATGAGGGGTGAAAGAGATACGATTCTCCTGGCAGGTGTGTAATTAGTTTGTATAAAACTAGAGAGAGAAAGGGTTTGTTTTTTGTTTCCTTACTTTGTTCATAATTATGCTCGTCTTTTCCTTCCTCCGATCTGCCGTACGTACGGCTAGTAGGGACGGCACTTTTAACAGTGCAAGTGCAAAGGTAGGTAAGTGATTATAGATGTAATGAAGAAAAAATAAATAAAGTCGCGCTATAAATAACGTCCACACGTGTGCTATGGAGACAAAAACTTTCCAGCGATGAGCTCGGGTTGGAGGGGTGAAAGAAAATAAAAGACACAATGAATAAATTGTGTTTTTGTGTTTGGTTACTGTTCCTCTTTCAATCAGCATAAAACGAGGGTATGGCGTGATGATAATGTAGGTCAATTGGTTAATGGTGTAGCGCTGGAGCTGTAGGATAGAAGCTGAAGAATAAACTGTTAGATTTTGTGACGCACATAAAAGTACAATAGAAAATGAAGTGCACGACATAAAAAAACTATAATAAACTCGCTTCTTCCACTACAAGTCAGTTTAACATGTAGGAACTTGAACGTGCTCCTAGATAAGTACATAGTTTTCTTCATTCAAACAGAAGATCAGATTCATTAAATCAAGTAAAATACAAACAATTTGGGAATAACACAAAGAAATGTAATCTCTCCAAAAATCCATTCCTAATACCATCTAAATCTTTTAAAAATTCAAACATTAATGCTGCATGGTCGACGTGAAATATTTCATCGGACTTCTGATGTGTTGCAACATCGACGTTGAAACATTTCACTATCGTGCAAGTGGAAGCCTTCTTGCATGGAGGCGCATGGTTCCAACTTTATTTTAATTTCGGAATAAAATAATCACACCAAAAACGGTTGCCTGGTATTTCTCTAGGTGCCCATTCAAAATATCATCGGTTTTATTTCACTTAGTACCAACAAACTGCTCATTCAACATCGCCAAACAACGCAAGAAAGGATGGCCTTCCTTGCGCTATCTACATCAATCCTCTGATACAAACTCTCTCAAGCGATCATTCTCAAACAATGTTCCTTAACAAATGATCACGAGGCACGATGGACAAGTCGTCCAGCACTGTCCATTCGCCTCGTAAGTGTGCTCTTCGTTTCCGAATCTAAATTCTCCTGCATTCTGTGAAATATGCTCATGGTTGCTGTTTCTGTTTCTAGAGTCGTGTTACTAGTTGTACGTGAATTTGTGTTTCCTTCCCGTTTCACATCCTATCCCTTACACCGTTCTGCTTCGGTGCCTTGCTTGACAACGTAAAACAAATTCCGTTGAAAGGTGTGAGATTAAAGAGTAAAGAGTTGTTCCGCCTGCCTTACGGGGAGGAGGATTGCTTCAAAACTGGTCCATTATTTAGTGTGATACTCCGGTGCAGTATTTCTAACTGTCATAGGCTGTCCGGTTTTGAGAGAGTGTGGAGCGTATTGGTTCGTGTGTAAAGTTGGATAGATTGTTTGCTTGTGGTGTACACGGAAAGCAGAATGATAACTACCGCTATTAGTGCCGTACATTATGAGGCGTGATGGAGAATAAGAGCAGATCAGGGGAGTTCCCGTGGCATCCTGTAAGTCTAACACTCGAATACGGAAAAACGCACACGAAAACGCTATTGATCGCTCGGCAAAAAATGCATCATCGGAAAATCTCTTGAGATGATATGGACCGATCAACCGGCGCTGGACACTGTTTTCACACTGACTTTGTAACATCATTCTTTCCTTATTTGCTAAACACTCCGTACTGTCTATACTATAGTACTAGTAGCTCTTAACGACTATATCTAGCCCTAAGTAAATATAACTTAAACACAATCGTTGTATTAAATAAAAGCAGAAACGATGAAGCATCTCGCTCCATCCCTCTTTCTATCTCTTCCCCATAGTGACTTGATTCGCGATTTGGATTTGAAATATCAGTTTTAGCTCGAAGCACAAATGTGTGTCCATCGTGTTTTCCCGCCCCTTGGTGCTGTTATGCATGGCAAGCAGTTCACCGGACGTGGCGGTGTAAAAATGGAGGCGCTTGTGCTTTTTCGTGCATTTGTGAGTGTGTGTGTGTGTCGAAATCTAGCCCGCCCGAAGGGTGGGAGCAAACGGGTGCTTCCTACTACTGCCATTAAATGTCGCCGTTTTCCATCGCCTTGTTGAGATCGACCACGATCTTATCCATGATCTCCCGGTACGGCGAGTCCTGCCGGAAGGCCGTCTCGAGCAGGGCGGAATCGGCGAACGTGTCGAACACCTCGTCGATGCGGCCGAGCGATTTGTCCGTCAGGTGGCGCACGACGCACGCACGCAGCAAACTCCGGCAGTCGGCGAGCGATTTCTGCAGGTAGCCCAGATCGAAGCTGTAGTCGACCTCGTAGAACGACAGGATCGCCATCTGGAGCGTCTGAAATTTGGCCCGAAAGCGGTCCGCCTGCCGCAGCTCGTCCGCGTTCAGCTGCCCGTTCCGGTGCAGGACGGCGATTTTGATCACGATCTTGATGATGTTTTTGACTAGCCGTTCGGCGTCCTTTTTGCTGCCCGTCTGAAGTGGAAGGAAGAAAATTCAGTTAGAAGGTCATCTCAACGACAAGCGAGATCCTAAGCAGAGTACTTACGTGCACCTTCACCAACCGGTAGACATTGTCCAGCAGCGAAGCGGTCGTGCCGTCGATGAACACCTTCGCGACGTTTTTGCTTGCCATCCGCGAGAGGATCTTCTTCTGCGCCCGGAGCCCAATGTCCTTCGCTTTGAAGGCATTGTCGGTCATAACTGGAAGAGAAAACGTAACCGGGGGGTTAAGAACACAGTAAACTCCTAACCTTTCTAAGACCAACTCTACACAACATGAAAACACCCACTCGGCGATGTCGCCGCAGCGGACTATCGGACAAACTAACAGACACAAAGCCCTTTCCTTCTTCCTCTGCCTTGAAGGAGATGCTTATCGCAGGCGTCGTTATCGTCGCGGAGTGTACTTTGGAACAAACGGAATCGGTGTCAGTTAGTTTGGTGACAACAACCGCAGCAAATCAAACCCTACACACCGTCGTCTGTGGTATCGCTGTGTCAATCAAAGGTTTTCTTTTTGAAAATTCCACGGCCGATACGTGGCTTCATGTGGGTTTCTCTCGGATCCAAACGGTGTGCAGTGGGTTGATGTTTTCCATACTCTCCCCAATTGTTAGTCAAAGCGTTTGCCTTCGTTTGGTTTGGTTACCACAGTTTTAATGATTTATTTTGCCTAGCCTTTAATTGCTTTTCGTGGTCAACGCTTTCCATGCGATAAGGCTGTTGCAATTTCTCAAGACGCTTTCCATGCGATACGGTTGTTGCAATGTAAACCATTTCGCAAGACATTTATTTTTTCCTTTTCCTACTTCATTTCTTTGTGGTACTTTTAGTATCAAACATGAATATGCGTGTCTGGTTGATATGTTTAAGCTTCAATTTTCCTGCGTAGCATATCGGTTGCGGTGGATATTTTATTCATGGTTCACCTACCTGCGTCGATCATCGTGTGGAGAATCGGTTTCTGCTAGCGACGGTTTTGTACTTTCGTGTTTTTCTGATACTGAGACGTTTTGGGGATTCCTTGGAGATTGTCTTTTTTTTTTTGCTTGGTTTGGGTATCTATTTTACACTCTCACTAAATGCAGACGCTTTCCGGCGTGTGGGAGTTTTCGCATATGAAAAAATCATAACACAAGTAAGACACAAGCGAAAGTCAATTTTCTGAAAAAAAGATAGAGAAAATAAAAAGAAATAAAAAACTAAACTAAAATAATTAAAAAGAACTTAGTTGAGAAAATAACCAATAGAAGTATGCAACGTAAATGATCAACAATGGTCAAGGAGAACCAAACGAAAGCGAACTAGAGATAACATAAATGCGGAAGAATTTAATCTTTAAGATAATACAAATAAGTCGGTGATAAAAAAGGTGTTTTAGATACAACGTTCGTCCGTTTGGTGAGATAAGGCAACTTCTTCAGGGAACTCATTCCCATTTACCATGACAGCCATTTTCCAACCAATTTCATCTAGAAGGCCTTACCACCAGAATAGCACGTGCCGTGTGTAGCATAAACTATGGTAAATTATTCTTGCTTCGCCATCTGATCAAGGACTTCCCTTCCCTGAAGGCGTAGTGTAATTCCTTTTATTATCAAGTAACCATACGGTTGTGTGGCTTAATTCCATACTTGCGGCGAATAACTCGACAGGTTTCCGGGAACTGGCCTACCGATCGAACACACCTTTCCTTTCGCAGAAGATTTCGGCCAACGGGCCATCGAAAGGTTTTCCACAACAAACGGACAACAAATTGGTTCCCGCCGGACATAATCCTCCCGGTTTCCTGGAGGGTTTTCCGGAGGTCCGTTTCATTCGGTACGCTTCCACGAACGCACTGAAGGGACATGGTTTGCCCACGCGTCATCATTTAAGCGGATTATTACCCAGAGGACCTCTAGGCGTAGCGTGCGGCCACCGTGTCGCGGGTAAGAAACGGGTAGACCTGCCAAATGGCCAACGTAAGTGGCTCGTAGCAGGCGGGCTTTGCAAAGGATACTCCGTACAAATATTTCCTTTCCATTTAGCAACCCAAATATATCGGCCGCCTAAAGCGAGTATGGATTCCTCACCAACTGTAATGCCGTTTTGCTAATCTCTCTGCCACCTTGCCAGCATTTGTATCCCCTCCGGTGCTTGCCGTAATTGTGTGTGTAAATAAATAATGCAAACCCCTTTTCTTCGCTAAGCCTGTCGTCGGGCTGGGTGGAACGCGACGGATCAACTCGGGAACAAATGACACACAAATCCTTCACTCATCCATTCCTATTTTCCTTCCGTCGGGAGGATTTGCGGCACCGAAGAATCCGAGACCATCCATTTTTCGCCCAAGAAAACGGGTTTCCATCCCAAGGGTCGTCCCCCGCGCAAGGAATTGTGACTCACACAAGCAGTTGGCACACTCGGCGGCGATGTGCTGGTAGACGATCCACGACTGCAGCTCCAGTATGCTGGCCGCGCTCATGCTGTACATATCCTTTGGCTATGTGAGAGGTCCTCTCGATAAGGGATTCTTTTTAATGGGGGTTTTGTTGTGCTTCGGGATGGATTCGAGTTCCAGTGGATGGATGTTCACTGGCGGTCCGGCAAATGGTTTTCCTTCCGCTCTCGAGGTAGGTCGCAATCCTGGTTGCGAGTGTTAGACACGGCTCCAAAGCATCTGGAAGTAGAAAAGTACAAACCAATATGGAACTGTTAGTATTTGTATCATGCAGAGGAAATCGTTTAATATGAATCGAAAAAAGAAAGGCTTTTATGCTGATCTTTTTAACAGTTTATGATCATCCGCAATTAAAACTATGAGCTAGCCATAAAGTTGATGAATGAACAGCTGTGATCAGTTAATTTAATATTTAAAAAAAATCATATCTAAATATACCTTTGCTTTAATAAAATATTTTTATTTAATTTTCGGTCTGTTCAGTTGATCTTACTAGTTCAAATTGACCGATCACATAAAAAAGGGATTGATTAAATATTATTTATTCGTCATATTTTTACGTTAGCTTCAACACATCAAGAGAGTTTAGTTATCTACACCCTGCATCGGAAGTGGAAACTTTATCGCTGTGATATTAAATAGTTCGTTATATCAAAGACAGAGGGAGAGAGAAAAGAAAGCGAACGATTAAAACAAAAATTAGACTTCGGGGTCCATTCCCGTGAATCGGTTTGTAATTAAAGCGTCCTCCAAAAAACCCCGTACATCCATGCGCAAGCGACGTCTTAATCATAGGTGAAAACCGAAAGAAAATCTTTTCAACGCATTCGATGAACAACGGAGACTACCAATTAGTTGGGCCACCGTTGGGCAAATGATATCGGAGCACGATGGCATACGTGAAAGAAATCGGCCGGCTTCCATGTTCCGGCACGAAACCGAAGGCGGTGCTCGCACTATGAAATGCATGAGGAGAAAATCGATTCGATAAAGCTTTTTGATGTGTGGCCCTCCCCAATGTCAAGGGGATGGCACCCCGGAAGACTTTCTCCTCGGTCTTTTCCCAAGTGCTGTTCAAACTGTTTTCTTTAATGTTGTCCCGTACCGGTATGTTTGAGGAGATGGACCTTCGTTTTTCCTTTAGTTTATATGTTTGTACACTTTCAACGAAAGTTTTTTTCTTTGCATTATGGAAAGCAGTGTAGAAAGTAGCGTTACTGGAAAATGTTTAACCATTGCAATGATTTTCCAACCGGGGCAGGTGACGGTGGTTTGGTAAAACGTTTCAATCAGATGCACAAACACAAACGAAAGGAGCAAAACAAATGGCAAAAATCAAAATAATAATATCATAACACTAATTTTTAAATCCTTTCATAAACGGAAGGCACGAGATGATGGCAAGCTGTACAACGCGATGTTAACACCGAAACAAATAATATCTTACATAAACTGCTGCCGGGTGGAGTGATCATCGTTTGCGCCACACGATCACGACGACGAGCCCGAACATCGTCGACAACGCTTTGTTGTGTGTTTTATGTTTGCTCATTTCCATAATTCTCACCGTAAACGGGGGTGCTTCTAGGGGCTTGGGATGGCAGTTACTATAGTTATTTGCAGAACGTCTAACAACATGCACCCGGTGAAGAGAGTTTGAGTTGCTTGAAACATAAAACCTGAACCTTTCATCAGGTCACTCATAATCATTGGGTTATTTTTCACTTTCCCTGCGCAAAGACAAACACCTCTTGCCTTTTTTGCTTTCCAACACATTGTTGTTGGCAGTTTTAATTCGCAAACGGAAGCCCATCCGACACTCATTGTGCATTTCGTCTCCAGTTTTGTCCTGTCAATCTTCCATTCCACTGACTATGGCTCCGGTTACCTATTTGATTTGTTTGCTAACTTACCGAAACTTTTCCTTCGTCTCATGTTTTTTTTCCATTTTTTTTCTTTCATTTCGATATGCTTTCACATCACGGCGTGTTTGCAGATCGGCCCCTGCTGGTGGCAGCGCAATCTGATGTAACTTCAATTTTCTGCCACCAACAGCATCCGCGTTAGGTCATAGCGTTTGCGTTAGACGATGTGACATAAACATACACGCGCGCATAAGTTCCCCTGCCGTTCGCTTATGCTCCCGGTGGGGACTCTATATATGCGATCGGTCTTGGTTTTGTTTTATTATCGCTCGGTTGATGGATCGGAAACGAATTGGTCGTCGGTCAATATTGAACAGCATTGTCAGGAGAATGGTTTACTGTACAAACGAACATCGTTTTGATGAAGTTTACACGATTCTCTCCTCGCTAGGAATTGAAAACGACTCTTGTTTTACGAGAGAACAAAGCTTGGTTTAAATTCCATACCAAACCCTCGTTTAATGCTTGTTTAGAATATATTATTTTCTACAAACAAATGGTGTTTAAATCATAATTTCTAAATCATTTAATATCGGTTGAACTCTAAAATAAAAATGAGATGAAGTATTTTAAATCACAAAATGTTATCTTGTTTAAACTTAAGATGTTTTAAATCAGGAGCTTTAAACTGCCATCTCATCTTTTCCTTTGTATATAAAGCCTTTTTGGCAGAACTTTTTACTTAGACAAGATACAAGATTTTTTTAATGCACCCGAGACGCTACTTGTTTCTAACTGAATGATCGACTTGATACTGTATTCCAATAAAGAAAGCATAAAAAGAAGACAAAATATCGTTTGGTACGATCGGAAGAGGAAACTAGCATCAGGAACAAAATTCAACTTAACCAGAAAACTAAAGCCAAAGGAATTGGAGTTCTTATTCAATGGGTAGCAAATGAAAAGGTAGAATCTACAAGTATGTGAGATTTATTTCTCGGAAACATGATTCACTAGTTGGTATCGAACGAAAATGGTAGCAATGTAAGAGTTGCTAAATTAAGTCCCACCTCAAATCGGTACAACATAATAATTAGAAGCTATCTATTGGAAAGCTGTAAACACACCAAACGAAAGGAGGGCATACCTTGTGTTCGAAAACATGTACCTTTCATTAAAATTGTGTCATTTACATTCGTGAGCAGCGAAGGTTACCCATGCTGATCTAATTACCGGATGTCACCAGGTACTCCATCGATATCCAGTTTCCAATTTCCAAAGTACTACAGCCATAAATACCCTCTAGGCCATTCCAAATGGCCTCGCCTCGTTGGCATGTTGGTGCTACTTCGTTCGTAATAATCCCGCCACCACTATCCTGCCAGGATAAAATCCCATTAATGATTCAATTTTCAATTAGCTATCTTCCCATCTGATCGGAAGGGAAATGATCTTCGTCTGGGAGGGCACAAAGGAAACGAAGGAAGGCAGTCGCGTTGGATACGACTTTGGATTGGCTTCTTGGAAAGCTAAGAAAAGAATACCCATCACAAACGATCTCGTTCTAGTATCAAGATCTGTTTTGTAGTCAAACTCGGCGCCCGAGTGAAAGAAATTAGTAGGAGAGTGCCGTCGTTCAGGAACATCCATCGAGACGGGGATAATGATGTTCGGGCGAAACATAAACTAATTTCACGAAGGTACAAGAAGAAGGATGTGGGCGATAATTTTCTTCCCGCGACGCCACTCGCCTTCCCGGCTAGGGTAGGAAAACCTTTTCCACCGTTCGAAAGAGACCCTCGCGCTATAGTGGATTTGCGAGTCGGGCTCGCTGGGAGATAAACTGTGCCCGACGATGTTGCCGAAAAAAGTAAACATAAATCGCGAACTTTCGATGAATGTCAACAAGTGTAGCTAATATATCGCGCGGCCCGAAAATCAATTTGTATTTTCGCCAGCTATTTCCATCAGCGGGGAAATTGGATATCAACCCGGTGCGAATATCGATGCCGCCGAAACTCGTCCTAATTAATTGAATTTTCGTACCCCGCGAGGAAATGTTTCGTCTGGATGGTATGGTAGTATTTCAAAGGATCCCCGATGTGGAGCAATAGACCGGCTTGATGTCGAAACCGATCACAACCATTCCCTTCTATTCAGTGCATTGAAATGTGAGATATTGGTAGAATTTCCAATAAAGTCTCATTTCAGTGCCATTCCTCGTGAAGGTGAACCGTTTTCCATCAAAGCGCTTTTCCCGGTGACGCGCAAGAAAGCGATTGAGTGGAAACGAAAAACAATTCGCTCACATTTGTCGTGTGGGTTTCATCTTCGCGGTGGATATTTTATCAAATTCTCGGGTTTTATTCACCGTACGAGGAAAACACTTTAACACTTTGATAAACAAGAAAAGAATGTTCCATGACATTTCATGCGAAAAATTACTTATGCTACCATCCCTACAGATAAGGAGTCGCGACAATCATTCGGTTCGCTCGAAAAGAGAGACATACGGGGAAGATTCGAAAAGTTTTGCGAATGGGGGATTTTTATTCTTTGTCGGGCAAGAACTTACAAATGACTCCATCGGGAGTTGTTCAAGGGCATCGCGCGAACGGTGGCGCAAAGGAAAAGTTGTTCGGTGGTTCGCTCTCATGCACGGAAAAACCCTCTAATGGGTGAAAAGGGTTCGTGGGATCGAAATGATATTCGGTGCTCTAAAATGGAAATGGGTTCGCCCGAGTACCGGCAGCTACTTCTTAAGTTCCGCAATGCTTTAAATTTCCGTTTTCTTAAGTAAGAATATATGTTTGCTAAAGAAGAGAAACAACAGACGATTTGAAGTATGTATTTTTTGGCTTGCTTTCTAATGCGCCCAGCTCTTCTGTTTTCGAAAGTCAAATGATTTCATTCCATTTATGGGTTTTTCTTCCATCCAGGGTAATTCCCGCAAGGCTGCGGGAATGTTTGCTCCCGTTACAGAACCGACCTTACGGTCTGCTTTAGACACGTGTCAAACGAGTTCTTCTTGCTGGTGTTTTTGCCCGGCAGAAGCCATTGTTTAGTGGGTTCGCAAAAAGAGCACCGCAGGGAAAGGATTCTAATGCTGGCTTGGCAATTTGTAGTCGGCTGTACTGTTTCATTCATGTTGAAAGACTCTCACCGAGCTTGAGAGGAAACAATAAGCCGTTCCCAGAACAGACCTTGGTTTACTCTTTCTTTACTTTACGTAAAGGATTACGAGAGTGTTTCTGACGTTTGATGTGATCCCTAACGATTACTGGTTCTTAGAATATGCCTCAAAAAACGTTGGAGCCCGAGTTTTCGACGTTTGATGAGCAAAATTAATTTAAAAAGTTGTTGCTGCTAATTTAACCACAATGCTGTAAGCTGGCACTTTTCTAATTCCCTCGTGGGTTGTTGGTAATACTGTTTTTTAAACATAACTTTCGAGAATCCAGTTAGAATATTACAACCATTCCGCCAGGGTTGAATAGCCTGCGCGTGTAGCGTTCCAGTTCTTGGTGGAAAACTTTATTGATCGAAACCTTTCAAAGGGCGTACTAGGGTGTATAAAATCGTAGGTTGAACTTTTCACCGTCCACGAAGTCAACAATGCATCGTTTAAAGCAACGACAACGGAACGGCCCTTGGCGGGCATCATTGGCACGCACGTTTTCGTCCAGCATGAGTTATTTGGTTTAACTGCCACGCAGCATTCTGCTACGTCTCGGATGCGGTGTGGGGCTTCCTTTGAGCGTCCATTGCCAGCTGGTGGTTCGCCACTTTGGCCGGAAACCGATCTCGTGGGGCCCATTTCCGCCCACCTCGCAACAATGAAACGGAGCGAAAGATCAACAACAGCAACCAACACGAGAACTGTAGTGCTTCCCCCGGTGGAAAGGCAGCTCGTGTTGCACCGGAAACGTGAGATTCAACGAAGGCACCACTAGTAGACACGCACCAGACAGGAGGGAGCAGCAGCAGCTCGATCGCGCCGGGTGGGAGGATCGGGAAAGTGTGTACGCGTCCATAATATCCAGTTTCCAATAACGATGACGGAGACGGGCGATTAAAGGAACGCTTAACGGCATTCTTGGCGTGCCGGAGGACCGGTTTCTCTTTATCGGTTTCGTTTTTATCCGAGACTGCTGCTGTTCCAAAGCGGCTCCGGGAGGATCGGGTCGGTCGCCACCGTCCGAGGAATGCGATGGCGTGTGGTCGGATGGCCACAACCGCTCGACTGTGATAACGCCGTGACGTGACGACGGAAAACCGGACCGGGGGGGAAGCCCGTTGGCGCTAGCGGTGAAGAATTAGAAGTAACGGTTATTGGCATATTTATTGCACCAGATGAGCGCCAGAACTGCGCGGTGAAGCCTGACCGACTCCGGGTTTTTTTCTGTGAGTAGTGCGGCTTCTTGGCTGTTGGAGTGCAGAATGTCTACCGGAATCAACTTTTCGAGGCCAGGTTCCACGTTCCGACTTTGGCTCACTTTGCACAGATTGTGTTACTGAAGAACCTATCGAATTTTCGCCACGTGTTATTTACTTTTTAATAACGTATTCCACCTTGTACCATGTAACATAGTTGTAAAACGATCGTAACATTTTTATTCTTTGCATACTAGTTGATCGCCACTTTTGATGTAAATGTAGTTGGAATAACTACAAACAAATATTTTTCAACAAACAAAACGCAACAAATATGTTATAAAAGATAAATTGAATATTTTCGATCACTTTCAAGCCATGATATAAACCTAAATTAAAATATTTTTAACACTATTTTTCTTATTTTTATAATATTTCATCGAGTCAAATAAATTCGTTCTTTTTCAACCAATAGTGCAGGGAATGGGGTATGCATATGTTTTTCGGGATGCACCATTATCTTCTGATTCCCTTGCCTTTCCTACATGACCGCGTTTTATGGTTCCCATAAATCATGCTGCGCAATTGATTCGAGATATTAGGTCGCGACGTATGGGTTGGTCACTTTTGTTCACGGTTGTTACCCATATCTCATGTTTGCTAAAAGTTAATTTTACTTCCGCTTTCTGCTACTTTGAATTCGTGAAATATTGAATATATTCACCGCAAAGATGACATGGTTTTTTACGGTTGTAAATTCGGACAAATTTTGAATTCACTTATTTACGCAAACGAACAAACAGGCGGCCACGGCGACTGACCAGCTTGAAACTTTCGACTTGCGCATAAAACTCGCCAATTGGGCAAATTGTGCTAATTGATTTGATTAGCAAATCGCCAAAAAGCTAGCAGCGTATCGAAATAAACGACCTGCATACCACTCGGCGTCGCTTTCGGTGTTGTGACTTGCGGTTGTTTGGTGCAGTTTCACTCGCCGGGAGGCGAATGTCTTCACCGAAAACCCGTCACCACAACAAAAAGGGGCAAGAGAGACCGCAATTTGCATTCGCCGACCGTCACCGTGCGGTTTGTGTGAAGAGAAATTAACGAAGTCATCCACCGTGAGCCAACGATTCACGCAAGTTATTGCCTTCTGCGGAAGGTGCCTCCACAACTTGCCATCGTAAAATATCTTCGAGCAATTTATTCGAAAACATTAAATCATATTCATGTGCGCTGGCGGTTTGGAGAATTTGATAAAATTACCCTGTGGTTGGGAGACTGGAGTGGATCGCAGCATACGCCTTCGAAGCGATCTCAAGGAATCACGTTCGAAGGTTTTAAATAAAGCACAGCTAACATCTTTGATAGGAGGCACCGATTTGAACTTATGGAACACACTCCCACTGGTGGCCGTTAGGATGCACCAAGCCACCACAACGTTGCAACGTCGCGATAACACAGCCTAAATGCAGCTCGGTGCAAACCTCGACACAGTGTGCAATGTGCGTTGGGAACCCGATTATATGACGGCTCCGGGTATCGTGTGCGGCATTCGACAGCGCAACCGAAGCTGCAGGTGAATTGTGGATGTGATTTCCATTCGAATGAACCTCCGCCCGGCGATACCTGATCCGATGCGACCGTAACGACAAAGCGTTGTAGTTTCCCGTTCGCGTCTCGGTGCACATTAGTAACTGTCATCCGGGAACATAATCAATTCTGCATGGGCGACAACGATAGCAAGCAAGTAGCAACTACCACCGATCGATCAATTGATGCTTCTTTCTTTGAGATAAATAACAATCTGAAATATTTAATAATTCTCGTTGCAGAAAAGCTAGTTCATGGAAGGTATAACTAATCGCATTGGAAACGTTCCCACTGCAATTAAATTTAATCGAACCATTTTCCACGTATAAATTGAATTAGTATTCCTAGAGTCTGGTTGCTCTAATTCGCACTCGAAACACGTTCCGATTCCGACTGCGGTGCGTTGCACCTAAAACGGGGCAGTTTAGAATTTCAAATCCGTTCATTAGCCCACGCTGCACGTAGTCCAGAGATCGTTCTATTTATCTATTCCCGAACAGGCCGTCAGCTTCCACACTTCCACATCGGAACGCAAGAAAACAGTTACGTTGAATTGAACAAAAAAGAAACAGTCGAGCGGAAAAGGGGTTTCGGTCGAGCAACTCCCCGTGAGTGTGGCCGGAAAATCATCGGCAAACCGTAAACCCATCGTAAATCTACACACAATACGAATCTGGAGCCCGGTGTAGCTTGTTTGTGGTTCAGTTCGGTTCCCGAGGACCGATTGTAGAAGTTAGAAACCTTCTCGTTTTAAGCTAGTCTAGAAACGACAGAGATAATCCCTTGAATATATTTCTGCTTCCATTTGAATACGTTCTACAACTAACAGCATCTAACCATGGGCCAAATAGTTGATTCGGTTTGAAAAGTTCAGCTATGTTTAGTTGCACACATTTTAATGACTCTTTTGTTCCGAAAGAATCACAAATTGTACGGAGCGATTGTTTAGACGGGATTAAACCATCGTCGGTTCCGTTTGGTTTGAATTTGATTTCGGTTCCGAAAGTAAACATTTACTTTTCGACAAAATCCAAACGCCTGGAGGTGGTTGTTCCTTGGCCGGCGCTCCATAACCTAACAAACCCTTCTGCACCGTAGAAATCCGACGTAGAACAAAGCCTCAGCTTGACGGAGAGGAGTCTATGGAGTTCGAGATTTCAATAATAAATTAACCCAACAGCCCCGGAGGTGGCTGGGTTCTGATTGGAGCAGCATCCTTTATGCCACTGTCCCTCGTTTTCCTCCGAGGCGAGGAAAGCGGACGGGATGACCGGAATGGAACACTTCTTCGCGTTGAAAAAGTTATGAACAAAGTAAATCTCTCCCCCAAGCAGCCAAGTCCAGACCGATTTGAGGCGAATAGAGCGTGGTATCGGAGACTTGAAGACTAGAAACTTCCACCGCTGGGGAGGAAATAGAAACAAAATCACCCGATCGAGACCAACTCGAGCGCGGATGCTGTTAGGAAATCGTTAAGAAGTTGTTTACCTCTTACCGGTGATGGGGTACCGGCGCGTTCCATCGTCCACTTGCTTCGGGGTGATTGTTTCGGGCGCGTTTGGCGACGTGAAGAAAACGCAAAACAAAACAGCTGAAGAGCGCATTCGGTTAGAAAGAGTGAATGGAGAAAAAAAATGGAACATCCCTTAGTCATCGACCGACAACTGCGAGCCAACGTCTTCGGGGGAGTTGCTGTCGAAGAAGTGCACTCGACCACAAAAATGGCGACCGAAGCAGACTTCCAGTGGGGTTTTCCCGGCAAAATGTTACTTTTTTTCGGAACGAAATTAATCTTGTGTCTTTTTTAAACTCGAGTAATTTATGATAATTTCAACTATGTGTACAAGCACTTTTAATTGATATAAAGTACCAAGTAATTCAACAACTTGTCACATTAACTTACGTAACTCCTGATCTAAGACGATTTTTCGCCCGTTCACTGTAACGAGCAGTGAGCAACCCACCCTGCCCGCACTCTAGATTTTTCCTAAGCCCACCCTACCCCAAAGCTAATCCAATCTCACTCGCTGTCACGCGATCGTGTCGGCTTTTTTCTGTGTTTTGCTGTACACTTGCAGGTTTATTTTGCGCCTTCATTCGGCACCATTTCGTCATGCATTACAACACTTGCAAGCACACCGTTTACAATCACGCGGGCTCCGGAGAGCAGGTCTACAACCGGCGGTTGAACCAATAATATATTAACGACGCCCTGGCCCTCTCCGTAGCTCGTGCAAGCCCCATTTTTTGCAAAAACCAATGCTAACGAAACCGGAGCTGGCGCTGCACGATGGAGCGAAGCCGGGATAAAAATAAAAAATTCAGTTTTGGATTTTAGAAAAATGAGATATATTTTCTTAAACTACAAGATGAAACTAAGAAATGACCCAAAAACTAGAGCCTCTGTTCTTCCAGGTTCTGAGAAACAGCCCGTCAAAGTCAAGATTTGTGAAAATATTGCATGAAAAATTGGAAAAATTCCATCAACTTTGAAGGTCTGTAACTCCTATAATAATGGTCGGAATCGAATTTCAAGCACAGTTTTGGAAAGGTATATTATCATGCTTTAAAATTGTTGACAGTTTAAGTAAATTGAAATTGAATGTCACAAAATATTAAGCATTGTTTCGGAAAACTCCTGGAAATTTTTTCAATTTTTCTGTTTTTAACCTTACGCCATCGCTAAGGATTGTGAAAGATTGTAATATGATGCATACCCACTTATAGTCTAGAATGTTTTGTAACAATAAATGATACTTTTTTTTGCGCATACGCGCGCATCTTTACGTTATTCTGTACTTTATATGTGAAGCTTATAGTTTATCACCTACTAGGCGTCTCCATCATGCCATACGCAGCATCATGTGTGGTAAGAAATATATGAAATTCTCATTCAATGAAATATAGGTCGATGATCGTATCGTAAAAATGTGAAGCAGGGTAGGGGTTGAACATCACGTAAAAGGGGAAAGACAAGCCAAGTCAATTGCAAAGAATGAAATTCGGTTTGGTTTGCATTGAATGTATTTGGTCGCTTTTTCTTGTTCTACAGCTCACAAACCCATCTTTTTATACCCAAAATTCCTATTAATAATGTACCTTACACTAACATTTTGTTTTGTTTGTACCCTTACCTGTAAAAGTTGAAGTTAATCTTCAAGAGTTGGTGAATCACACTGCGTGTAGAATAATTGAAATGCAAAAAGCAAAAATCTTGCGGCACATTTTCTTTGTGTGATTCACTAAACGTCGTATTATTGCGCTTGTGGGGCATTGACGGATCTAGTGGACACAGCATTTGCAATCAACTGTTTCATGGTTACGGAGAAAATACTGCATCAGACAGTGATTTACTAGTATCGGCAATAACTCCTATCCGTCTTTCGTTCATTAGTGACAATTCAGATATCATCTGGATAAACTTGATGCCCCAAAGTGTTGGTTCTGCAGGCCAATTGTGATCAAGTTTGCGAATGAGTCAAAAGAAAAAGTTTTATAAACAGTAGATGAAATCAAAAGCCAAATAACCAGGTTAGTTCCTTATACAATTCAGCTTAATGAAACAAGTTAAGTGACGGTAAATTATTCATTGTACATGAGTTGAATTGATGGAAACATTTTGGCATATTTAACCGACACTATGTATACGCAAACATGTTGTATATATGGTGCAAAACCAACAGAAATGAACAGTGTAGAGCACTTATAAAATGGATTTATTCCATATCCTGAGAATTTATCTTGTGACTTATATACGACTGCACTGCACTCACATTTCATACAGAATTGATTTTAAAAAACGGAAGGTTACTAAAAATTATAAAAACATGTACAATGATCGAAAAAAATTGTATTGGAAAAGATGTACAAGGAATTTGGTGTTAAAGTAGATGAACCAAGGTAAATGGGTGGAAATAGTACGACGGGAAATGTTTGTCGTAGGGCTTTTTCAAACATTGAAAAATTGAGCGATGTTTTGCAAATAGAAACAGAACTTATAGAAAGGTTTCGAAATATTTTAATAGCCATCACCTGTTCACAGCCTTTAAATCCAAAAAACTATTACTCTATATTGCATAGACACATACATGTTTTACATACATCATTACAATTGGTACAAAATTCCTTCTACTGTCCATAAAGTTCTTCCCAGCTCCATTGGGATCCTTAGGAGAGGAAGCAGCAGAATGTAGAAATAAAATGTACAGAAGGGATAGCATTGCAATCATCAGAATAGTTTAGAAGTTATGTCCGCGTTAGATGCTTTAAATATCAATTATTTTCCAGATAACAATATTTTGAATGAAATTTTTTTGTAAATTTAGTTTGTTTTATATCAAACTAAAAAATTTGTTTAAGTCAATGTAAAAAAAAAAGATTGAAAAGTTATTGCACCCATAGAAAAGTCCAAAAATATGAGGTTTTTGCAGCGCCACCTGGCGGGATTGTCCAGAAACATCATAATTTCGTGTAATTTAATAGTACTACACGATATTATAATGAAAAAATTGCAAAACAGTTGATTCCGAATTTTATCCCGGCAATTTGCTCTTTTCGCTCCATAGTGCGCTGGAGGTAGCGATCGATGGCGCTGGGAAGCGAAAGAAGTTTGCACCGCGATGGGAGAGGCTTGACACGGTTAGGTAAAGTGGTCACAACAGGGCAGGCTATTTTATGCAATTTGTTGGAAGAAAGTGAAAGATATAAAGTGTTTTCATTATTTGCTTTTCTGCTAGCTGTAAAGCCGTAAAAATTGCAAATAATGCTATTTAATTTAACTTTTGATTGACAGAAATTAACTTTAAATGCAGATTCTGCTATTAAAAAGTATACAGAAAGATGAAAAAATAGTCTACATATTCTGTTGTCTTATAAGACGAACAAAATGGCATCCAGACTTACAATTTCGAATCCTCGGCTCGATTGGAAACAGCAAACTGGCCCAAAACGAGAATAAATCCCCGTGTGATCCTCTTTAAGCTGCGATCCTCGCTCGCGGATCATTGAGCAAGATTTTCCTGCCCATTGGAACACCATACCAGGAAAAAGGCTCCAAGCAACGCAACCCAAATGGAAAGCTGGAAACCGTTTTCGAAAATGTGACCGGAATAAAACAGTCCCAACGCTTTTGTCGTCGTCGTTTGGCAACCGTGACCCCTAGGTTCGTGTTGAAGGCCATGTTTCGATCCATTCGGGCCCCATATTAGCCACCCTCGTTTCCGGAAAGTTATGAACGGAGCTAGCAAAAAGGCTGGTCGCGCCGGTGGGCGTGTAATTGTGGGGAGTCGCGTCAAGTAAATTATGGCCCACCCGGCAGGGGTTTGGCAGGTGGAACCGCTAGCGTTAAGAAGCTTTTTCGACTGACAGACCGTCGTCCTGATGTATTTATTACCGTGTTGCGTAGCAATGGAACGAGTGAAGAAAACATCGAAACCGCACGAATTGGGCAGGAAAATCAAGTTATAAATTTCCCCACCCATGGACATAAATCTGTTCAATTTCGTTCTGCGTTGGCTCGCAAAAACCAACAATCACCCGGCCAACAGTTGGGTTACCATTCCCGTAAACGGGAAAATCCTTACACTCAAACGACCAACAAAATCATAGCAAATCCCATCAAGCGCAAATATTACCTTCCTTCCAGTTGGTGAACCAGTTAATTAGTACGAAAATGATGACGATAACGCCACGGGCAACGGCGGTCGGTCTTTTGAGGGTGGCGATGAGGTGGCGCAGCTTAATTTCGTCGAACCTCGATCGCAACAGCATAAGCAACGCCTGCTTCGTAATAATTGGAGGAGGCAGCTCCATAAGCTCGTAATATTTTCTAACGGCGGCTTACGGGAAGCTTCGTGCTGCTGCGTTGCCTTGCCATCCAGCAAACGGTTGCTGCGACTGAAAGCGACACGTAGTGAGTGCATCGGGATTGATAAGTTCATTTTGGGTACAACAGGAGATACAAAATGTTAGTATACAGACCGGCCTCGGTTTTGTTCACCAAATGGGACTTTGACAGTACCGTAAACCGGGGCTAGCGCCCAAAAGTTTATGTCAATTTTAAGTGTTTCCTACGTTTATACTCAAGACTTAACAGACACAGAACAAACGTTACTTATGTACATTGAAATATGAAATCATATGAAATCTCACCGATGTAAAAAGAAACGTTATGTTTTTTTCCATCGAATCAACGGTCATCAATCTTTTTACACTCCGTTTTACTTCTTTGATTTCTTCCTACATCCAGTGCTTCAATTGAAACTCATTTTTTATTGAGCAAAGTAGTCTGAAGCGGGAAACCTGCACCATTCGTTTATTAGTTCATGTTCGAATCTTCTGTCATACAAAATGCATTGAATCGTAGAAGAACAAGAACGTTACTATAAACTAGCTTCAGACGATTTGTCAAACGACGTAATCCGAGGTCTACGAAAACCGATGCCAGCCTGTATTTTGGACATTTTGGAAGTAGACTGTTTCCCTTTGTGTGCGTGGATAGTCAGTGTACTAGTTTGGATTAAATCTGTGGAGAAACACTAATTAGAAACACCACGCACTTTAGTTCTCAACCATAAACTTACCAATCCTCTGCGTTCTAAATATAACCAGCGAGTTTCCACAAGGTAAAGCCGGCGGCAAGGATATCATCGTTAGAAATGGCACCATCAACGTGATAATGAGATCCTCTTTCATCCGCGCGAGCGCGCGCACGCCTTGGGTGAAATGCTTGACGACACGGGAAAAATAAATTTTCACGGCTGTTGCAAAAAAAAGGTCAATTCTCAAACCGAGAACAACATCGGGACCGGCAGGACCGGGACCGGGCAGAGTAGAATCACCACAGGACACCAGTAGGACCCGGTGGACCACTTGGGAGGATAAAAATAGCATACCAAGCAAGCAAAGAGCAGAATATGAGTGACAAAAACTGCTCCACTCGAGGTGCAAAGGCTCCGGAGTATGTCCATGTTCATGTTTTTGCTTTGGGGACACGGTTCGTCAGTGTATGTTCGGACGTCATCGTGAGCACAAAGGGAAATACCCCTCCTCACGTCACATACCACTTGCTATTCATTGCCTCACCTCACCGCAATCGATTTGTATTTAGTTTGGTTACCTTGACGACAACCAACGCCCGCAGACCTTTGCATAAGCGAACCACCAAGGTCCAAGGACCACAGGGTCGATTGGAGCGAGCTGGAGGTTTCCGAAACACAACCGATTTTTTCGTCCTGCCCATATTCCCCGGAGTGAGGGCTCAGAATTGATTATTTCCGTGCGCTGATGGGAACGGAAAAACAAAACTTGCCACCGAGCAGGACCGTCGAGGTCAGGACGAACGATCGTGACAGCGAACGAAAACGGAGGTGAACCCAAAACGGAAAAAGGGAAAATTAGAATAAAAATCATCAGACCAACCCACGTGGGAGGAGGGGGGGAGAAGCGAAAAACGGCTAAACAAAATCGTCGCTGGTAGGGGAATTGCTAACTATTTTCTGATTGAACGGCGGATAACGGATCAGGGGCTGGATGACAGGATCGGAGTGCTTCGGAGAAAATCTAACGGAAGGTGTACAGAAAATCAATATGTTTTCAGGCGGTGGAAAACTAAGACACACCGAAGCAATGTGTTGGGGTTCAAGTTCGCCCGTTCGAAGCTATCAAGCAACACAATCGTTTGGACATAAACACTTTATTGATTACCGTGTCGTTCGATTTTTATTATCCATCTTCCACGTTCGAGAGAGATGTAAGCAGCGTATCCCACAATGCCATAAAACTTCGCACCTACTTCGAACTCCATTGTATAAAAAAACGATTGACATTTTCTTGTAACAAGAGTGTTTTTTTATGTTTAATATGTTCATTGAGCAATGTGAATTTTTCTGGGAAGTATACAGATTAAAACATTGATAAAAGAAAATAAATCAAAACCTTCATGAAACAAAATTTTAGTATGTTTTATACGTAGTTTTTCAAATGTATACATATACTATGGAATGTTTTTTTGTAACCAACGATTGGGTTCGACCTAACCTACCGATACAAAATCGTACCAAAGCCAAACATAACAATTGCTGCCGGTCGTGGTCCGTGTTTCACCCACAATGGGCGATGTTGCCGCATGGATACAAACATAACCGACACGCATGCCGCTCGTGCCTCCGATGGTTTACCATTTTGCATAATTTATTTTATCGAACAGTTTTCCCCCCGGTGGCGGTCGGGAATGTTGTGTGTTAATTAAATGTGCATCATTCAAATAAACCCCTCTTTTTAGGTGAACCTTTTCCAGCTCCAAACGAAACGGAAACCCAATCCACGCACGCAACATTGTTTTACTACACAGCCGGATAAAATATTTCACCCTTTTGCTGCGTGAATGCCTCCCGCTGGTGGTTTATGCCAAACAAAATGTGCTCCATTTTAAATGCACTGGCCAGCTCCCCTCAGTGGGGGAGGAAAAGACGCATATTTCCATACATTTCCATCACTCATTCACCAGCACAACGCGGCGAGGGACCACACACTGTTTATGTTTTCCCCTTGTCTCTAATTTTAGCCGACCGGTTTAGTCACATTTTCCGCAATGAGAGTAAAGAAAAACAAAACCGCCGAGGAAAAACCCCGGTACAGCACCAGGGGCCGATGGAGGCCAAAGAAAAGCCAACGGAGCGATGTAAATCGATCCCCAACCGGGCCTCTCCGTACGCTTGTGCCGTGCTGGTCGCGTTACTTCAGCAGCACTCGGTGGACAGTTGGAAAATTGCGTACCAAAGAAAAACGGAAAGACTGTCGTGGGACAAACCTTGGGGGAGGGGGGAGGAACGCCGGAAACTCAAACTGGAATGTCCCATGCATCATTAAGTCCATGCGTACTCTCTTGTACTCGGTTTACGGTTGGGCGTTCGGGATGGCCGGACGTTTTTCTTCCGAAAGGAACTTCCATTAAAAATTCATTCCGAACCATAATGCAAACGCAACCCAAAGGAAGGTCACCTTTCGTGGGTATTTTTTGTTTACTGTACCATTTTGAGAACGGGTTGTATTTTATTTCTTAAACTTGATGAATATTTTGTAAAACGACACAACACTTGAGTACTTTCTTTGAAAAATAAAGTATGCTCTAAAAACCATAGTTATCACACCCAACTGAAAGCTAACGTTCAGGATTAGGATATCTTTCATTTGCCATGGGGTCAAATTTGTGTCGCAAATATCGAATTCTATCCTTTTCAGCTCGTTGTCCACAAAGATCCGATGAGGACCTTAGCGACATAAAAAAAACATGGCGAAACGGAAGAAGCTCGTTAAATATGCGTATAAAGTGGGCAATCCTCACGCACACACACACACAAGCAGCCGCCCCGGTTTTTCCGCTCGTCCAATGAATGGAACGGTTAAACATATACGGTGCGGTCGGTTCTGTGGTCCCCCGTGGGTACCACGGGTGCGGCGGAATGCACACTTCCGCCGGAAGGATACGCTTTATCGAGAGAGAGCCCGAGGCATAAAACGGGTGGTGATGATGAAATAAGTTTCACCGGCGTTCCTTCGTCCCTGGTGCTAGGTTCTTTTCGTAGCCTGTTTTTTTTCGCACTGCCTTTTATGTAATTTCATTTCCTTTCCGTCAGTGAGAACTGCAGTAAAAGGACGAAGAAGCGAAGCGGAAAAAAATGGCACTCACATGAAGAAGAATATAGAATCGATACCGGTGCCTTTCCGCAGCTTCCGTTATGCTTCTCAAACGAACCGAGTCGACTAGAAGAAACGACACCCCAAAAAGCGGTAATAAAATAATCATCAAAATATTCATAATGGTCTCTATTGTTTTATCTCCGCCCGGGCTGGTGCCGAGATCTCATAAACACCCTAATGATAATTTCCATCATGATCATTACCCCACCCTCCCGGAGCCGAGTGTCCGCATGCCAACACCAGCGAAGATCGGAGCAAAAGCATCGTAAATCAAAATTATTAAACCTGTTATCCGTCGTTGACGGGCGCAGGTGTGAATGACTCAGGCCTGGATCCCGCGGAAGTGACTGACTCGCGGTAGTTAGAAAGAATTTAGAGGAACACTCATAAAGAAAACACGAGTAAGATGTCTCATCGCGGATGACTTTCACGCTATGGGAACAGACTAGAGGGAAAAAAAGAGCTAAGAAAAAATACATCACGCTAGCTGCCCCAGTTTACTTAGACTCCATCAATGTACTCATACCAAGTCGGGTGCAAACGCCAGGGTGGTGGCACGGCGTACGGGAGGAATCTTATCTTAAACTTTACTCCATTAACACAAGTTTGTCGTTTCGACTCGGCCGTGACGACGACGTTCGTTCGATACCGATGCTTGTCCACCCAAGGGATGGAGGTTCTTGCGACTGGATTGATGGTATTTTGCTGATAAGAATTCTTTCGCAACCGATAAGTGTATTGGTGTTTTCACAAAATGTCAACAGTGCGATTCAACGAATGGGCGGATAAGACTTTGTTCGATCTTGTTTATGGCTCCGACAGAGGTATTACCTGTAAGGCATATCAAAAGAAGGAGTTTTTGGGGTGAGGAAAGCAATTTCAAATGTTCAAGACATTAAGCTTCCGATGCAAAAATTCTTTTAAAAGGAGATAATGCGCATTAAATATTTTATGCGACCCTCGTAAAAAGAAGGCGCACAAGGAAAGAGTGGACATTTCATAAGCACTACAACATTGGACAAAATAGCTTACCCCAGTTTGGCACCGGCACGTTGTCGGGATTATCTTTGACACACTGTAACATTGATGGCGATCCACTTCGCGCCGAGTGAATGAAATCCGCCTCCATGTCGCTTATGCTTCGGAATGCAAATGGGCAGAGGTTCAAGTGGTATCGCGTGTAGTGCATTAGCTGCAGCCGGTCGCATGCATTGAACGACTCCGGGCGTATCTCCACACACGTCCGTTTTCCACTTCCCTTTCGCCTAACGCGAACACTTTCTTGTGACCCTCACTCTTTTCCAGGAGAAACATCCCGAGGCGTCTTTTCCATTCAACGTTTCAACAGGGGTTAAGATCCCTGGGTACTCTTGCTATATCATCGAGGGGTATTGGAAGGAATGTTTAGTTCCACAAGCTGCTGGTAGCCGGGTTTTTCAAGCATAGATCGCGCTCGTTACGGTTATTGCGACGAATAAATGCGTGCCTTTTGAAAGAAACCCTAACAGATGTGTTGGACAGGGGTTTGAACAACAGCTTTTTCTGTATAATAAATTGATAAGAGGCGAATTTACAGTGTATCCATTATAAACATTAATAGTTTAAAAAAAGATACAGTAACGTTTAATACAGCAAATAAATAAAGCTCCAGCCTCAAATACATTTTTACAGACTACTTCGATCAATTGTCAAAATCTTACCTCAATGTGTGGCCGCGTTTTATCGCCCTTTTATTTTCTCGCGTGTCCTTGCCCAAAACCGTTGACCGAAGGCGCGTTCCAGTGCTGTGACACGTTTCAGCTGACTGTAACCTTATTTTTTCTCCGTTCCTTTTCTTCCCCTTTCGTTTAAAGATCGATATTCCTTGCGTCAAGGAAGTACCGGCCTACCGTACGGTGTGGCCAATGTTTGAGCAGTACACACACACACACTCGCGCGCCCGCTCACAAGGACGAACTTGCCAGCTGCAACAGATGGACGACGACGATATCGAATGGCGGCAAAATAAGCGGACGTCAAGGACTCGCCGAGTACGACGGCAGGTGTCGTTGAGGTTGGCACCTCCTTACGACCGCCACACGCCCATTCGGGAAGGAATGTTTCGTCGTCCACAAACTTCACTCGCACACAACGAACACTCGAACAGGCACAGCTGCAAACGGTGGAACAGGAAATTGGTTTTTGGTCTTCACTTTTCTCGCTCTGCACGGTTTTTCTCAACAACGCCGGAAAGCGAACGGGCAGGATGGCTGCTTTTCAAACGGAACAAATACTTGTGTCACAGCAACAGAAGCGGAATACTTTCAAATTATTATTTTTTAATTAATACGTGCACTTTATATTTCAATTTGTCGCTGTTCAATATCTTGGTATCGATTTTGTTAAACATAAAACTGGAAAAGTATAACATAAATGTATTTTACAACTACACTTCATGAGCAGCAACAGTCGATAAAAATACAATTCCTCTGAAAACCCACCAAATGATGAAACAACCATCAAGTTTGCCAATACAAGACTAGAAAAGCCTGCGAATGACCTACATTTCTGCATCAACCTCATCTGAGGCTGCATGTTACAATTTTTGTTTATTTATTCTCCCTTTCCGCGTGCCGTAGCTTTTCTGGCAATGGCCATAAATATTCACCAAGAGTTTAACGAACGCTGAACGGTTTGCTGGCAATCTTTCCCCTTTGGTGAAGCAAAGGTGTAAAACAATCAACCGTCCGTTCCCATCATGATGACTTCATCAGCATCTCGCGGCCGCTCCGAGATTACCCATGGAAGACGTGTTTGTCCAGTTTGCTTCTTCTCGTTTTAAAGATGGCCCTGGCCCGAGATGATGTGGAGATTGTTTTGGTCGTGTCTCGAAACAGCAGCATCTGTACGCCACGTGGGAAGGGTCGAGCGTTTCCAAACGAAACCGTTCCCCAAAGCGGGCGTTAGCCGTTCGGTCGGTTGCGATCGCAGATTCCTCTGTTAGTCACACATTGCAGAAAGGAGAGCTGAGTAAAAATTACTGCTCATCACCCGATGACTGCAGTCGAAGTCAGTTAAGTCAAGTTTATGCATTTTTTCATTTTTTTTTATGAAAATGTGCTTAATTAAGACCATCCAGTTGATGAACGAAAGAGCAATAAAAACGTACGGTTCGCACGCTAACCACACCCTGCCTAACGTGCGCTATGGAAAACATATGAAGTGGAGTCCTCTACATTGCGTATCGTGGGGATCAATTAATGTTAATTAATGCACAAACACGCCAGCAAAGACTTATTATGTACAACCCGGTCCGTTCTTTTCTTCGACTCGTCAACACATGGCTATCAAGCGTACTTCGGCGGGCCTTTTTCCGTGCAACGAGGACATCCATTCCCGCCAAGGACATGTTTGCGATGGTATTGGTGCACCAGTTTCCGAGACGAGCCTTCGAAATCCTTCACAACAAATCCTCCATCCCACCGGGATGGGTTTCTCTCGCTCCGGTTAGCTCTTCCAAGTCGTAGAGAATTTTCCACCACACATTTCCTGTCGATGAAGCTGGTTTTCCAGCAATTTTCCGTTCGGCGGAGATTGGCGCTCTCGCACCGTTGTGTGGGGAGAGTGTCGCTTGTACGTACCGCCACCACCGGTTGCATAGTGCCCAAGGACGAAACCAGTTTACTACTCAGTGTACTCTTGCGGAATCTTTTGTAGTAAAACCATCCGTATTTGTTAGTCATCGCCCCACTGCAAAACACTGGGGCGTTCGATGAACCGTCATAGTACAAAGGAGAGAACTCTCAGCTTGTTACACTTTAAATATGTTTTTTTTTTAATATCTTAACAAACATGCACACACATTTCGTTCGTCACAAAACCATGCGGGAGTATAAACTACCTACACACGCGGTTGGGGATCCACGGATTTCGGAATGGGATTTACGGAGCACGCTTCGTTACCTTCCACAACGAACGGCGGTTTATAATTGACTAACATTCGTTGAATGTTTCGTCGAGCAGGTTCGGGAAGTTGGAATTTGTACCAAGACATCAATGATGTCAGGTTGAGCTCTTACAACATTTTGAAGTTTCTGCTTTCGTTAAATTTTAAAATTGTGATGCAGCAATAAGCATTATTTAGCAATGTTTGTCTCATTTAAATAATGAATTATGTTTATTAATATAACAAACAAGAATTATGTAGCATACACATAAACCAACAATAGTTTTGAATTTGATTGATTTATTATTTTTTATCTATTGATTCACATCTATGACTTAAGTTGTTATTTAGCTATTTATCAGTAATTTTTCTTTGTATTAACTTGTTTTTAAATAATTTTTTGTAGTCTTCCTAGATATTTCATATGCCTTCTTCTTCTTCTTCAATTCGACGAGGATTTACTCCAGTACGGCTATTGAATCCAGCTTCCTGGGCCTTCGCAAGCTAACCTGGAGACATAGACCTCTATTGGTTTAGGACTGGTAACTAAAGGCCATATGTCCTGGTTTTCTGTGGTTTTCGATTTTCTGTAAGCGTCGCCTTTTGACTGCCACCATGCGGCCAGGAGCACTGCTAGCCAACCACGCTAGTGCACAGTCAAAATGCGGCTGTTCACCCGCCGTAACGAAAGGAATATTTCCTTCCGTTTGTCAGATCGCACGAAACTCGTGATCCGCTTGATTACTCAAACAGCACGAGATGTGCGTCGGCTAGGATTTCTCTGACTTGAGCTCCAGCTCGGCGACACCACGCGGCCGTGCTTAAGATAACCTTACTTTTCAGCTAACCCTTTCAGGAACCTCGTGCACTGCTAACCATCCGCTCTGATGCGACGCCGAACTGGAACTGATATTTCATATGCCCGTCATTATTTATGGCACTGCCTGCATATATAGTTTTTGGTATATTTGACAACCTCGTTCGGAAGGTTTATCTTTACGCAAAGAACCTTGGTCATATCGTAAACGAGTGAGTTAAGTGAAGTAAAGACGAAATAAAAGATTTAAAACTTTTCATTTGTTCATAAAATTTTTTTTTTTCACGGCAGCAAGAAGATCCAATGCCAATTATTTTATTTTGTTTTTCATTTTGAAGTGTATCTTTGACATTTGTCATATTTACGACGATTTGCTGTGAAGTAGCCAACCTCATTGTTCTCGTGCTTGGTATGACGTAGTTTCGATCGATTGGTTTGGAAAATTGAAAGCAAAAACAAATAACATTCCACAATTCGTGCATGTAGATCGCTGCGTGGACAATCGAGTTTACCTGGGTCCTGCCTTTCCTGTGCAATTGTTTTGAATGTTGCTGCGGCAAGAGAAGATGAGTGGAAATAATGAATGACCGCGACGTAGAAGACGCCACTAGTGACTCGAAAGGAACAGACGGCCGAAGCAGTGGTGCAGAACAAATGCTAAACAAACGACCTCGGTTGCTGTCCTTCCAGGGACTGAGCTCACACTCGCGCTCGCAGGCGGAAAGAGATGCGGCAGTACCGATGGCCGGTGCATCCTCCAGCTCGATGGAGCACATCAATCGTCGGGAGCAGTTGGCAAGTGACCTTCGCAGCTGGCAGGAAAATCAAATCGCTGCCTGTGTGGAGGACAACATACTGAACATGGTGCTGGAAAGATACTTGAACTTCTTTGAGGAACGAAACAACCGCAACAACGTCGAACCACCGGAAGAGTATGACGATGAGACGCTGGAGGACCAAGCGATTCGTATGCTCATTAATGAACGAGGGCTGCAGGCGGCCGGATCGGGCCCTTCTTCCTCCGTCTCGGTGGCGATGGAATCGGTGGATAGTGTGTCCGTGCAATCGGACCCGGAATTGCCAGAGCTCGAGCGTAGCATACATGACAATTACATTTTAGAGACAGCCGTGGCCGCTGCAATACAGGAGAAGGGTTTGGTCACGGGGTCTACCGATGCTGAACACTCGGATAGTGATGATAGTGCGTTGCTGGAGGACAACGCTAGGTAGTGTTGCTGGACCGACCAGTATCGTTTGTAAATGAGTATTTTTGTTTACATTTCTTTTCACTTTTACGGATGATTCCGTCCGACACTTGAACTCCTCTCAAAGTATGTCGATCGTTTGTAAACCTTAATGTTAGAAGTAACTGCTAATAAAGTATTCGTATAGTGAGTTGAACCATTTAAACCATTTTATATAAATAAACCCTCTAATACAAGATTTGCTCATTTCAGATGAATATAAAATGGATTACATTTTGAGGTCAAAACCCACGGTTGGACAGACACCAAAGACGAACTGATTGTTTGCGTTTTTGCTTCCACCATGTGTGTTCCGTTGCTGCGTGCCAATGTGATTAACATGCTCGCCGTAAATAATTATGGACGTGTTTAAATATGTCTGGCCATTCAGTGTTTGTTATAACAAAAACAAAAACTCCCGCTTTGTGACCGGGCATGTTGGTTTGGTTTTGGATAAAGAAATTATTTGCGATCGTTCGTAGACATTGGAACTACACAATTACCTAATACGATTGAGTCAGTTTTTGAGCCAACCTGTACTGTGATCAATTTATCGATAAAACTACTGCCTGTGGACCCGGCTTGGCAACGAATACTTCAATCTCATCCGTCGCTAACGTCCGCCCGGGCCATACTAACTATCGTAAAACGGTAATATTATTAGCTCATGGTCGTAAAACCGTCAACGGGGCAAGAAGATACTCAGCGCATCGCAGTTCATTGGAACAAAATTCCTAAGGAAATGCATTCGATGATGCGCGTGATTTGCTCGTTCGCTTGGGGAGGAACACAGATTTGTGGAACCATTTACTTCAATTAACTCGCGTCCGCTAGTTTCAAGTTGATGCATGAAAGAAAAGGGTAGGGCGTTAAGAAGATTCGCTCTGGCGAGCTTCCTATCCAGTTGCACGATTGCACTTGTGAATCAAGAATCTCACAACGTCACATCGCGAGGAAATGGTCAAGTTCAAGTCGATCACTGACGACGTTGACCTTTATCAAGCTCTTCCTGGAAATTAGCGGTTGGGAGCGAAGTATCATCGTTTCTGCAGAAAAGTTAGTTGATGAACTAAAGTTAAAATTATTTATCAACTCCTTTATGTGTCCGAAATAAGGTTATCTAATGGTAAGATTTCAAATATATTGGGCCTAATCTAGCTGATACTGTGTTGATGAGCAAATGCTTTAGCCAACACTGTGTGTTTACTAATTTAACTGTGGGATCGTATGGCGAAGAACCAGAATGATAAGAGAACTTGAAAGTCTGTATTACCATTTCCCCTTCAAGAAAGCTTGTTATTTTCGTGAATTTCGATGCGCAGACTCGGGGAAAATAGGCTGTTGCATGCACCTGGGCGATGTTTTCCGACCTACCTCGGAACCAGCGCAGGAGATTCCCTCTGCGTCCCGTTGCCTTACTATAGCGTACAAACGATATCCTTTTACGCTTAACGGTGGCTCCTGTAGGTCCAACAGGTTACCGAAACCCGAGCCTCGACTCTCTAGACATCAATCGCTCGCCGTTCTGAGGCACCGGATCGGGTGAAGCCGGCTGTACATGCCCTGTTGAGCCATTCCTATCGCATTTTCCCTCTGCCAGCCAATTGGTTCACCGTGTTTTTGTCGAACCATCCGTTGTAGACGATTTTCACTTGTTCGATCGCCTGAAAGTAAACGTTCTTATCCACACTCTCAGGCACGCACGTGTGATCGAAGCGCGTGTTTCATCCTCCATACCACCCCTTAACCCACCCCGCTTCTCCCACTCCACCACCTCACAAATAAGCGCCCCGGGGAAACTGATTCTCCATAGAATGGTAAAAGAAAAATAAAATCATTTTCACCCACCCAGCGGACCAGCCATCAACAGATAAGATCTTCTTCCTCGTGTGGCGGCGCAGAACAATCGTGGAGGCTGAGAAAACGTAAACAACTGAGAAGGGAAAAAGTTAGAAAAAGAGAAAAAAAAACCAACGCACAATGCGGCGATTTCGACAGCGAACTGCTCAGCTGGAGCACCCCGGGGAAGTTAAATCAACCTGTTGTGCTACCTCCCGTCCCGGCGGAGGTGTAGACGGCATTGAGGTGGAATTGAGGGGTTTTGGTTGCCGCTTTCGCAGGAAACTTGTTTGATTTGCGCATGGGGGTGGGTTTCGAATGATAGCACGAGATAAGCTGGTATATTTTTTGTTTTTGTTTTGTATGGAAGGGGGTTACTCTGGTGGAATAGTGTGTTCGCTTTTGTTACGCCCAGCTTGGGAAATTGATTGCATTCTTGTGTTTAGGGCAAGATGATGTTGAGGTATAATTTTAAGGTAGAAAAATTACTCTAAATATGTTCCTTTTCTTTGAATGATGAATTAACTGTTATCAATCTTGGCAGTTGCCTAACTGTACATCTCTTCAACAAAGAATCGAGGTGGTTTTAATCGTTTCGCTAAAAACTGTCCTGCAATTCAACCTTATTTTCCGTTGGAACGTAGGCAAAAAACACAGTAGGCGTTGTCATCACATTATCCCCCCAGGGGAAGTCGTTTCTTTTACGATTGACATACATTATTCTCTTCGCCTGTATTGTATTTTTTTTTTAATATTTCCAGCGAACCGTACCTACCATTGGTTTTCTCACCTTATTTCATTTCATTTGCTTTTTCCGGCAAAAGCCCGCCAGAAATGTTTCCGGTTCCTGACGCTCTCTCACGGGGGATTCGCCCGCGTCACGCCGTTTCCCCTCCGGGGGAGCGGTTTTCGTTCGTGCGATGTTTTTCGTGCTCGGAGTCCGTGCGTGTGCTCGTGATTTCGATGTTTTTAATTCATTTTTCCTTCTGGTTCGAAAAGAAAAAAACACAAACCCCAGTATGCCTCTGAGAAGCTTCCCGCGTGCAACGTTTCATGGAGGCCGGGAGCACCTCCGCCAGCCGCAGCATCCCCTCTTGACCCTCGGCCCACGAGAACAAACGTCGGCACGGTCGGTCGTCGGATCGTCTGTCGGAATTTCGCCGCCATTCGTTCCGTGGGCATCGGACCAACCGGACGTGCGTCCTCGTCTGTAACCGTAGATAACAAAGTGGTAGCGAGAGAGAGAGTGAGACAGTGCGCAAAAAATCGTGAAATTCGTGAAAAACCCTCCGAGCCGATCGGTGCTAATTGTTCCGCCGCCTTCCAGGGTTCCGGGCGGGATGTTCCGTTGGTCGAAGAACTCGTCGCCGCCCCAGACGGCCGCACCGTGGCCCCAGATCTCGCGTGAAGTAGTGTAAATAATCAACATTTCCTACGTTCGTGTTCCCGCGGGCTACGGCGGTGCCCCTCGTGGGCGAGAAGTGTGGCGCATTCGTGTTTGCGGGCGCGCGTGTGTGTGAGCGTAAGTTGTGATTTTTTTCCTCCAACTCCTTGAAGATATGTAATTCGACACGCGATCCGCATGTTGAACTCTTCACCGCGGACAGACTCGGCCCGTGTAAACTAAAACCGTTGCCGATCTTCACTCCAAATCCGAGCGAATGTATCGAATGATCGAGCTCAACTGTCCGTTGGCCGCAAATAAATAGACTCGAGTCAGGCAAGCATTGTGGCCAGCGCTGCCAAAAAGAGGCCAAAATCACCCCCCATTTCCATTGCCCCGTGGCAGCTTGGATTTGGAGTGGGAATTGAATTCTTTTTACTCTTCTTCCACCGGTGCATTTTCCGCCAAAAGATAAATATTTTCTGTGCAAACTGTCGAACCGGCGTGTGCTTTGAATGTGTGTTCTGGTGTAAGCCGTCTGTTTTTCCGCTGTAGACAAGATTTATGGTACGATCGGGTGGGTAGGGTTACGCCGGTGGGTGGAAAGGGATGTTTGGGATCGATCGGATCTTCGTGATGTTTCCAATCAATCCACAATCTGGCGTCCGGGTACAGATCCGCATGTTTTGGATACCTTTTCTGTTATTCGTTTTAGTAAGTAATCTTCTAGATAAATATGCAAACTTTGGTATGGCGTTGGAAAAAATGTATCATTCGGAGGAAAGAAAACATACAGAATGCGCCATGTGTGGAAAACTACTGCCAGTTAGTTCGATCTGTTGTGGAAAGATGTTTTTTTGCTACCAACCGCAAACATGCTCATGAGTAATTTCCTCTGGTATTTCTGAACATTACTCGATGCGACCGGAGCGCAGTCGATTAAATTCCCGTACCGAGCGGGGGTTCGGTGACTCAATGTTATGACAACCGCGGAACTAACAGCGCTCACCGCATTGGTTTGAAAAATACCAGAACTCCCCATCCCCCTCACCTCCCCCATCACCCATTCCACGGCGTTCTTCGCGTCCAGATAGTGAACAAACAGAGCGTACTCCGCGTATCAACCCACCCTGTGTTGTGTTCCCTTTAAACCTTCAAAACCATACCTGCAAATAGAACCAGTGAGTCGCCACAAACCATTGTGAATCGATAGTGTACGAAAAAGTATCAGAATTTATAGGCCATCCTTCTTGGGAACGAGGAAAACCTTGGGAATGTTCGAGGAAACCCCTTTCCCGGTTGTTCAAGTGATTAGTGGGGCAGGCCTTTTCCCGGAACGCCCAGGTACTTTTGCTTTCCCTTTGGTCAACGTGAACGGTCCCAAGAGAGATCCATTGTGCTAGATATCGCTTGACTGAAGGATGTCCCGGTACTTTCGTCTAGGTTGCGAGAAGTGGTTAAAAGGGAAAAAGGGTCCGCAGCCATTGGAGGAGCGCATCGAACAAAGATTAATCGGTGTCCAAACCCGGGAGGGTGTTTGAAACGTGGAACAAATTTTGTTCCCGGAATGAAAAATTGAAATTTTCCTACGAATCAAATCAATATCAAAACTTGAATTCTGGACCGAAACACTAATTGTGATCGTAAAGCATTTCTTTCGATGGTGATTTCCCACACAGGATCTGTGCCCGTTACAGCTCCCTGCTCGTGTCATTAGATACCGAAAGTGTACGAATTGTGGTGCTTGAGTGATTGGGTGCAGAATGGGTGGCGCTAATCGGGAGTGAAAACAGTGAAGGGCCGAAAGAAGGAAAAGGAAACTTTCATCCACAAAAGCACCGTGACAGTTTGTGGTTGAATCGAATTTCGCTTCGCCGTTCGGTTTCAGATCAGTGGCCGTGAAAGGAAGGCTTTCCCGGAAAAGCGGAAGCAACAAACCTGGACCGGACGAACGCTCAAAGGTAAGCATTCCATTCCTTTCCGTTTTATTTTCCCTTAGTTTTTCGTGCGGTCAGCGACAGGGCACCGGTGACCTGCTTCGGTCATATTCGGCCAGCCTTCTCACCCCTTCACTCCACTGGAGTTGAAGTGCTTGATTATATCTCACCTGGGTTAACTTTCCGATAATCCTCCGGAGGGTGTCGCTCGAGGGTAAGGACCTGCCAGAACGAAAGGATACATTGGATGATGAAACATCCGGAAAGCTGAAGGAAGTAACGAACATTCGGAGAAGGAAGCCCCGGTTCTAAGCACGTGCTTCGGAAGGAGAGTCGGTGAGCAACGGGGAATGACGTCACAAACGTATTTGCTGTCCCTTCCAGGAAGTGGGATCGGTCAGTTAGAGAAACCGTTCCCCCACTACGAACAAAATGGAAGTGGACAAAGAACGCGAAAAATTTAGTCTCAAAACCGTTCACCGAAACATTCCAACCATTATTGCAAATTCCCAATGTCATGTCGTCTTTTACAACATGGTTTACAAAAGGAAACATCCACTACGTGACCGTCGGAAACTCTCTCTCCCTCGATATCCGAAAGGGATGATTCATGGCTTAGATTTTTGTAGTGTTTAATCGCCTTTCGAAACCATAAACCTTCCCCAAACGAACTGCTCGTGCTAGGTCGGCTCCCCTCACCTGGCACACGCAGTTGCTGATTGCGGTTACTCCGGTGTAATTACGCCCAATAAAGTCCAAGGTAAACGCGCTGGGAAAATTATCTCTGCCCAGCCGCGCGCTTGCGTTTCCACCTCGCCCGTTGCCGAGGTAACGAACTTGGACATGCGAGTTTAGCGGCGGACGGACCCCATTGCATCGATAAGCTACCGCGCTGGTGAAGAGGTAAAAAAACAAATGTGAAAAGCTGCTAGGAAAAATGACTTCTCTAATGACCTCTGCAACAACAAACCATTCGCAACTCGAGCAACGTAGTACATTCGGAGAGCATTGGCGCTAGCAAAAGACGTTGTTCGCGGCCGGTCGTTGGCATAGGGTCGCTCGGTAGATGTTTAGAAAAGTAGGCGAAGAAAATTTATTTTCCCAACATTGGCGGTCAGGGCAAGAAAGGAAAAAAGGTCACTGCTTCTAGCACCCTTCCCCCACCCTGCTACCATTCCTGCCTTGGGGTTCCGCAACACGCGTCCCGGTTACTATTTTTAGTTCCAGTTTCTATCGATGGTAATCGATGATAGGTTTCGTTTTACATGCACACACCAAACCCCCTGCACGCCCTCGCGGGGGCTGGTGGTTTGTGGTCGGTTTAGAATGTTCCTTCCATCAGCGCCAAGCGGGCGGGAAAGCTCGACTTGATTTCCCGCCCACAAAATGAAGGGTGCGGTCGTTGAACGGGCGAGATAAAAATGGTGTTTTTCCAACATGTCACTGCTGCGGCGGTGAGGTGCAGAATGGAATCTTTGCTTTTCCATTTTCTTCTCCGCTTTTCCGCGCACCCAAGTGCACACATACACACATAATGGTGTGTTGAGATGATTATTATGGTCGGGAGTGGGGCCTGATGGTTTTCACACGCAGCCTCTAGAGCGGCCGCACCGGGTGTATTTTAAAGGTAGGTCGTTTGTCAATCCAATTGAACGCTGGAAGTGGTTTTTAGGGCATGGAAAATGGCCCGAGGCGTGAGCACAGATTTTGGAGAAGGATTTCGGGTGAGTTTGATTAATGAACAGTCAAATGGCTGCGCTTCAAAGGGCCCCTAAAGGCGTTCCTCGTTCGTTTCAAGTGGTAAAAAGGGCTTTCCTAATTGTCGCACCGTTCTTTCGCATACCACTTTCATGCTCTCAATCTTGTATCAACACTCGAAGGAACCGGTTTTATGTGGGAAAAGGTAAACGCGATAACGTGTCTATTATTTTTCACATCCTCATAACCAAAGCGCCCGACATGAAAGTGGCAACCTGCTAAGTACTATCGAGGATCTTCACACATTACCGAGGAGAAGATGGTAAGAAATTATTCTGAACGGTGCTGTGCGATCCTTTGTACGAGGGAGAATCCTTTGCCGTCGCACACGGCTAGTAATTGAATATTTTCTTGTGGCCCGTTTTTCCCGTCGCCCTTGAAGCGGCACGTGGAAAAGCTGACACGGACGTGCATCGTTTTATGCAGTGAGCGTGGGCTCTTGCCGGGCTCAATTTCCGTACCAGAATGGGTCCCATCGGAAATAACTCACACGTAGAACGCGCTACGATAAGGTATAACAATAGGCTTTAAAAATACCTCTTCCCCATCGTTTCTGCGCCAAGAGCATTTTTCATGGCCGCTTATATTTTCCCATTCGACAACCGATGATCGATGGACGTAAAACAAATTGCCCATCCTTATCTTGAGCTACGGCACAGTTTCGCAGCATAAACATTTGTCGTTTAAAATGCCTGCGGAGTAACATGATCCGATAACCTTACGGCTGGCAGCGTAATGGTGAGGGGAAATTTATGGTAACCAAAAAATAATGGATCTATAGAGAGAAGGAAAGAATAGAAAATACTGAAGAGTTTGGCGTTCGATAGAGATTCACTGTGTTTTGCTAAGAAATACCGGCGTGTTTGGGAAATTAAGTAGCAAGACAGGGTCTTGCTTTTCCGTACCGGCCATACTCGCTGAACGCTTTATCAGCTGGTATCAGTTTACCGAGAAGGTACAACATTCCCTTGGTAACGACTACGAGAGGAATTAGTGAATTTTAAAACGGGAAGTTAAAGAAAACATTTTCACAACATCGTCCAGAACCTCCGTCCGACGACCACCTCCGTCCGACGGAGAGGGTTTTGTGGTCACTTCATTCCAGCACTGGAAAATCCTGCCTTTAAAATAAAGGATAACAAGCACCCAGCTCCGTTTGGGCAACGGAAGTAGCTCCCGGTCAAAAAGGCACGGTATGTTGATGTAATCCTAACCAAGCTTCCCGGTTGCCTTTTCACTCCGGTGTGAACTGTTCCCAGTTGCTATTTCGACTTCGTCGCTGGGCCAACATTCTATCCTTCTGTGTTCTGTGCGTGTTGCACAGATGTTCCCAGTATTTTTCAATACTTCCTTTTCTTCCATTTCTGGTCGGCGTGCCAACTTCTCCGTAAACGCTCAACGAACGATAGTTTTCGGTTTAAACTTTTCCGGGTAATTGGAATGTAAAAAACAAAACTACTCGAATTTCCCCCATCCCAGGAAAATGGATGCAGATTTCCATCGAATCCGTAACAGGTGGGCGTACGGTGGAGTGTACGATCGGTTTGTCGAGTTTTCCACCGGCTTACTAAGTTGCTCGGGAAGAGGAAAGGAAAACGGGGTGGTGAAGGAGGTGGATGGGAAAGTAGCGCTTGTTACCAACCCAATCCGACAGACAGTGCAATGGGTCATAATCGAAACTAAACCCATGTTCTCCGGTTGGCGAAGCTTCCAGAAACCAGCAAAGTTTTCCTTTGTTGCAAACATACTGTGTGAAGGTTCCGTATTTTTTGTTCTCGCTCTCTCCCTTTCTTCCCTTCTGTGGATCGAGCGAAACGGGACCGGGGGGTCGGAAAAGGCTATTGTTTCACCCGCAGGTTTCACGACTTTTTGCCCTTTGCCAAGCGGGGAGGTTTTCTGCAAAGTTGTAATGAAATGCCCTTCGCTCGGTGCAGGCTAACTTTTGCACCCCATTTTCCAACGCCAGAACATGTTGCTAGTGATTCCGTTACGCTTTCTACCCACCTAATGGTTTCTTCCGCTGAAGTCTTTGTGTCCTTTGTGCACGGTGTCAAAAGTGTACCTTTTGAAACAATGCTCCAGCACGGGATGCTGGCATGCAAGTGTTTATGCTTCAATCTGTTCTATTTGTTCATTCAATGAGAGCCTTCATCGGCTTGTGGAGCTTAAAGAAAGAAGAAAAAAAAGCTACACAAACACACCCATTCCGTGTGACAATCCGATAGGTTGTCCGTTCCGTTCGATGGAGGTACTCCTGGTGAAGAGTTGGGCCCTCCGTGACACTTGAAACGACGGGTGCAATGGTGGCAATTACGCTCAAAGGGTACCGAACCGGAGACGGAAGATTACATATTTGGAAAAATTGTTGCCTGTTGCTGGCTGTGAGCGTTTTCCCAGCGGTATTTGTACAGCTGCATTGTGTAGCCGAGACCGTAGGGGCTTTGTTCTTTTGTGTCCTTTTGAGTGCACAATGGTGGTCGGGGTGACATTTGAGCACTTTTCCGATTGAGTTGTCCTTCTAAAAGAGCCCTCTTTAATTCACGAAGAGTAGCTTTTACCAGTGTATTTGTTTATGATTTTGAAGTTTCAAGGAAGTAGCCCCCGAAGCGGAGGGAAAGTGCTACAACAAATCTTAATGAAACGCCAGCAAATGACGCAACGGTTTGACCTTTTCAAGCCACATCGGACGAGGAAGATATTGGTTTCCTTAAAAAAAAAGGAAAACACAAGCCATACCAAAATTAAACCAGCATCAGACGGTGCAGTCAGCAGCAACCTTTTAGTGGCATTGCTGCAACTGACGGGGCACCGCAGGAATCGAACTTTTGCGTGCTGCTCATGTGAAGAAAGTATCCATTGAAAGTTTTTACCAACAAGTTGGATGATAACAAGTGTGTGTGTGTGTCGAATTTGAGGAATTTGAGCAGACTTCTGCGTATTGAAAGTTATTTTAAAACCCATTCCACATATTTTCAGTTGAGGAAAGGATACTTCTACTAATGGAGGAAGCTAAAACCATGACCAAGAATTTAATTCGGATGTCATCGATTTGAGGTTCGTTTACTCCCGGATCGTATGAAATGTTCTTCTTTGATCTCTGAAGGTTGGGTTAGATAGAACTTCTCGTAGGCAATCAAGTAAGTAAGTAGAATTTCATTATGAATTCGACTCTTGAGATTTTTGTCATCTCTCTAAATCATGATGAAAAATATTATAGTACTTCGTTTTTCCAAATTAGAGCCTAAGATTGTTTTGAAGAGTTTTGGGCAATTATATGTTTTAAAGCATTTTATATATTTTAAAGCATTGTGGTGCAGGAAACAAACCTCCTTAAAGTACTCATGCCCGACAAATTCCCTCAACTTGTTGTCAAACATTGAGTCGTTCCTTTGACAGAAACGGTGGAAAATTACTGGCAAACTTAGCGAAGCAGATATCGCAGGCCAGCACGCCATACTGTGATTCGCTCGCTCGTTATCCGACACGCTGGGCTCCGATTTAAAAGAGAATATTTAATGCGAACCTCTCCGCCAATCTGGGCTACTGAAATTCCAATCGTTCAGCATTCCTCCGGTTGAGTTTGTGCTTCCGTGCCCATTTTGGGTCCACGAAATATGAAGCATGGCGGACGGCGCAACATAGCTCGGATAGTTGATGAAGATGCTGTACATGGACATTTTCAATGCGGAGAGGGAGTCGCAAAAGTGGGCAAGATTTATGAGACTCGATGTCAAAATCGTCCCTCAGCTTTTCCGCCCCATTCGCCAGTTCATTTGCATTTGGGTGAATTTTGCGATTTTCCCGCTGCGAGACGGAGTTGTCGTTTTCCGCCGCAGCCAATGCGTGTGTTCGCGAGACGGACTGGGCGCCTCCATTGGCCGGGAGAAGGCAAAAGCCATGTGTCTGCAACATACGGGCCCGGGCTTGACAACTTCTGCACGCGTGGAACACCAGTGCAGCAGTGGCTCTGCGATTGATTGATTGATTGATTGCGGAACCGACGGGGCCGGTGTCTACCCGTCACGGCAAGTGTGTGTGCGTGTGTGTATCGTGCGACACGATGGCTCCACTTATGGCTCGTTATTGAGATTTTCCGCCATCATCTTTCGTGCAGACCCCTCAATGGGCTCTGTCGAAAGGAAAAGCATGATTGATGTGAATTTTTTGAAAATGTATGTAAGCCAGCGAATCGGTGGAGCCTGTTTTATTAGCGAAATATTTTTATCATTTGTAGGAAAAACAACCGTAATCACTGAGATTATTTTTCGCATTCGACTGAATTTTTTACCATTAATGATTAAATATTGCTGTTTGCTTTTACTCGCTTTTTACCACAGTATCACAGCATTTTGAAAAAAATGTGCGGTTTATTTTATTAATTTAAATCGCACCGATTTCTTTAATTCCGTTATCGTCGTTTCTCTTGCTGTATGGCTTTGTTTATTTGTAATTTGCAGCTGTTTTTTTCATATTTTCCAACTGTAATCCCTAGGTCACACATAATTTTCTGTTTTGTACAACCAAGCGTATCGAGAAATCTGTGGCAAAAAACAGATGGCAACAGCTAAAAGATAAAAAATGAAACTTTTTGCAAAGCCGATGCGTTCGCTTACGCATTTGAAAAATCTATATGACGACAATATTTTACACTGAATCATAAAGTTACGTTTTTTGCCCTTCCATGGACGAATGATTTTGTGTTTGTTTTATTTATGGGTTGTGCCTTTCCTGGTATCATACAGTCCATAGATAGAATTTTAAAAATGCAGGTATTAAAACTATATATACATTTTATTCTTTAATCAGCGTTCAATTTGAAAGGTGTGCAAATTAATTTGTTTGAAAGTTCATTGATTTCTTAGTAGTTGATTAAAGTTTGTTTTCCGTGTAGAAATGGAATAGAAATAGAAAATATTGAAAATATAAAGCTTTCCTACAAGTCCTCTCTTTACCATCATAATGCTTTCTATTCCCTATTTTCCCTTTTTTTCATTTCAATGTACGGTAAACCCTACACATATCACTTCCGTGCGTTACAAATAAGCACTGGTTGGTCTCGCTAAAACTCTTGGGAATTGTATCCTTGAGTTTTGTCCATAAGTTTCTTGTAAATAATCCACGTACGAAGCGGCGCATGATGTTTTCCTGATTGCCAGGGGGGAAACTTTCCTGAGATGAAATCTTACCTACAAATGGCGTTATAATTATGGATACGTACGTAGAGTGTCGATCTTCAAACCACCTTCTGGAGATGTGGAAAATATACTTTCAAAGCTCATCCAATAGACAACACGAGCGAAGGTACACAAACTCATGGTATGGTAGAAGAAGGCACCACAAACCTGTTGCATCGGATAGCGAACGAGTTCCATCGAGCAGAAATGGCGCAAAGAAGATGAATTGGAAAAGTTGTGTGGTTAGATTTATGAGCTCCCAAAGTACCAATATTTCATGTTTCCCTCTTTAAGCCTGTATTAAATCTTAACCTTCGTATGCTTAAACGGTTGTGCCTGGAAGGGATAAGTTTCTGTTTCTATGACATGAAGGTTTCATCAATTTGACATGAGGGTTATTCATCCGCTTTGAGGCGGAAGTGATATTTTTCATTTATGGATGTGAAAAGTTTGCGTGATATTTTATTCAAAAGTATGGTATAATGCTACGCTGATGCCATTGCGAAAAAAGGCTACTCCAGGTTTGATGTCGACGCAAGCAGACAGTTTGCCAGTGTCAACAATGTCGACCATTGTTGCCCAACGTGTAGCGACGTGTGGATTAGTCTTGTAGCTCACAAAGTCGCAGTGCAGCAGGGCAAGATTGGGAGTAAAATGTAATGCTTCCACCACCGACGGAAGCGCAACACGGAATGAACGGAAATGTGTGCCAGCTGCAGTTGGTTGAATGTAATCCGAACTGTATGTTTGTCTGATAGGTTATGATCCTGCTGATGAGATATTTTTTCCCAACTGCATGAAATGTCACACCGGATGAGTGGTGTTGGATGTTTCAGAAGTCAGAATTACTCCGAAATGGATGAGATTTTCCGTACGCCTTGACCGTTTCCCCGCCGGACCCCGGCTGTGAGTGGTTCCGGCAACGAGCCGGATTTACCGCGCTGTCAAGGGATTAGTCGAATGATATGATGTTCGCCCTAAATCCGTTCACATGAACATCTTGCCCGGTTCTCAGCGGGCTTCCGACCTGAGCGATGTGGAGTTAATGTTTTTGAAGTTGGTTCGGTTTTCATTCATCACTTTAGACATACTTGAATAAAGTGAATAAAGAAGTACAAGACCAAGGGAGCAACGTATTTGACATGGGATACAAATTTAATCATCTTCGTCGATGTGCTATTGAAAACTTGTGCTTGGAAAATTTTCTGTATGTCAAGTTTAATATTGCGAACTTTGCATTGAGGTCATTGGTGTGGTAGAAAGTTTTTCTTTTATAACTTTCTCTATTCAAGAGAATGTATGTCTATGAATTACAACTTTAAAACGAAGTGTGATTATTATTTTTTCAAAGTAAAGACCATGTATATTTCCAAGGCAAAATTTAATATATCTGTATAAATAATTTCTTTGCCTCTCAAAAACTAATTTGATGCAAACTGATGACGTTCTTGATGACCCAATTGCGCACAACCAGAAGCAAAAGAGAAGGATCACAGCTTCACACCAAATTATTTTTCAATCACCGAAGGGAGCTTGTTTCCTGGGGCTGAAGTTATTTATAGTGCGTTTCCAACCCCCAATGAGAATAATAATGGCACTAGTTATTTCTTAAAGAGCGGATACAAATACGGGTCCGCTTTGAGGAAGGCGTTACCAGTTCCACCTCCCTTTCAGAAGCTCCTGCTAGGCCCTGCCGGTAGGATAAGGCAAACGTACAGGAGAGAGAAATCTCGTCGTTAGCTTTTCACACCCACCCCCAAACGGTTCATCCATCCCCCCAGCGAAGGCCAACGGTCCGATGGTGGGTGACAGAAGAAAGATGTGGTCGATGACAGAGCAAGCGGCGAAGCGTTACCCTAATTCGCATCCAGCCTTCGATTCAGCCGAGGCCCAACGGTGACGATGATGATGTCGATGATGGTGTTAATGGTGGCGGTGATGATGTCCCAGAAGTGGGCACCCTTCTCGTGGGCTTCCGGGGGTGTTGGGATGGATGGCTGGAGGGTAACCGGGTTCAATGGATCGAATCGCGCTGGGTCGCGAAAGCGTGGGAGGGAGGGTGCTTGTGTTGTAATATTAATGTGCTTCAAGCGCTATTGCTTCTATTCCAACATTAAGCATATTGAGTTAACATTCAACCGGGGCACGGGATGGGAGAGAAGCTTCACCTGGAGCAGGTTCTTCCAACCAGAAGAAGAAGGATCCAACCGAGGGGCTATCCAACCTCACCCGAGGAGCCGACAGTAGAGTCTTGCCCGCCCTCAGCCTGTGGCCTGGTGGGGGTGACTTGTGGGATCCGGATGCCGGATGTCGTTTCCAGAAGCCATCGTCTTTCTTTTGCCAACGTTACTCCCTGACTCACTGTCTCTCTTTGCCCAACTCTTTTCCTACACATTGGGACCCTCGGCCCGGTTGCTCGGCGACGGTGAAAAGCCATTCAGAGTAGAATTTGTAACGCTTTTCTCCATACGGACCCATGTTTTCCAACCTTCACGACATTTTTCCTGCTGCTAGGAGGCTTTCGGCGGAAGAAATCGTGTTCGTTCAGGCACGTAGCGAGAATGGCAAAGAGAATAAAACTGCCTTAGGCAGGGAAAATACGGGATAATGTGGTGTTTAAAATTTCCACTCCCGTATAAACCCCCTCCTCACTCCTTCACAACGTTCAGCAGAGTTGGCCCATGATTCGACATCGAAGAGAGGACAAATTTACGTACTTCCAATACGATTTGCTAATGGGGATGCTTGTTTCGTTTGGTACGCTTGTATTTTTTTTTATTTTATCGGAATATTTTAGATAAGGAGCTACTTTCTCCCATCGAAAAGAGCATATGTAGATCGGTTACTTACGAACCATCGGGCAGCTTTCCGTCCGCACGGAGCAGCTACGGCAGCCCGAAGGGAAGGCGTACCGTAGAACGTTTACCTTTTGTGCTCGAGGAGTCTAAGTGCAGTTTCTTGTAAAGGAACCGTTCGCGTGCGGACCATGGATTCCGGCAACGGTTTCCAACCGGCAGAAACGCTGAGAAACGAGCTCCGATGTTTTTTGGTTTTTGTCTCTACGATCGATTTCCTTTCACCCCTCAGCAAATGCGAACTGATGGCTTGTGAGCTCTTGCTCGATTGGATTAGCCACTGTTGGAGGTAGGATATAATGGTAAAGAAATTGAGCACGAAATTGATTGGTTTACGATTTTGTTGCGTCGATGTTGGTAGGATCGAAAGACTATTCGATACACTTTTACTTCTTTATGAAAACAAATTTTATTAGATAAAAGTAGGTGGTAAAAGGTGAGTTAAATAATTGCATACAAAGGCCATGCCAAATAATGTTTGTTTATGAATATTTTCTCATCACTATTTAGAAATATTCCATCACCGTAGCTCATTTATTTTTCCAGCTAATTTTCTTCCTGTTTATTCGAGCATCTATTTCCTATGCATGGCATTTTTAGCATAATATTTTCCATTCTGTTCGTATTCTTGTTTCCCAGCCAACGCAGCCATTGCTATTTGTGGTGGTAAATCATTTCGAAATTATGCGAACGCCAAATCCCCGACCAGGAAACTAATAAAAAGTCGTTCGAACGTAAGCTTACCAATCCCACCGCGTAACCGTGTCAAGCATTTTCCGGCCCACTCCGGGGTTTGACTGATTTTCCTACGCCTTTGTTTCAATCCCTTCTCTTCACCCCGCCCCTCGTCTGCCACACTGGAAAACCACCCCCCGGTCGGCACAAAGACTTGAGCCCACGCCAACGAGAGGGCAGTAATAACTCAATTACCGATGACGTGAATTCGGGATGGCCAGATCACCGTGGCACCTTAATAGATATTTTATTATCGCACGCGCTTCCGCCGGTTTCGGTTTATCGGCCGGGGGGCTAGTGTGTTTGTGTTTTTCCTCTTATTTTGGGTGAAGGTACGAAAGTTGCTTTCGTTTTCCTCCCCTCATGCGGGGACCGGATGGTCGAAAGTAATTTCCTCCAGGTGGCAAAGTTTTCCGTTGGAAAAGCGATTAAACTGACCTTAAGTGGAGTTTCCCTTTTGCGACTGTTTCCCAACCTGCCGGCCAGCCTGGTGGTCTAGGGAAAAAAGAGGGGAAAAAAGATACACGAAACGAAAAAGGGAACCTTTAAACCTCCAGACAGCGATAAAACAGAATCGTTACAAGTCGGCTCGGTGCGGAAGGCAAAAGAGTGCCGTGAAGACAATAAATTTTAAATCAAAGCTGTCCGCCGTCGTCCGAACGTGTGTCCCGGGGGCAAGGGCCAGACCGGAAAGACTTTCCTCATTCACGCTCCCGAAGCGCTCGCTGCGACACGATGCGCCACTGCCCGCCCCGTTTGGATTCGTGTCGGAAAATTTCGATAACTTCGGAGGGCTCAGCATATTGCTTCGGGAAACATGCTGAATTCATCATTTCCTTGCCGCTGCGTTCCTTGCGTCCCCTTTCCCTGGGCAGAAGCACAGGAAGAACAAAGAGTGGAACAATTATTTATGGACGAGTAAGGAAATGGACGGTGTCGGGCATCGAACGGCCGGGCATGTCCCGAAGATGTGGAAATAATTTATGTCGCTCGCTCGCCATTATGCGCCCGGTTCGGCCCTCCCAGAAGGCTGGTTCGACTTTTCGGCCAATTTCCCGGCGACACGCTGAGAATGTATTCTTGCACCGGTGCGTGGCTCAGCTGGCCGCCTTCTATCTGCCCCGATGGGAGGGATGGACGGGGCGATGGGGCTTTGTGGAGATTAATTTAAGTCACGTAGGCATTCAAATTAAATTACAAATCCTTCTCCCGGTCGTTTCCACGGGTGAGCGTCACGTTATAATGCTAAAAACATTCGCCTTGCGTCGTCGAAGCCTAAACGCAAACGCAAGCTGTTGGCCAAAAATATACTGCACCGCCACGCAGAAAGGGAGTGTGCAGAATGGGAAAACGGGCCACCGGGAAAAACGTTCTGACAGGGAGCGATGTCTTTTTGGTGAGTGTTTTCAAGGAGAAGGTCGTTCGATTTTTTCCGTATCCACAACTCTCAACTCGGCTGACCCCGGAGACCTTTTACGGTCTGTCCTTCAAATGGTGCCGGCGACACTCAACACTTGCACGGTCTGGTCCGCGACGAGCAGTGTTGGCAAGCGGCCCAGCGAGCGATCGGCAATGGACGAACACAATGCTGCATGCTAATGTCGGGAAACAATGCTCAGTAAATTTGGCGTTCCATTCACCATTTATTTTTTGGTGCATTTGACATTTTTTATGCTTTCTGATCCCAAGTTTACGCAGCATAGTTCGAGGGGTGGGCTCATTTGAGGCTGGCTTGGGACGGTGCGAATTGAGCGAACATCAATAGAAGGGAAATTGGACATGATTCAATGAAAAATAAACACCACCGTCGATGCCAATCAAAACACGACATATTCAGGCCAGCGAATGGCATTGCCACGTAGTTGGTTTTCGGGGCAATAGCAAATATTGGTGAGGAATTGTTGACTGTTGCAAAAAAAAAAAACGAGCCAATCAGCAGTCACCGAACGCTTTTCATGTACTGAATAACATTTTGAAGGCTTATCACACAAATAGGGATTTGAAGATTTTCTGTTAACTCTGCAAAAACTTTTCCATTAATTGGTTTTTGTGTTTGAAATAGTCAATCCATTATGCTTGTTTAATAAATGAGTCTTATTTTATACTGTTAACACTTCATTTGCCTCATTGTTTCTAAAAGAAATGCTCATTTTTTTTAACGGTGTCCTGTACCATTTATCGATTTTATATACAGCTGATTTTCCATGAATTTGTCAGCAGCATAAAACTTAACAGACAACAGTTAAGCTGTGTTTATCAGTTGAAGCAGCTTGTTGAGCTGAAATGTTAAAGTACCTTTGGCATAAATATAACGTAGCTTTAAGGATGATTCCTAGAAAACAAAGAGAACGAATCAAGTGGAAGACTTCTCCGAATAACTTTTGGGCATTTTATGAGGGTTCGGTTTCATTACTGGCTCAGTTTGTGACGGACCAAAGGAAAACCTACAGCATTAGGCCCTAGTTTATGGCGAGGCTGGGGGATCGTGATTGGCTTTTTCATGACTTTTCCACATACAGTATTTATGTTATGAGAGAAAAGTAGAAAATTAGACGGAAATTAGACAGTTAGTTCATGTTTCCATAGAAATACGCACGCTCCTCGTGTTCTAATGTTTTTAATGTTGTGATCCTAATCAATGACAATACTGCGTTTTCATAAAAAAAAACTTAGTAGCACGTAGTCTACTTGAGTTTTTCTAATGTATATTCGTTTGTATGAACTAAATCACTTTCATACGAATACATATGTAAAATTGGTTCATTTACAATTGTCCTCAAGCAGCAGACGTCGATAACAAACTAGGATTGATGTGAAAATGAGATGGTTTCTGTATCAGAAAGCTCCTAGCGAAAGTTTCCATTTTCCGTACACCATCAAACAGAAGAACCTTCAATTCACTTTTACCGACACGTTTAGGGCCCCAAGGGTCATAGGTTGCATAAGCCCAGGCAGCAGAATACTTTTTTTTCTAATGTAGAATCAACCGCCCGTTACGCAAGAAGGGATCGTGATGAAAATCTGATTAAATAGGAAGCCAACTGCCAGTTCCTAATGACCCCCGGGGGGGGGAAGGGGGTCGGTGTAATGTAACGAGTAGTTACATTTCATTATGCTCGTTCCATTAGCCGCCTCGTTTGTAAGGTCTCTCTTTTTCCGATAGTGTGTGTAGATCTTTTGTTTCCGCACTCTGAAAATGTATTGAAATGGAAAATCTAAAAAAAACCTTTTTGTGTGAAATGCGAAACAAAGCAAAGAAGCCAATATTGAACCCTTTTTTTCAAATATTCATTTACGTTGCGAATAGTAATTACGATTGAAAAAGTGTGGAAATCCCCAAACCCAAAACAGGAAATGAGAGCTTTGGGATGGATTGGTTAGACCTCCGGTGCGCGCCTCGCTGGGTGAGGCTAAATTTGATTGTACATTAATACTTCCGTCAGAATCGTTCGTGCGTGCGGAAAAGTTGTTTGCAGCGAAGCCACCACCGTCAGCATCGGGCACGTTTTCGGAGACACGCTTCCAGCTAGCTAGCGTCTATCCTCCTATCTCAAGGTAGGCATTCTCCAGATTGCCAGAATCAAGCTCAATGAGCCAACAACACCGACGCGGAGAAAAACCATCTGTTTGCGTCCGTGCCGGATGGGGAAATCGAAACCGAAATCGATAGCTTTACCGGAGCGCTCGATCGTTTACCCGTGCCGACGTGCGATCGCCAATCAGGGGCGGAAATTAATTTCCAAATAGCTCCACTGGGTGTTTGTTTTTTTTTTTGGTGTTGAGTGCGATTGTTCGTCCCGCGAGGGAAAAGTGTCATGCCGTCTACGGACACGACACGGGAGCAACACTTCCGGTTGGCTTTGAGCTCGAATATCGGACGACCGGAGTACTCGCCACGTGGAGCGAAATCGGAAGGAAAAAATCGAAAAAGTGGTATTACCAAATTTTGTGGGTTGAAAGGAGGAAAAGCAAAGAAGCATGGAATGTGCTTTTTTCATTTCCTCGACAGGCTTTTCGTCCAATATTTGGCCGGAAACGGTTGAGGTTGGGTTACGAAGGAAGCAATAAGTCCACCTTTACCGAGCTCTATTTGGAGTGATGGTTTTCGGACACTGTTTACTATTGTTGTTTTTCCTTCCGAAGTCTATGTTGCGCTATATTTGGTCTCAAAGCTTGACCCACGTCTCCAGTTGGCTTCGGAAAATATCTCTGGAGAAAATGGATGTCCGGCTGAGTGATGTATAGGTACTCTATCGTGTGAAGATCAGACAGGCACGAGGACATTCATTTTCCATTTTTCCACCGATAAAACCGGGTATTCATCGTCTCGTTCGACCCAGCGTATGGTCGGTTAAGCGGTGAAGATAATTGGCAGATAAAAATGTGATTAAAACGTGCGTTTCCTGTAATTAAATAATGATCATGCAGCAGAACGATATAATCGTAAATAATTCGCTGAATGTGACGCACGTTCGTTTCGTTTTTCATCGCTCGAGTACAGTGAACCGTTTGAAAAAACTGCACGTTTAGCAAGGAAAGTTCAGTGTGGTTTAATGTAATTCTATCACGTTAATTGAATAAAGGGGACTTTTTTAGAAAGTGGGAAAGGTTATCCACCCCCAGGGCCTCCCGGGAGCGAAACTTTTGAATGTGCTTTTCGTGTTTTTAATTTTCCTTCATAAGCCGAAAAGATTCTTACGATTTTGCTTCCATCGACCACTCAAGTTTTCCAAATAATATAAATAATTCATTGTGGCTCGTAATATTTCTGTCTATTTTTAGATACAAGTATTCAAAACTTACGTTTTACAACTCTGTTTTTGCTTTTTTCCCACTTGCATTTATACGGAAAGGTGGATTAGGTTTCCTTCCTTCCTTACTTCTAAGCTCTGAATTTTCCGCCATGAACCCGCCGTCAGTTCGCTTCCATTCGTGATCGGAATCCATCTGACGTCACCAGCTACCAACTGAAGGTTTTCCGTAACTAAACAATGTTACCGAAATTGTTTTGCCGCTGCTGCTATAAAATATGACATTCCATAAAATCGGAGGCGACAGGGAACGGCAACAGCAGGAGGTGTATGGCAGGCAGACAATATGCATAAATTTCGACGGAATCGATATTATTTCCCCTCGCCCGTTTACTTGTTCCCCCAGCAGTTTTTCCTCCCACCTAGATAGTGTACCGTCGCATGAAGCAATGGGAGGGAAAATTGATGAGCCAACTGGTAATCAGTGGTCGAATTGTTGCTGCGATGCTTGTTTACGAACCGGTTGCCCACGTTCGGGCGATAGTTGCCGATTCCCGATGAATTGTTTACGCTTCGGTGTGTTTCCGTGATTTGATTGGACACCATCGAGGTAACTCCGTTGTTTTCGCTTGCTGTTCTTCAATTTCTCAGTTTTCTCTCGCATAGATGTCGCGTATGACTTTAGTACATGCTTTCATCAGGTTGAGAAATTGGTAACCGACCTTGGGTAGATTCTGGTGTTTACTTTTTCACTTCATTCTAACGGAAACTGCTGGCACGAGGACATTTGTCGTAAAGCTCTTCTTTATGGCTTTCACCCAGTCGGCATCGCATGCAGAAACTTTCTCTTAAGGGGACACAACCACCGGATCCGAAACAGACCGACGTTATCGACAGACGGTCTGGCGTCGGACGTTCGGTGACCTTCGCCTTGCAAGCCACGGCACCATTGCCCCGAAGTTCGGTGCTGGTAGTAATTATAGATTTCCATTCCGCGTGTAGCTTTGGTCATTTTTTTGTAATAAGCGTAGCTTCGTGTTTATTTTTAAATACATCGTTCAGTTTTATAACCTTGGTTGCTTCTTCTCGTTTCCTTCAATTTATTCTGCCATACGCTCTTGAGGGTTTTGCTGTCGGAAAAGTTTTCGGTTCGTTCACGTGAGCGCTTTTATCTGGATGTTCTGGTCTGGTCTCCCTCTGCTGGTTATGCTTTGCGTAATAGCTTTCGTTTCGTTAGCTAGATTCTATTGACAAAAAATAAGTATAAAGTAGTCTTAGTATAAGACAAAGTGAAAAAGTTCAAACCATAGACAAAAATAATTGCTCTTTAATGTTTATTGTCTTATAAAACTATGGTTTATAAGTTGACTAAACTAAAATTGGAAATCCTTAAAGTAACAAAAAATCCTTTTAAGATTTTCCGCATGCCAACCACTACAAATAAAAACCGAGTGGTTACTTATGTACTATTTTACATAGAACTTTACTTATTCCATTGTGAAATTGCACTTGAAAATAAAAAAGAATGCACATAGAACAGAAGGTTAAGGTACGTGGTGTCCATGAAAACCGTAGAACGACAACCAAGCGAGCAACCATGCGTCCCGCGGAGTCACATTCAACGCTCGCAGGGTGGCGGTTTAATGAGTTTAGGAAGTTTTAATTGCTAAATTACGTTCATTCACTCCCACTTCGAAAGGGTGCAGCAAAGTGGTTAAATGAATCCAATTGGTGCGCTAGTAATGTTTTACCACATAAAATTAGCTTTCTACACTGAATAAACATGAGAACCAATTGTGTTTTTCTGTAGGTTTTTAATTGAAAACCACCGCTTAATATTTACTTTTATTTCGTATTTCTAATGTTTTACCGAGGGTTTTTATTTCATCAAAAAACAGTAAAGTTGAGGGGAATAAGATCATTGGAAATTTTTGATAGCTCGTCAGTGGACAGTGGACACCCCGAATGCAATCGATTGGTCAATTGAGGCAAACCAGGTGCGAACGCATCACAATTGTTTTTCTTTTCCGGATGCTGCGGCATCTGCAGCTTCTCATCCCACTACCATTGCCCCTTTCTGACCCGTTCTCGTTCCCTGCCTCAAACGCCCAGCGTATGTTATTAATTACCGATTATCAATGCATGAGAACGTTTCCCTCGGCAGTCGGGGCACGCACCTCAGAATCACCGCTCCGACCGCCGGCCGATGGGTGGCGGTACGCCGTTTGCGTAACACTGCAACTGCTCGCTAATTAAGCGTGGAAATAATATGCATCCTCCTTTGGAACGGTTCCGGCTTGGTTTGGAGCAGGGTGTAAGTGTGCTTGCATAAAATCATGGCATCGTGCAAATGAACTTTGTCGACGCACGCTGGACTGTTGGGGAGTGGTGGGAAGGTAGTACGATGAGAAATCGGCCAGTGGTGCTGCCAACCCGGACGAGGGCACGACGAAAATGATGAGCAGCGTGCGATAGTTCGTGATGAGTGCTTCAAACTAAAGCCTCAGATATTGAAAATATGGAAATGAGAACGTTCCCAGCAGGGGGGAAAACACTTTGGCCCCCTAGCTTCGCACGTCTCCAGGCGTATGGCAGCCTCTTTCACATACCGAGTTCTTCCAATTTCATCTACACCGCTGGCCCAACCTGCCGATGCCCGGTTTCCAAGCGCATTACCAAGCGATCCGGTAACGCGTACGAATTACTCGACGCCATCGCATTCGTGGCTCGTGTTACCAGCGACATTCGGTGCGGGAATGTTTAGCGGAATTTTTCCACTCCCAGCAGCATATTAGCGGAATTGGCAGGCGGTATCACATTTTCGGGGCCAACAATTTGCGACATGTGCACGCGCCAAGCGTTTCGGTGTTTTGTGTGGTTTGGTGTTGTATTTTTCCTCCTGCTTTTCTTGGTTCAGTCGTTGCTGGATGATGGGCGCGTGTTGCCGTCGGAACTTGATATGCATATTTTATTGTGAGGGTTGTGAAGTGGAATGAAAATTTTTCTTTTTACTTACCTCCGTCAATTGTCCTTATTATCATGGTTAGAGGTTTCTGTATTCCAGGGCATGTCTCCTATTTAGGGGTTTTATCCCAATTACTCTTAAAAACGTTGGTTTCCGTTGCCCAAATTTTTTTAAAGTTTTCAATTAGGTGTGGTTGTGGAACGACTGTTTGGATTATCCTGTCTTATAAAAGGAATTGAATGAATTTAAGTAGAAACGAAGAACATCTTATACTTGGTTAAAAATAAGCAATTTGTTGTAGTGAGAAGTATAAATCGGAAGAAGGGACTTACTCGAGTCAGTTCAATACATTTTCAATCCTTGTTAACATCAATGCTTGGTATGAAATTGAAACATCACCTAAACGAATGGCGACCGGTGGAAGTGGGAAGCCGTCATGCTGCATTCGTGACAGCGCGTAAAAGCACCACCAGCTGCAACTAATTACACTCCTGACACGTCGGGTGACGCTCAATTAGCGCACTGAGCACTCGAGACCATGGACAAGCTACGGTGAACGATTCCAGTCGACAATATGGCGGCCCGATTGCCCCCTTTCGCATGTAGCTCCTTCAGCCTCGCTTTCACACTTACTGATTAGCCACTTCAAAGTTGTCAAAACTGCATTCTAGCTCAATAATAATTTCGCTCAGAGAAAAAGGTTTAGCGTGAGTTGACATGAACGCTGCCTGAAGTCAACGAGTGAAAGTTTGTTAACTCTCAAACCTCCATCCCCTCCGAGGGAACCCTATGGCAACCTCAACATGTGGCTATTAATTTTCAAGCTCAAAAGTTTTCTCATTTCGAAAACGGAAACCATCACGTAATGATGGTACGGAAAATTCCTACGAAAATTGGACGACTCGTGTGCATTTTCGCTTCGTCATAAACGGGAGCCATTCGCTTTGAGTGGTTGAGCGATGAAGCACGAACTAATGAAACATGGTATTTCAAGCGCATGGAATGAAGTTACAAATATTACGGTTCTGTATACAATTGGTAACATTTTGTGCAAATAACAGGTATATCACCTTCAAACAGAACCCTTTAGTAAATAGATCATGTTGTGGAAAGATTTGGTCGTTTTTGGTTGCTTACAACGGTACTGCAACAAATAGCCTAATCTTTACATGCACTCTCTATTTGCTAGTAAATGTAGTTGTCTAAAATATGATTGACATTTCAGAAAGCTCTGTTTTAAATTGCTCTTCCTACGTAATAGACAAAATGGAATTGGATAATGGATGTAAATGGTTGAAATATAGTTGTTTGTTATAGAACTTGAATGGATATACCATTTACCGATGTTCTCTTTTTCCTGCAGTGAAATGGTTGATAGATATACTAGTAACCTCACGCTTACATTTTCTACATAAAATACCTCAAAATACACAGGTTATCCTTTGATGTTGCAAAAAGTATTGGCATTTTGATAAGTGAATGGTTTCGTTCGATTCAGAAACCAATTATTTGTCAAAGTTCGAATGCCTCTCGACAGTTTTTTTCCTAGCAGACGTCCATCGTCCATAATTAGAAACGTGTCAAATGAAAGCCACCCATTAGCTCCACTTGTCTGTGCTAATTAAACAACTGACCGTTGAATTTGATTCCTTCGTTCCATGGCCAACCCTATTAGCAATCCGGGCCGATTGGAGCAGTTGCTTTCCGATCAAACAACTCCTGTTGCGCGTGTGTACCACGTGCTCACTAGAAAAAAAGGTAAAAGTAATGAGTAAAGATCTAACGAGTGGGAGAAAACTCTTGTTTAACTTCAAGAAATTGTCAAATTAACATCGTAATATGGTTATCATGTTCTTCGTTACGCGTTATAACGTTACGAGTTGAATGGTATCCAAAGAAAATTTTCTTGTCTTGTGTCATGTGTTTTATTTTTTAGAAATCTGAGTAAATCAAAGCAATTTTCAAGAATTCTCAGCGCAAGGTAAGAACGGTTGATGGAATGTAATAAACGTATTTTTCATGCTTTCAAGTGTAATGATGTTTTCAAATGAAATCGAAATATGCAAAATTGAAAGAATTGTATTCCTCTAGTTCGTCATAAATACACTTAGATCAACGTTTTCTTCGAACGCCAAAAACGTTTCAAGGGCATGGATAAACATTCTAAACGATTTCCAAATTGGTTAAGTTTCGTTGAACGCGTTCAGTGCTCCGACTCTTACGAATTCAGCTGTTTTCTTCTTGTGACTGTAACAGTGTATCTGCCTAAAGGTATGCGTTTTTTCAACGTGCTATTCACCAACACAGTGTAGGTACGCTGAAAGGAAGACTCCCTTAAGAGATCTCTGCACCATTAGGGCAGCATGAAACCCACGCATGTTCTCTGTACTTGTGCAAAGAAAACAAAATCTACCAAAACAAAAAAATAACCACCGCTGGAGTGCTCGATGGAGCTGGGAAAAGTTGTCAAAAAACTTTGATTAAGTTGAGCAGCAATTTCTCGATCGTGCCTTCTTAGAGCGATTTTGGTCTTGGAAGAAAGCATCATCAGAACCTTTTTGAAACAGCCAAAATATCCAACACACCCACCGACTTTAATCAAAGACTTCACTGAAGACTTGCACAAGACGCTCGGCCGAGACATAATCTACATCACAAACGGGCCGATCCGTAAAAGAGACACGTATTCGTACGACCTTTCTGCCGGCTCTACTGTCTACCTGCGTTCTCCAGTGCATTCGTGAAAGGTATTTAATAATTCACCAGATTTCCGAGGTACCTATACGCAATAGGTTCCATTGCGTTATACCGACGCTCCGTTCCCCCGCGGTGTCCGCTCGGAGCCGCATCACCGTTTGTTATTCGTTTCTCTAAGGACCGTTAAACCTTCCTGCCGTTCCATTCGGGGGCGTTACCGTAAGGGTGTGTTTTTCTTGCCGTGTAAAAGTAAAAATAAAATGTGATTTGCACAGAAGAGAATGTGAAGAGGCCTCTGGCGAAGAGTTTCAGTACCCGTGCGGTCGTCATTAATCTTCGGGTTTTCCAGATTATTTTCTTACGCGCTGAATTTTATGCGACACCAGGCGCCTCCATCGCACGCCCTGGGCTATGGAATGAAAACAGAAACAAAAAAAAAAAAAACGTATGTTACCCTTCCGTTGCTTGCCGGTGGCTTCAAGAAGACAGCATGAACGGGCTTGACGCCAATGGAGAGATTTTGACAAATTGGAATATGCTAGCATTTTGCTGCATCTAACGAGATGGTGTAGAAAGATGGCGTGGATTAAAGTTTTGCTATTGAAATAAACTGCCTTTGATAAATGGATGTGAATGTGTTGATGATGGCATCAAATCGTTGTTAAGATACGCTTACACTCTAATCATCCGAGGGAGGAAATAAATAAATTTGCTTGTTTTTATTTGACAGCACACGATTGTATTCAACTTACATAAATAAATCAACAAATCAATTACATTTGCGTTTGGTTGACTGCGAAATATTACTTCATCTTTGGCATCGAATTAACTTCAACTGTATAAATGAATACGCTTCTCGTTGGATGGTACCTTTCCCCACTGAATAATGTTAATTTCCCCCGAATCGGAGGGAAAACACATCAGCCAATCCGGTTTGCTCGCGTTTCATCACTCAACGAATTTATTTATTAATTTCACCGTAACGGCAGCCGTAGTGAACCAACTCGATTGGTTTTGAATGTCACGTGTGCGTGGAAGCGAGGTATATTTTTGATTAACTTCTTCGGCGCTTCATCAGAACTGCTTAGGATGCGGAGAAAAGCGAGGCAGCCATCATCGGTGTACCGTTCTCCTGGGAATCATTAGTATGATTCCCCCGAAAGAGCCACGCCTGGGTGGCGAAAAGATGGTTGGTGCTCTCTGCTCCAAACCGTGCCACCGTTAAGCATCTCGGTGATTCTGGAGAATGGAATAATCCCGATATTCATAAATAATACACACGAGACGGGTTTGAAATGTGTGATTCGTTTTGCTTTATTTTTCCCTTCGTTAGTTTCGTCCGTTTACTCATGAATAGCAGGGCAATGAAATGGATTGCCATTGAGCGCCTCTCGAGAAAACACCCACCGAGTCTTTAGACGAAACCGATAAGCGGGAATTAAACGTATTAACGAGAAAACGTCAATCATCGCGTCCCGATGGTGAAACAAGACGCACCGACACACCGTTTGACGTTTGACGTGTTGCTTGCAATGGTGGTGGAGAAATTTTCTTTCGCAAGAAACCTGTTGTCGGGTGTCAAAGTTTGGTCAAACAATCGGGGCAGTGAATAAGATGTGCGATGAGACGGTGATGGTAAAACCTTGCTTCTCGTTTACCATCGCTATGCTAGGAGGGATGGCTATTACCATGCCCGATAGATCAGCCATTAATGATTCACATCGGTTTCGCACTTCACCGCACCGGTCTTCTTGGTCACTGGAAGCCAAGCGTGCCCTTGTTTCTTGCCCTTGCGAGCAACGATGTTATGCTATGCTCGAGCAGTTGACATGATGCTGCTGTTGGTAGTCAGAATCTTTCTCGGGGGCTGTCGAGCGTCCGGAAAAGCGTGAGAATCTGGCCAACTGTGCGATGATTGTTGAGCTGAAAACAAAAACAAAACAACTTTGCCTGCTTGTGCCGTTTGCTGTTTACCTAAGCCTGTCATGTGCTGCGCTGTTGTGATTAGCAGGGTAAATTATGTACAGCATTCAATCACGTTGTGGAGGAAAAAAGCAAGAGAAACAGACGCTCAAATGACGCTGTCATTAATAACTGGATAAAGTGGACGGTATGATGTTTGTTTTAATTTATGTGATTTTTTCAATGGCAGTGGTAACATGTGAAGTGCAATTTAAGCTCTTATCAATAGCCCTGACACCTCATCTAATCCAATCAAAAACGTATCAGACCATAAAAATATGACACCAACGATTGCGTTGGATGTTTATGATTTATGGTATTTATTTATGATTGCTTTACGTTTTTCATTACATTCAATTTATTTTATGTTTTACCTGCCTCTTCTTGATAGCCATGCCACATTTAAGTAGTTGATGTTGAGTTTTTCGACATATTTAAGTAGTTGATGATTCGTGCACCCATTTTCTATACTGTGTTATTCTGTATTGTCCCTGATATCTCTCCCCCAAACGTTTTTTTATATAACTTTCAAAGGCGCTTCAAACCGCCATTGCCAAATGAGTTCCCAGGAACAAATTGATTGGGATTTTATGGAAAACCTACATAAACATTTTTTTTATGTGGCACGACATCCCCTAGTGGGACAAGGCCTCTCTCCGAAGAGAGTTTGTGTGACCGAAAGACGGTATATTATAGATCGGTGGTCAGCCGTTCGTAATACCGGAGGGTGCCAGACTCGAGATTCGATCCCACACCTGTGGTGTGGTGTTTCCTCGCGCTACCGCTGCGCCATGGGCACCCCCCACACATAAACATTAAAATACAAAATTGACCACTCAAGTGTTCTAGTGAAAAATAGTTTCTATTTAGGTGTTAAAACGATCATTCTGGGGGAATGTTATTCACCAAACAATCGTATCAGCTATCTTTTACCATCGAAACATGATTTTGAAAAAATTCATCGCTTAAACTCAATGTTATCTTTCATTGTTCACCGTAGCTCATGTTTTTTGCAGATATCGTAAGCCAACATTATCCCAACAACATGAAGCATAAATCTCATTGTGTCGTACTCGGTTGGTTCCGTTTTTGTTGCAGTTTCGGCTTAATTTACAGCGTGCCATGAATCAAGCTCAGTCTGGAAGAGCTCTTCCGTCCACGCATCTCTTCGGTTGCATCCTGGCATTGCTCCGCCGGTCAAGCGCTGCGGTTGTTCATGGCGCGTCAACTCAAATTCTCTCCACACACTAACGCTCACCAGTACACACATACACACAATCCGGAACCATCGACGGACAGACGGCGGTATCGAATCGAATCTCGGTGCGCACGGATGAAACGCTGGATGAATATTTGATCAATGTCAAATTCGTGCCAACCGTCATCCCGTGCCAAACCGGGGCCCTCCGAGCTCACTCACGCTCACGGATGTGCGAATGGTTCTTGCGTGCCTTGGTGGTTTGCCACACGATGACAACGATGGCGCACGGAAGTCGGGCTGAGTGCCTTTGGGACCGACGGGAACAAAATCGGTTGCTGAGGTTTTCCATCCATCGATCGACCGGAATGGGGGTTTCCTTCGAAAGTTCGGTTTGGTTTTAGGTGTTGTACTCTGACATTATCGGGTTTAGTGTTCGCCAAAGCAGTGCTTCTGGAGCTAACATTTTGTTCAGTAATGAGAGTAATGTTAAGCTTTTAATACCCTTCACGAACAGGCACACAATGGTTGTTTGAAAAACAAAAATATTGATGCTTATCTATTGAATTTCCAAAGAAATAAATAAACATTCATTTAATCTACAATATTGTTCGAGCATTAACGCATTTCTTCCATTAGTATATTACGTCGTAGTAAGTTTATGGAATTGTGAATGCCTTCACTGTTAACTTTATGTACCTGAGCAACTGGTTATACCTTTCATCCAACCAACGATGCATTCGACGCCGCGCCATCCAATCGCATCCATGTGTGAATGGAGCATGACAGATCGGTTCGTTCGAAGTGGATGCAATGTGCCGTCGTACCGACTTGATTACCCCATCTGCACCTCGTAGCTACGGCAGAAACAATGGACTGTTGCAACGACATGGTTCCAGATACGAGTTCCATATCCCCTCCCTCGCCACACACCCAATGCAACATGGTTGAGGGAAATGTCAATCAAAATCGGCCTCCGCTCCAGAAACGGATCGAACGTGCTCAGTTGTACCGTCCTCCTCAAAACCCCGCATGGTCCGATCGTTGTATGCCTTCGGCCACTCGTTGGTTTGTGTTTGTGTGTGTGTGTGTGTGTGTGATTGCATGGCACGCGTGTTGTAAGTCAAAACCACTCCTGGTCGCCCTTTTTGCAGCCGCCAGGAGTGACAGGGCTCGCAGCTGCCAGAGCGTGTATCATGTGCCCGCGAGGCTGAAGGAGGATGCACCAGTATATGTGTGTGTGTGTGTGATGAAAGGCACGAGTGGCACGTGCTGTTATGCTGCTGAGTGCACTCTCCAGTTGAGCTGCGCCTCGAGCGGAAGGATCGGCAAAGCGGGATACACACGGTGTCGCCTCGGGGACGAGTTTGGGCATCTGTTCTTTGTTACGGCGAAGATAAACGTCACGCAGATGCAGTTCCGGTGGGACAGATGGGCACCGGAAAGGGCCGTACTGGCGGGCAGGGGAAGGAGTTATATGAATGCTGTTAACAAGCCAATGTGGGTAAATATTTTAGCAGCCTGCCTTACTGCCAGTCGACTCTTCATTGGACGGTTGGATTTTACGCCCAGGACCCAATCGATGAAGGTGAAACTCATCGGATTCCCAAATGGAAGGATTTAATTACTCCTCTGCCGCAAAGATAATGGTCTTACCGGTGCCACCATGCTGATGACGTCGAGCAGGTTCGGCTTTGCTTCGGATTGATTCAAATGAACTTTTCAATCCGATTAATCTGCTTTCATTTCCGCTTTGGGCAGACGATTCATTTTGTACCATGAAATATTAATCTCGGTGTGATCAACAATCGAGGAATGGATACAGCTTTGGGAAAACAGTCATTTGGAAAATACGAAAACCAATCATTACTGGAATCTGTATTCTAATGATGTGGATGAAAGATTTGTCAACATTGTAATTGAATTTACAACCGAAACAATGTTTTTATGACACGAAAGATTAGTCATAAAAGTGACCGGTTTTAGTGATTCCATCAAAATATACCACTTTAGTAAAAGCGCGTGGTCGGTTCCATTATTGGTACTCCGTTAACAGCAAACCAAACCGAGCGCAACCAACCACCTGTAGCGCTAGTTTGGCTTTTAAATTTGCGGGCTTCATGTGGTTTTCCATCGTCTGTGGGCATGTGTGCATGTAGGTCGAACTATTTTTCGATCTATGTTTTATGATTACCAGTGTGTTAATCCTTCTTTCAAGTGAATTTGAACTTCTTTGGTTGTTCAATTTATTTAAAATGGTTGAGTGAATTATAAACATCTGTTTAGAAATTGCTACTACGAATATTGGTTTAAAAAAGGGTAATTAAAAAAAAAATGATTTGAAAAAAGGGTGATTTAAAAAACGAAATCCCAATAAGCCGTTTCACCGCAATGGAGGCGCCTGGTTGTTTACGATAAAATGGGAAAGATTGTTCCATTTGATCGACCCAATTTTCCAACCTGCACAACAAAAACCAAAGTAAATGGCTTACAATGAAAAGCGCGAATGTTCCGTTTGCGATAGGTTCACTGGTGGCGTTATGGGTTGTCATTGCGGTCCCTCAACTGGGAACAGGAACTAGGGGCATTAATTTTTCATCGATCGATTTTTTCCTATCCGGCGTTTCTACCCTTTAAGGTGCGTTGAGTTTGAATTATGGCTGATACTTTCACTATCTGCTCCAATACTTAATGCATATTTTATGGAAGCCTTTCGCTTGGCATTGTTAAAATGACGAGCCCAGATTGAAATGCTCGATCGTGCTGCGTTCGCACGGCCTTTGTGATGTGGAACCATCCTGGCTTATGAATGTCCGTCAAGGAAGGGGTGAAAAATGTCTTCGGTTTCGGTTGCCCCTGAATTGTATCACTACGTATGGGTGTGTGAGTTGGGTAGGGCATTAGATTGATCATATTTCTTCCATTTTCTTCCGGTACGTGTGCCGAGCACGTTACAATACTACTGTGAAACGCTCATATCAATAAAATATAATCCACTCCGATTGGTTTTCTCGAGAAATGGTATCAATCAAACTAAAGAAATGGGGAGGTTAGCTAGCAACGACATGTAATTTATGTGCTAAATTATACAAATCTTCAAATAACAAACTTCGTAATCAAGTACCCAATTTGTAATACAAAGTAATAAACTTACTTGCTTAAAGTCAAGAAGCACACAAAGGTGGTATAATTCTCGAACATATCGAAACGAAATTCCGCTCAAAATCGATTTCAGCCGAAAGACGCTAGAACGTACGAGAAAGTTTGCGTGCTTGGCAAAGTTCATGATGCATCGATTTTATGACCTCAAAAGTATGTTACGACGCCGAGTGAAAGGGGTGAACTCGAATATTGGAAATTCTTCCACAAAATGGCGCCTAGTTGCAGTTTGGGCGGGCGGGTCATGAAATAGCGGGGCATTGAAAATTTGTTACATCTATTCTTCGTTCACCAAACTGTCAGAATAACACGAATTGCAGCAGAAGCTTTTGAAATATTTTTCTCAAAAATAATTGTAACACCTTCGTTTGGATGGAAACATGATTGACGAACGCTTAACCCTAGGCCTGCCCGAGGCAGGCTGCCTGAAAATTGCGCTAAACTAATTCGCATCCAACATTTCCGCGCCGGTAACGGTTACCCAAAATGAAAGTGGGGGAAAACTTTCGGAAAACCATGGGAAGAAGCACGGATTCTGCCGAAGCAAAACTTCTGAAGGTGCGCTGCGCTCCCGGGGTAAAACTTTTTAATGCCAGCAGAATGGCCTTGAACTGGTTTTCCGGTCGCTGTTGGCGTCTTCAGAAAGGAACACGTGCTGGAGCAAATTGGTGCGATTGAAGGCTCGTTAAACGAGGGAAAACAGTTTAAAACGATTCAGAGGTTTGCTTGCTGAATCAATCCTGTGCACGTAGTCTTACGCCGTCGGATTTGTAAACAAATTACTTGTCGTATTTTTTATAGTTATTTGCTTTAACATATGAATTCGTTAATGTTTTCAAGTTTTTATCTCGATCAAATAGATCAGTTTGTTTTTATTTTAAGTAAAAAAATTCTCACAATCCAAATCCTCGTAATAGATAGCATCGGACACAAATGAGTATTGGTTAATCACACGTTTAAATACCATACTTCCAGTACACAACGTTTAGAGAACTATCATGTAATGCTTGAGCGGCGATGAATAATTTCCTTCCAATCGATGGTTTGCCCAAGACACCAGAATATCTTTTGACATAGTCGTTATCGGGTATGGAAGCGTTTGGAATTCAATGAAATGCTCCACACAAACATGTCAAGATCTTTCCGGTACCGATGGAAGGGACCAACCTCAACGAAGGTCTGCTTACCGGAATGTAAAGTACAAACGAGCATCATTTGACCATGTGTTTGTGCCGCTTGTAATCTTACCAGAACCGTTCCAGAACGGTCCTTGCTTGACAAACATTGAATAATCGTCTTCTTCGTATCAGATCGTTGAGACGTTAGAATAAAATTGCGTCCAGAGAGAAATAATATAATAGAAACGAATCTTTCATATTTACTTAAATCCAAACATGTCAAACATGTTCGTTTAGATTGAAATGTAGAGAGAAAAGTGAAACTATCCTAAATGCCTGGTGCACTATGCAATTTATTTTTTCAAATTCAACATTTTGTTTCCTTGGTTCCAATGCTATCGTGCCAAGGAACACATTGATGGAAAATATGTCTTGTACCTTATTTCAACACCAACAGTCAATCATTTAATAAACCTGGTGTTAGTTTCCGGTGGTGGATGCCTTTTACCTTCACAAAAGCATATATTTTGCAATGCGATGTCAGCATGCCAGTTCGTCAATTTGTTCCTGTGTGCACATGTCTTTGTTCTTAATCTGCACTACCTTTCTTCCCTCTAACCGGGACGGGGTTAGTTAGACAACGTTTCCTGTTTCTTTTTTCCCTTTTCTGACGCTTCATCCATTTCCCTCCGGAAACGGATATCCTAGACCATTGAAGCGTACCTTTTTTTTTGTTTCCTTTCCTTTCCCCCTATGTTTTGGTCGTTCCTTTCGGGCGAAAAAGCGTCTGCCGGAAACATGAAAGGTTAAGCAACAAACGATGTGCTCGGTCCGTTCCGGTTGTCGACAGCTTCCGGAGCAATGGAAGGAATTTCATGACCGTCGGTGGAGCGGTCATGTTTGGCTTCCCACACCAATTCTTTTCCTCGCCGACATATACACACATGTACACAAACACACCCACACACACTCGTTTGTAGATACATGTTTTATTCATGAATCTCGATTCGAATCTTTTGTTATGCATTGTTCCTGCGGGTAGAAGGCGGGCCCAGGCCGGATTGTCCCTCGTATCCCCGGTGGTCCCCGTGGGGTCCCTGCGATCACATCCGCCCTTCATTCTGTCAACATCCTTTCCTGATGTGATGACGAAGGTAGTGTCGCTTCTGCCAGCTAAATTTACAACTGACCTATTGCAGCTGCTGCTCCGCTTCGTATTCGATGCAGCTTTTCAGCTGTCCTGACAATGATTTAATCTAGAGCTGGATAATAAATTGACTTTGGCCGGGCTGTGGACTATCGTACAGCTGCACTCGCTTGACCAGATAACCGGTGTGATAACGGGATGGTGAAGCGCCGAAAGGGTCACGCGAAAGAGAAGAAAGGCTGCAGAATAGCCAAAACCAAAAAAAGAGTTAACATATTCCCACAAAAGCATCTTCAACCGGGGTGGTGCTGCTGGTAGGGAGTGGAAACGAGGGGTATGTTTTACATCGCCATCGGCATCCCATGGAAAATGTTTGCAAAAGCAGCCTTCGGTATTTTTGGAATTTTAACAACGATCCTCCCGGCGCTGGGTTTGTCGAAAGTCCATCGCAAGGAAAGCTTAAATGTCACCGGCGTGATGACACATACCGAAATCCACACACACACACACGCCCACACCCGCACATTGGTTGGTAATTTTTCCCACCGTTCATCACATTTCAGACTCGGGGAGCTTTTCCGTTTGGGTTGGCCGTTCTTTTCCAGTTTGCCTGATAATCGCTCATACATAATGCATGGCGCTGATGTTGGATGTTCACTTTGAACTTGTAATCGCTGATGGGATAATATTGGAACAGACTTTTTCGTTTGACTTTCCCCTGTTCGGCAAGAGGAACGTTTTAAATCAGAGGTCGGTTGTGCGACCGAAAAGAGTTTTGCTAAGAGCGAATGCTTGTATCGTTTGATTGGAGGTTTGTTACGTTTGTTTAACTTACCCTTCGCTCTTTGATTTGGAAGGCGAGAATTAAATTTGAAATGATTTATCGGTCTTTGATAGAGCGAATTTCCCCAAACAAAAGCAGCTGGTACCGTTGGTTTTTGATCTTCCCGATGCGCCAGGGAACATAAAATTAAGGTAGATTTTATTAATGAGCTCCAAACAACGCCCTGTGAGCTCATTAATCATACGAGATAAATGATACATTCACCCATCAATCGTCTTCCGGCGACATCGAGAGCTTACCGGTGTGGGCGTATGTGTGAAGAATTAATTTACAAGCTTACAACCGGTGGCCGGAACACCGGTTCATCGATGTGTTTTTGCGCGCTTACGGACAGACAACAGTAGCTGCCGTTCCGGGTGATTTTGTGCGCCCATCCCGCCGAGAGATGGATGGGCCATTTTGGCCTTTGAGTTGTGGGGAGGTTTTTCGCTTCCTTGCTAATTGATCTGCCGTTCCGAATCGGAAACTGTGATCGATGGGGCTGAAAGCGCACAGGTTGGGGCGGCGAAAAGCTCCCCCGAGATGTTTCATTTTCGGGCGATTGGTTTTGCACACTCGCTGCGCACCGGTGCCGTTCGCCAGCATGTGTTCCGTGTCACGCTTCAGTTTCGGGACCTAATTTAATTAGACATGGTGGATCACCGAAAACAGGTACCGGAAGCGCCGGAAAGTGGATGCTGCCGAACGGAAATCAAATTATCTGACACCATTTGAGTTCTGGCGGAAGGAAGCGTCGAATGGACGCGAATGACTGCGATAAAACTGTGTTTAATCAACGGAAGAAAAGAAAATTCATAAAAGTGGAAAAAAAATCTCTGAAACCGATTGAATCAATCAATAACGAATATTGATAAATGTTTTTTCCTCTTTCAAGCGAAAAGCCATTTGATCGTAGAGGCATATTGGTGTTTTTATACCTCGAAAAGTCTCAGTCACTTTCGCCTCACAGAAGGAAAAAACACATATTGTCAACCGGTGATTGATTTTTGAACTGTCCATTTTGTGGACTTCCGCAGCAAACGTTGTGGCCGACGCGATTGTGCTGAGGCGCCGAACGATACGAAAGCCGGAGCTCATTAGTCCAATAAACATAAATTGTTCGATGAATGTTACATTTTCAACAAGATTTTTTCCCACCACACACAAAGCCCTTTTGTAGCTTTCATTCATCAAAAGGGACAGTTTTTGTCGCCACATCCCGTTCCGGTTTTTTTTCTCGGGCCACGATTTTAAGCGGAAAAAGGGTCCCATTTCGGCCCAATCATTCAAACGAACCGGCACTAACGACCGGCATGCCGTTGTGTTTGGTTTTTAATTGGACCCAAACCCGTTGTGGAAAACTTTTCGTTCCGCAAATTCCTTTATTAACTTGTTAAAAAGATTTCCTTTTTTTCTACTTCGTACAATTGTGTTTGCGGGCTCAGGAAAGTGATTCAAATTTCCGGAGTTTCGGTTTGCCAAACGGTTCAATGATCGTTTTCCTTCGCCATATAAAATCTAAGACCTACCATCATATATAAACACAAAACCTTGTCCTTAGAAAATGATGTTTTATCGGTAAATATTATGTTAATGATCGGTAAATATTATATTATTATATGAATAGTCATTATTTTATCATAAAATCGTTTCATCTTTTCATTCTTTACAATCGTCTAACAATGCTGTTTCTCCTGAGGAGGAAAACCTGAAGTGTGGAAAATGGCACGTTAATGCTTTGCAAAGTAGTTTATAGCTTTGCGAAAATAATGTGGCGAATAAAAGCGATTGAACTGAATGGATGGTTTCGCCCTAGTTGCATATGTACCGTTGCACCACTCGATAGATATTCGGTAGCAGATGAGCATCAGGCAAAGGTTGAGATCTGCCCCGACAACCGGTCGATGCCGTATCGTTCATCTCCGAAATCTCCAAAAGCTGGAGGGTTATGAGTTCGCTGCTCGTTTTCCCTTTTGTCCCATTTTTGTAAATGAAAACTGTCACAATATGAAGAGGAATTTGGTAGTCATGAGAAGCGGGAATGTAAGATCGAAGTATAATTTTTCCTGACGACCATATCGAAAGGGGTTCATTGAAACCAGTTTTCCATTGTGTATGTCCATTGTTCGATAGCGAAAGTCAATGTTCGCTAGTTTGGTTTAGTTTTAACGGCACGAAGTACTGCACAGAAAAAAAAAACCATCCGAGCTTTAACGTATCAGAGATTGGTAACCTATTTTGGTACATCGAACACAATGTTGTGCATCCCAGTTTGTGGTTCAAACGCGTGATGTTGATGACAGCGATGATAGTGAGCTTATACAGCGTAGACATATTAAACACACTGAATTCATCTCGTTTTATTTGTTGTGTATTATTATTAACGGTCCGAAAGACAAATGGAGCCGCACGGTATGGCACGACGGGCTAATATTTGTACGACCGCAAAGTGGTCACAAACTTTGTGGTCTGGCCAACGGCCCCTGGCAACCGTCAAACCGGCCCGAGCGAAACAAAGCGGCTCAAGAGGATGAGTAAACATGCCATTCCAAGAAGCTAAGCTGCGAGAAATCCCTTTCCGTTGCTTTTGACCCGGTCCAGCGACTTTGGGGTCGTTCCTGGGAATAATAATAATAAGCTAGTAGATGAGAAAGTTTATTTCGGAGAATTTTGTAGAACAAAGACTTCATTAGCGTCGCGCCACGTGGCGCGTCTGCGGTGGAAAGGGGACGGGCACGGATTGCAGACGATCAAACAAAGGTATTGTTGTTGGCATCATAAATTTGTGCTTTGGCGATGCATCCGTTCGTTTTCACCGAATTGCTCTCGCAAACGAACGGAAAAGTTGAACGATATGAATATTTCCCGGGACAGGATGCGAAAATAAAACTTAAAAGAGCAGGAACTGTACAGGTAATGAAGACTTTCCATTGTTCAAATCTGCATTACAATGAATGAGTAATATCTTGATCATTAACATAATTGAGCGTGCTCTCTGAGCGGGTTCCAATCATTGTTGATACTCGAAGAAACACCTGGTCGGTACACCTAATAATCATTAGTTATAAGATATTCATATGTTAAATCATGATCATGCTTCAAATAATGCTATTTTTAACAGTGTTTAACATGTAAACGAATAAAAAAATACTGCCACGTTTCGTCATTATTTTTTAAGGACGTTTTTTCAATCTATCATTGAATCAAAACTTTTAAACAGTTCATCTTCAAAAACTTCAAACGATAGTTATAACCAATAAGAAAATCCTATACTTTCTACTGTGAAAGTTTCAATATAAGTAATAGTAATGCAAAATTGGCCTTTTCGGTATCGCTTCATACTAACACATCGATTGAGTCCCACACTATTGTTCACGTTTTTGTTCTGCATGTCATGGAAGGTGGAAATCGAGAGAAAATTCTCTGCTGAAGGCGAAAAGGCTGCGCCTCGTTCCGGAAAAGGTTGTCAAAAGCAGCGATGCTAACTCCAAACGGTTCTAGGAAAAGAAAGAACTTACGCGTGATCTCCGGCATTTCGGCTCGAGCACTGTAAGTGATAGTAAGCGAAAAGTTTTCTTTCAATTATTGTGGCTGTCGGAATATATCACCGTCCTACGCCGTGTACGAAAACAAATAAATAAAAGAACGAACGAGCATAAACATGCTTTCCAGAAGACAGCATAAAAATGCTGGCAGATAAAATGATGACCCTTGTGGCGGCGAGAACAAGCCGAAGTCGGCCGCTCGGGAGAAGGAAGAAATTTCGGATTGGAAATGAGTTTAGCTGACAAAAGCAAATATTTACTTAGTATTTCTTCCTTCCTCCGAATGCTTCCCCTTGGCGTGCCTGTGCAACGAAGGAGAAGTGAAGTTAACGGTTTGTTTCGGTGCAAAATCAATTAGACATGCCAGTGTTGTTTTCGCTCGCACATTCCCGTGACGAATTTCGATGCCAGCTGGGGAAGACAAAGTCAACAACTTCATTTTCCCGACGCAACACGGTGGCGTGGATTGCGATTCGCCCGCAGCCCTCCGACGCCCAGGGGAGCGTAATGGGAAGGACCAAGTTTATTTAGATAGTACTTCTGGCGGTACAATGGCAAGTTTCTTCTCGGAGTGCTAAATGGTGCTCCGGTGTCGATACGAAGATCGAATTCATTACCCCGTCAATGGCAAAGCATTACACTCCACGAGAGAATTGTAACCAGGTTTGGGATTGGGAAATTTAATGACTCGCAATTTGCTTCCTTAGTTGTGCGCCTTTACGATTTCCATCATTACACCGAACGCTGCTTTTGTCTTTGAAAACAACTTAGAATAAAAGACGAATTAATGTAGTGACGAACTTGATGGTAGATTTAAAAAAATACTGTGAAAAACATGTTGCACAGTATTTAACTATTAAATATTTAAATAGAATGTTGAGCTTTATATATAATACATCCTTCAAAAAAACTCATTTGAAACTGAATATATCAATAAATATTGAAATACCCTTGCAAAATATTATACATATGTCCGTTACGGCTGTTTAACTTTCGTGTTCGAGTCCATCAAGTATGAATATGAAATAAAATAAATTTTCTTGACATGTAAACATCCATTTAACTGAAGGGAAAATACTACTAATTAAGCTTTTTATCCAAATTTGTATTGAAATGGAGGCGCATGGTGTTTTCAAAAGAATATCGTTATTCTACCATTTTGCTAACTATGATAACACACAAGTCAGCGTTGACTGTCTTAGTAAGCGTAGATGTAATAAGAAACATAATATTTCTTCAGTCCGAGAAAAAAGATAGTTCCTCTTTGTTGCTGCCTTTATAATAACTTTAACAGCAAAATAGCACCAACTTCTTCTAATGTTTAATCCTCTTTCATTTTCAGATTCTACTAGCATCCTTTCTGCATTACGTATCAACATGACGTCACCGCTTCCTCTGTTACGCTCGTTTTCGACCGAAAACCAGAACCGAGACTGGAGCAAACGGTTTTCCCTGCGCATCAAACAGAAGAGCAGCAACGATGGCAAGTTGGTAAGTTCGGTAAGGATGAACAGAAATATACCCACCACCACCGATTACGTACAACGTAATTCGTGGGGCAATTCCGGACCGAATCTCCGGTGACCTTTACTTCAGACGTTTTCCCTCGGGGGAACGGGGGGCGCACGCTAGGTGTATTTGTGTGTGTGTGTGTCACTGCCGTTTATTTTTTGGTTTTTCTCAAGCACCCAGTGACATGTTTGAAATACCGTTTGGGCCACCGTTTGGGCACCTTACACAATCTCACCAGAAATAGAAGTCACGACACCGCCATCTCCCCCCCCTCTCAAGACACTGGCCGAAAGCCCAAACACTCTCTTCCACGTTTGTTGATTATGTTTCGTTTCTTTCGTTCCCCCCTCAATTCACCGTGTAACCGGCACGACCACCACCCCACCTCCACCATCACTCAAACGGCAACAACAACAAACCCACCATCCCCGGGCACAGGACTTTGCGTCGTTGCGCAAGAACAAGTTCGCACGGCGCTGCTCGTCCCTGCGCCAGCAGCCCACCGACCAGACCACGTCCTCCGTCACGCTGGAGCTGGAGTCGGCGTCGCCGGCACATTCCATGACCATACACGAGAACAGTTCGCCCAAGAAGCCCAAGTGGGAGGTCATCGAGCACTTCAAATCGAACGTCCGCGGCCAGGAGTCGATCAGCAGCAGTCTCATAGCGGTAAGTGTATGTGTGTGTAAGTGTATTTCCACTGGTATCTTTTTCCGATGGCAGGTATGAGCACTCAATGGTCGTTCTAGGTCTAGGCAAGGTAGCTGCACAACATACCTGCACATAAGATAGCAATAACAATCTATGATTAATGGCTTGGAGCTGATTTTTCGTTGTAGTACGATTTTTGCGAGTTTGTTCAACGTCTTCGGTGCTTCCGGGAGTGCAGGAAGATTGAATCAATATTGAGTGCCTGCATCAGCGAAATCGATCGCTTTCGGTTTGATGGAAATCATTTTTCGTTCAGCGCCTCTTCGAGCCGAATGTTCGCTTCTCCGCAAAAGTGCTTCACTTCCGTTCCGGCTTCAGGTTGTTAATTGTGCTTTAAGACAATGAGAAACCCTAAACTCAATTCCATGTAATCGATCATGCTGGTGGCAAAACATTGCTGGTTGGTTGCCGGTTTGCTTCGTTCGTGCCCCAGATTTTGAGGCGGAAGGAAAGTTCGCCTCCAATGAGCCGGAAAAACTTTAACCCCACCATGGTATTAATAAATTTCTGCAAGCCGCCCCGGTGTGCGGAAACGTTTGCCACGTGCTTCAACCAGAGTGTTCCCATCATCAAGCATAAGAGAAAGGAATATCCGAACCGTTTCCTCTCGCTAGCTTCATTTCCCCCTTTTCCCATCACGCCCAAGCTCAAGAATGAATCGGTTAGCTAACAATCCCGTACGAAAACACATCGAAACCGGTGATATGCAATCGAGCGATTCGGCATTGCCACACGTTTGCGATCGGATTTATACGTTTGTCTCCATCTGGTTCGTTCGTTTCGGGTGGGTTGGGTATGCTGTGCTTCATCTGCTTCCTCCTGCCTTCGGCAAACGACGCGTATCGGCTGATGCCACGGGAATGCTAAATAGCAGGTCGCTGTGAAATTCTGAGAGCTTTTCCGCATGCCATAACGCCAGCATCCATGAAGGGCTGATAGGGCTCCGCTACGATCTAGCTGTACGCATTCTTTCTCCGGACCGATGCCAACGAAGGCAACGGCTGCGAACGGTAACCTTTGGTGCGCGATCTGCGTCTCGCAGTCAGATTTAATAAAATGTAAACGACATCGAACGAACGATATGCGCCACCAGCAGAACTGCTTTGCATACGTTGGAATGTTATCCGACGCAGGGCCAGAAAGGATGTCTAAACTTTTCACCCAATGCAATCGTGCGTGCGTGCGTCGATGCGGGCGAGCGTGCGGGTGAGTGTGTGAAAACGTTTCGTCATCACACCGCCGTCGAACGAAACAAACCCGGTCGGAACGATCGAAACGGTTAGAGGACTCTGGATTGGAGACCAAATTTTGTGACAAAGCTTCGAAAGTAAATTAAGTTCTTCCAAAAAATCCACAAAGTTTCGTCTGGATCCATGAAATGTTGGCTCATCAAATTGTGGAACTGTGGTGAGCAAAGCAGGCTTATGCCTTCCAAAGGAGGAAAATCAAAGCTTCATCATTTACTTCACCGAAACTCTACTCAGGTTCATTTTCAAACGCGTTGCGTCGGAGCAAAAAGAACGAACGGCCAGCGAGGTGATCCGTTGGAAAAAGTGAAATCCTCCCCCGGTGTATCAGCGATCATCCCCGAAAACGGTGCGATGTAAAGTTGGTAAATAGCTTCCATCGACCAACAGCACGTCCTGGAGCGCGTTGTTCGCTGGGTGAGTCCTTATCCCAACAGGACATGCTTTCAAGCTGCTTTTACTGGAACTGACAACCACAATGGAGTATGTTTGTGTGTATATATGTGTGTGTGTGTATGTGGATTTCCAGTAACCCTCGGTCTATGAGAGGTCGCTATCATATCGCTTTGAGCATCACCAGCATGGCGATAGAGGCGATTACTGCATCCGCCAAAGGACATTCACAGGAATTTCCCTGCACAGCTTTGAGGATCCATTTCCCCATGGAAAACCCACTTCCCTTCTGGAAGTGTTCCTCCTTTTGTTCGTTGTGGTAGAGAGCGTTTAAGGAAAGTAATTGTTTTATGCACGTGAAGCGATAAAGCGTGTTAACGTGGAACACACTCATGCTTTTTCGTTCTGCAGCATGCGTCAAAAAATTCAGATCCTGGCTTCAGTAATGGTTTGTGCAAGCGAGTGGAAAGAATCCGAACGCGTGTGCAGGACAATCGCGATACTCACTGTAGAGTCGAAGATATAAAGGTACAAGCCAACCATTAAACGTGTAGGTCCATTGTAGTGGGAGATGTTTTCACAAGATTGTTTCCCATGAGCTGCAAATATTCCGCAGGCTTTCCTTTTCATTCACACCTAGCTAAAACTGGCTACAAATTTGGAGATTTTTCAAGGAAATTTAGCTTTTAAAATAAATCCCTCCCGAATTGCGCCCAGATTTCAGAGCGAACTTACAGGAACGAAGTACGAAATGTAATTCAAAAATGTTTCCACCCGCTTAAAGTGCCGATTTCCCGTAACACAACACGGTCATAAAATGCCGTCCACGCGCTGGTGGATTTTTGTTTCCTTCGGTGTCTAAGCATTTCTATTTTATTTTATAATCTTCTGAAAGCTTTCATAGCCTCCTCTTAACGTCACGGAAAGCGAACACACGGGAAGATGACTGTCGTCGAGCCGCCAGGCGGTCACAATCTCCGCAAAGCTTCCTTGGAGAATGTGACTTGACGTTTGGTGATATTTTATCGCTTTCCGAGCGAGTTGTTCGTATGGTTGTGCGTGTGTGTGTGTTTTTTTTTATAAAATCATTTTCCACCATGCGGTTCAGGGGGAAAAATAGAATGTAAACGAATGCGCTAAGGTGAAGAAAACTGGCAATAAAAGTCGCTCAAAGAAACACACTGGATGATGTTTGTAGAGTCACTTCCTGTTCCAACCGTTTGGGCGACTTGGCTACCTCTTCCTAGATGGCCTCTCTATGTTTCGCGGCGGAAGTGTCGGCGAACACTTGAGGCAACACTTTTATGGTCCGAAATCGACAAAACGTTCCACTGGGTAAGTAGTGGCTGGGCGTTTCAACATCCAACCTACCCCCGCTCGCTGTTTATGTTGGACAGTTTCCAAATTTTATAGCGCATTTGCAGTAAAACCCGCGCCGCTTGATCGTTTGGAAAGCAATCATTGCCATTTTGCGGTCGGCTGGCTCGTTTCATCGTTGGCGGGGGGATGGTAATTATAATTTTATTGTATTTTGAACTGCAGCTGCCAGCAGAAGCGGGACGCATCGCGGTGGATAGTGATTATGCGTCGGTTTTTTATTTAGCGGTGCTGCTTTGCTGTGCGGAAGTGCGGCCGGTAGATGTGTACGTTCAAAGCGACGTCAGCGCTCACTAGCAGTAGTGAGGGTAATTAAAGGAAATGAGATTTCGACATCTAAAAGACGCTCTCCGTTCGCTGCGGCCCCGTTAATTACAATTTATCTAAGATGCCATCAGCAGGACAGCAGGGCAGTAAAACTGCACAGCAAGCCGAGTGGCGGAATCAAAGCGCTTTAAAAGCATCGCTGTTTTATTACAGAGCAACAACAATAATGGTATTTGATTATTAAGTCGTAATTCGGTGAGTGTCTGTAATTATGATTTTTTTCTTAAAACAAAGATCCGCATTTTAAACATTATCTTCGTAGTCTTTTATTGGTGCGGGATAAAATTGACTTTGTACTTGTGCCGATGAAAGTATTCTGCATTCAAATCGTTTGTGAGCGACTTAATTTTTTAAAGTAGTTTTTAAAACCTAAACATCATTAAGAATTGTTATTGGAATACACATATGCATTCCTCCAAGAATCTTTTATGAAAACTTGCCTTTTTAAAACTGCCCAAATAACTAGCCTCTTTTCGTCGTAAATGACAGTTTTGATTATTGCAGCGTGGAGAGTATTGTCGGTAGTTCTTCCAAATGGGTCATGTTATCCCAATATCAATACTTCGTACATAAAACGTTGAATTTTAAATAGCAACTACTTGCGTAGAATAGTTTTCGGCTGCAGTGCAGCTTAAATGAGCAGAATTAGGATACATAACTCTCAATTCAAAGCAAAACCAGCTGTAACTAAAAATTTAGCTGTAAAAGTTCCACTTTTTTACAAAGTAAGCATCTTTTCTATGAATCCCACAGAATGTTCTCTTTCGACAACAAATATTCCTAGTACTTGTGCAAAAATGCTCACGCTTGAATGCAAAACTATTGCTGTGCTGAATGTTTTCTCGTTTTACCATTCAAAATTCACATTTTTATGAGTGAATATTCTTCCTTCTGTAATCTGGTTGGAACGTCCATGGAAAAACACGGTAGGAAAAGAGAATTTTCTATCGTATTAGGAGTTTCGTGGAATAAAATTGTACATATGGGTGAAGTTGTAACGGAAGCGCTTTTAAAACTTCCTGAATAACTATGTTTATGCTGCCCTAGCAAATGCCCACACACAACCATGTGAAACGTATTACTTCTAAAGCATGGTGTATGTCCGCAACAATGCAGCCCACCAAACGTACGGAGTGTGTAGTTTCTGGTGAAATGAAATTCATCCTACCATATGCAACAGTGTGTGCACCGACCAACCGAAGCGTTCACCGTGCATTCAATCTGCCTCGGTTTTTACTCACGAAGTAATTTGCTCGTCGTTCGGTGAAACGAGAAAAACCTACGGAAAGTGAAGCAAGAAATCATCATACCGAAAAAAATGGAGCGGATTATAAATTTGGAACGTTTCCTACCGCACTATCAAACGGGCTTTGGTTGCGTTATGCTGCGGAGTTAGTGCTAAGCGGGGATGATGCTTACTTTCCTCCAAGCAAAAATACATCGGACGGATTGCATCCTTAGCATCAGCTCCTTGGGTGCATTTTTCCTTCCAGCATCCAGGAAGTGCATCGTTCCGTTGCGGCGGCAGCCAAGCCACACGGCTAAGGATGTGATAATGATGATAAGCACGTTGCCATCACTGTTAACAAGGTTCGGAATCAGGATGATGAATAGGTTTACGTTTTTCTCACCTCCCTTCTCCCACACGGTTTCTCCGTTACCGCCATTCGTTATACGGTGGCTTACCGAAGGAAAAGGCGACACTTGGCACGCTGCCGAAAGAATGAAAGGACGAGGTGAAATGGTAATTTGCGTGAAATGAGGAAGCAAATAGCTCCGTGTCGCTCCATCACCGGTGCTCCGTGTGAGTTCTTCCGTTGTAGCGGACGGCTATGCTTATGGAGATAAATGAAAAAGCATTGTGTCATGGCTCCCATAACCGTCGGTGTGCGGACATGAAGAAGATGTGGTGCAATTTTTCACTAGCTTGTCGCTTCTAGTATAAATATAACCACGTTTACCATTCAGCTGTTCAGTGGGGGCTTAGCTAAGGTGTGAAGTTTTCATAATTCTTTGATCTTCGTTGCACAAGACTAGAGTTTTGAATTTCGCCCAAGTCTAGATTTGCATTGCATTAAACCTCTTCCTTGAATTTTCTTATTATTTCATTTCATCAACCTCTTCCTTGATATAGAAGTTGAAAAAGATTATCCCTAAGCAGGTTAAGCTTAACAAATGTACTTTACGTTGGGAACTGTTTTCACCTGCTTGCATCTTTTGCATGGTTTCACAAGATAACAGTTGCAGTTGCGAGGTTTAATGCAGTCGATGGAAATTACATCGCTATGTTATGTACTTTAGAGGGATTAAAACATTCACCTGAGGGTATTTTGATTCTGGAATAAGTATCCCAATTGCACTTAACACTCAAAGTTATTTGTTCCAAGCTTCTGGTCGTTAAACTATTATGATTCTTCATTTCAGTTTAGTCACGTTATTAACCGTTTACTAGCTGCAAGTCCAATTACTCTCCAAGCTCTGGGGAAAAACTTTTCCAGATTGTTTGTCACTTTTTTGTACACCAACCGAAAAGGAAAGAAACACCGCCCAAAGTTAATCATAAGATAGTCATAAAAGTGTACCATAAAAGTACATTAACGGCCTGCCGATCGTGGACCCGCGGCGTCGAGTTGCTACGGGACGCCGAGCCGCTGACTCGATTTAGCTCGGACCGGATTAACTTTTCGCGTGATTTATGAAAGATTTAACGATGTCTCCGGTGACCTCCGTGCAAATTTTCTGCCCGATCCCAAACGCAAGCAAGCAAGCGGGAGCGCCCAAACTGAGAACCGTTTATTAGCGGACGGTGAATGAGTTTTCGGGATTAGTTTGTGTTTTTTCGGGGGCAAGGTTGTTGCTTGTTTCCCGCTTCGCGGGATTGTTGCCAGAGTTTTCCCCCCTCGCACCGATACGGTTTGTTCTCGTTCTCCAAGGAACGCAAAACGGCGACCGGCCCAGGGTCGGGACTGAGCAGTGTGTTTTAGGTTCGCTTCCTCGAAAGTTTATTAAATCTTCACTTTACGCTTGTTTAGGTTTATTCTTTTGATGAAAAATTAATGGAAAATGTTGTGTCGTTGACGCTTCTCCTTCTTCTCGCTTCGCAGGCCGGCGTGACGGCGTTCAACCTGGACGACACGAACTCCAACTACTCCGGCACGCCATCGATACGGAAGAAGAGCTTCCAGATTTACAGTGGCGCAGGTAGGTACACTCGGAGTGTGGGCAGGCCGTTAGATGTCTCCTTCACCGAAATGGACTCGCCTCGCAAAAATGCACAGCAGATAGAAAGCGCGGGGTTTTTATTTTTGATGAAGTCCTCGAACGGCACCTCCCGAGGGGAATAATTCGTCAAATTTTTGGCTCGTTAGGAAATGCGTTTACTTTGGCCCGGTAACGTCCTCGTCGCCGAGTGCCGCCGTGTACGCGCGCGGGAAATTCGTAGCCCAACAGGGAAATCATTATCAAATTGTATTAATCATAGCTGGGACCTAATTGAATACGATAGAATTATCGCTCGGTGCGATAACAATTTCGCTTCTCGCGCATATCGCTCACCGCTGAACCACGATGCCCCAAGAGTAGAACGATATTGAGAAAGAGAGAGAGAGAAGAAATTTTCACTGGAGAAAACCTTTTTATGCTAGCAGGGGAAAGGGCCGTCATTCGGGTTTTTGTTTTAATTCCTTACTGTCGTACCTAGAGTTGTGTAATTCACATTCAGATTCATGAATCTGAATGATTTTCTGCGTTTTAGAGATTCATGAATCTTTTAATGAGAGATTCATGAATCCCAAAGATTCATCAAAAGATGAAAAGTTAGGCGCAAAAAAATTGGCAGAGGGATCACCTTTTTTTGGAAGGATTTCTTTCGTCATGGAAGAATCACGTAGATTCGTCCAAGATCCATGAAAGATTTATGAAAATTCATTAAGGATTCGAAAGATTCATAAACGTTTGAAGATTCGAATCCCAAAAGATTAATGAATCCATCTGAACGAATCTTAGGCGAAAGATTCATATGAATGAATCTCGCCAAAAGATTCATAAGGCACAACTCTAGTCGTACTTGCTTGAAACCGTCACTGGGTGCGCTCTCCCGGAGTGCGCACCCTTGGGGATAGGGAAGTTGGAAAATGTTGCCCGGAGGGAAAATTAGACTCTGATGTCTTGCAGACGCCCACCCCCGCGCTCGTGCCGTTACATTAATTACAAATTCATATTACATTAATTAATAATAAACCATGTGGCGCTGTCGGCAAGGCCATCCAGAGTCTGCCATAGTTTGAACCTGGCGTTACTGGCCTCCCGTTCCATCGGCTGGAGTTGACTGCCGCCGACTCCGAATGCTTTCCACCAGTCGCTTATCGCAGGTCAAACGGCGGGTTGATATGCAAATCAGGTCACCGGCTCGGAAAAAGCTTTAAACTATCCGGGCAAAAACACCGCATCCTCAGCAGCAATAGTTTATGGTGGTATTCATGAGCAGTAATTTCGCACTTCACTTCATCGGGCCGGATTAGGGCCGGTTTGAAGTGGATCAAACTGTACGACTTGGGCTAGGTAGGTGATAAAAAGCAAAAAGGGTTGTTGTTTTTTTTTTTTTTTTGGTGGATGTTCATCTTCGGGCGAGTACTGCAAAAAGGTTCATCGAGTTAATTTTAGACTCTTGAGAAGGGGTATCGGTACCTCAACTCCCGGAGGTGAACGCTTTCGCACCCTCGTTAACGCCGTTCGAAAGCAATCGAAACCTACTGACCTTTTGGCTGCTGAAAAGGAGGTTTAGTCCCTTCCGACACGTGGCCAGCTTCTAACGAGATATTTTTCCAGCAACAACATGCCAAACACGTAATATTCTGATCTTCTTTGATCGTTGATGGATGTTTGAAAATAGAAAGATAACGGTTTCGCAGTAACTGTGCAATGAGACTGTGTATCCCCGCACTCCTCTCCAACAGGTTTGTGTAAGCCTCAAAGTAAAAGTGATCGCCAGACCAGAAGAATCATTTACTACCCGATTCGATAGCAGGACACTGTTCCTAACATTATTAAATTGAGTAACCCCTAGGTCGTCGGTTTCCGGTTCATTGGAACCGAGCAAAAGTCCGGTGAGTTGTCCCGCTTCGTAGCAGTTCTTTTTTCTCGTATCCCTGCAAACAACTTTACCTCGGTGTTGCGCGATAGAGTGGACCTACCTAGCTCGCCAATCTATTGATGGTCCTCGACCGGGAGCCGGTAGGGAAGCTTTCTTGGCTGTCATGTTTGCATGCGAAACGAACGTGTTTACACGGCGTGCGACTTCCGGGTGGGGCTTCGCCGGTCGGTGCGGGAAAGTTGTCTGTAATTGAATCCACTCCACTTCTTCGTTCGGACGCTGGGCTCATCCACCTACCAGCCTAGCTCAGCTGGTCGCTGTCCTCGGTCGGGGTTTGTCTACGTGCTTCATTGCTAGGGATTCACGGGAGTAAGGGAGATTGGAAAATGTCGTCGGGGCAGCGGAATCGGTGGGAGGAAATTGACTTCACACGATGTTTGAATACAACGACGACGAGATCGTCCTCGGCCAACGTACGGCCCCGTAAAACGGCGCAAGCAGTTCCACGGAACACATCAAGGCAAGTCAAGTGAATTGGAAAATGGGGACGAAATACAGGAAGAAGCAAAAAAAAACGATACCAATCCTGCAGTGCTTCTCAGCGCCAGAAGGAACCTGTGCCTCACATTGACTTCTTTGAAGTCACGAACTCGAGTCGCACCGTGGTTTGGATAGGGATTGGATTCGCATTTCGCAAACAGACCGGTTCCCTTTTTCGAGCGGATAATACGACAAAATGTAATCATACTTGTGTTTGCCCGTTGTTTGTTTCGTCCCGTTGACGAACAAGGCTTGCGCAACGGGGAACAGGGGGCGGGTAAAATAGGAACGTCGTGTCCCAATATCCGTGACGGAATTGAAGAGCTGTTTGTGCGCACACGGCACAGTGTCTGCAAAATGTGTGTATCCATTCCGAGTAACCTTGTTACGGGAAATCCATTTTCCACAATTTCGAAACAAGCGAAATTGTATTGATTTGATGCAAAACTCACACCTGGTTTGCGACCCGATGTAATAAAGTGACTTGTTTGATAAAAACCTTGCGATAAGCTTTGAAAGTTTACGCTTTTTAAAAATTCAAACATGGAAAAGATCACGTCAATTTTGATCTTCAAGACGTCGCATGGATTAAAATAAATTGTCCCCAACAAAAAAGGGTTAGGTCCTCTATTACGAAATTATCAATCGAACAAGTTGAGAACAAACTTTCTTATCCCCCCCTTAACTCCACCTCCTCACGAGTTATCGTAGGTGGCACTTTTCTCGTTATCTCATATGATTTCATTCTACTTTTATCACACCGAAGTCAAGTACAACGGCTCCGGTCGTTACCCAGGAAAAGGAAAACTTTTCCATTCGGGGTTCGCCGTACGCTCGACGGGGGGGACACGCCAATGGCAGACGAAAAGGACGCCAGCGACGGGCCAAACTAGGAGCGCAGAGGCGAAAAGTTAAAGTTTACCCGACGTTCCTAATGTCGTTCGACAACGTGAGAACACTTTGTCGCCCTTTGGGTGCTGGCGTGAGAGGAGCGTATCTAAAAAGTTGTGTTTGTTTGCCGTCCACTCGAGACGGTTGGCTGGCGGGATGCGTGCCGACATGGATGGTGGAAAACTTTCCACCAAAGCAGCTTCGAACACATGTTTTTGCAAACGGCAACCGGCAGTAATCGACGGAATGGCAATCGACTTGGTCAACTATTTATCAATGCCATGCCGTGACAAGATAAACGCTACGCGAAGGTGGCGCGCGTGCCGGGAAACGGTAAGTGCTTAAGGAGGATATTAAACTATCCCGAGCACCGGCGGGACACTCTCCGTCTTGACCGGGGAGTTACCCTTAATGGCCAACGAAATCGCTCCAAATCTCCCGAGAAACTAAGAACACAAATCTGCGACCGGGTCATAAAGGGCTCCGGTTGGCAAGGCGCACGTAAGCATTTAAGCGACGTGTTGTTTGTGTGCGTTCCGAGGCACTTTAAACCGCAGCGCTAATGGATGTACTCTACGTTTTCTACCGAGAACGTGCTAACAATTACTTTATGGCTTTTCTTTGGCAGGCGGGAGCAGTTACTTACGACCCGGGTCTTCGCCCGGTTCGCCCTATGAACACAATCTTGGTCGACTTCATCCGAGGAGAAGGGACCTCTGGGTGCTTTAAAGCCAGGAACTCTTGTCGGTCTTCGCTTGGAAGGTCCGTCCATTGTTGAGAGCGATAACAACGGAGCCCGGGCGTATGTGCGTGGGTCTTGCTTGAAAGCGAACGAGCGAGCCTCCCGGAAGTCGGAGCTCAAGTTATGAAATATGATGTTTATGTACGTTCCGTACCCTTGGGCATTTCATTTCACTCCGGTGGCCCCTTCCGCTCGCCCGACCATTCGACGGAAAAACGGTTCCTCCACGCGTGTGGATGAAGGTTTGTCCGGACACTCCCTTACCGATCCGAGTGCCAATATCTCGGCGGAAGGTGCTTCCGTAAATGATGAAACCCACCCCGGTGGGTGAGCAACTTCCGATTAACTGCGGTCGGAGAAGGTCGACCGGTGATCGGTTTACGGGCGGGACATAGAGGGACATCATTTGTGACTCAACGCATCGCAACGCAAGTCGTATCGAATCGAAAGAACCGAGGGCTGCCGTGGGGGCGTCCATCATAACAAACTTATTTGCTAGCAAAACCAAACAAACATGCACAGTGCAACATTTATTCATCGTCTCGAGGTTTTCCAGAGGGAAATTTCCTTCGAACGAGAAGTTCGGGAGGCAACTGTTGAACATAAATATGGCAGCAAAACAGCACTTTTCCGAGAAAGTGGACGGACTTGGTACAGTTTTCTGCCCCTCGTCGATTGCAAAAAGGTGAAATTGAAAAGATTCACCTGAGATTCGCTTTAAAGAGAAGGGTTGTCGAATTGCGCACTCAGTAGTAAGTAGGTCAAGGCGCGTTTTCAAACATTGGCCCCATCTCTTTCTCAAACTTTTCGATGATATCATTTTAATTAAATAATTTCTGTTTGCCTTGAATACACCCTCAAAAATGGTTCCATTGAGAAATTTGGAACGTGGAAATTTGAAGCAACAAAAACCAAGTAACAAACCTCCTTTTTCCGTTATGAAAGTATTTTGGGCGAGAAAGTATTTTGAGGCGAGTTCCGGCAAAGACTTGATCCCCGAACCGCCCGATTCTACCGTCGGCAAGGAAGACATTAATGCCACCGAGCACGCTGGCGCAACTTTTCCCACCCTTTGGTACACTTGGGCCATGAATACCATTATCCTTTGAAAGTGGATTCGTACTCGAGAAAGGCTTTAACCGAAAACCCCCATTGGGGGTTTTCCCGGCGTCGGAAACGGACGTTGGCGTGCGCGAACCGAAGGGACCGAACGACGAACCGAATTGAAATAAATCAGCTTAACTTTACCGTTCCGTCGACGGGATGGACTTTGGGGAAAAATAAAACTCAAAACCGGAAGCCAACCACTGGCAGCCATTTCCGGTGGGTTTTTTCACTCCTCATCCTGAAAGGCTGGTTCCATTATCCCCGACAAAAAGATCTGCAAAGAAGAAAGCGGTAGCTTTTTCTTTCGACGTCGGAAGCTTGCGAGTGCAACAGGAGGAAAAAGGGAGAGTGAAAGAGATAGAGAAGAGAAATACTCTTCGGGCGCGTCCCTTCTAAAAGGGAAATCGATGATGGATGCCTCGAGGACTCGATTAGTGATTGTTGAGGCTGCCGGTAAGCGGTACTTAAGAGGTCAACTCAAGCAATCGGTACGCGTGCGTTGGTTTGCCCTTCAAGCTGTCGGGAAGCGACCTGTTGAACTTCCCTTTACCGTCGGTGTGTGTGTGTGCTTGTATTGTGTGGGCGAGTGTTTGGCAACAGTTAGGACCAACTTTACCCGCAGGACGTCGATATTTGCATTTGTGATTGACTTGCTGGCCGCTCGAACTATCGCTCTTTAACGAGCTGCTTTAACTCGTGGAATCGATTCGAATGCCCGGCCACAAGATGCGGTCTTTCGAATAACAAGCACCGCTTCTAAGCAACACCTCTTCTCCTTTCCCCCCTCATCGTTCATGGAAATGATGTTTCTTGTTTAACTAAACCAAACGATCGAATGATTCGTCTCACAGTAACCGTAATTACTGTATCAGATTTAAACAAACGTCGAAGCTTGCGGGCGTCTATTCGGGCGCGGATGGTCGGACGGGAACGGATACAATTACTGTACCGGATCCGGGCTAGTAATTAGCATCCGAAATCGACTCGCATTTCGCTCGGGTCCATGAGTCCAGCTCGGATTGACCCATCCGCGTAGGTGCTTCAAGGTGCAAGTGCGTGTTTGCTTTGGAAAGAAAACCGCAACCCACAGTTTACACGCCAATTAGGGGCGAATTACTCTAATTGGGGTTAAGCTGGGGTGGGCGGCGGTCGTTACATTTAGAAAACGTTCGTATTACGGATGTGGATGATGGTACGGTTAGTAATCGCAATCACAATGTGTGCAATTTTGTGGTGGTGTACGTGGTGAAGTTCTGGAAAAGAATGGATATCGTAAATTTACGTGAATGACTCAATATTTCAAAATGATGAGGAGCTTGTTTTAAAAACTTCACGCTCAGCTACATTTTTCCAAGGTTTGTTAAAAGTCGGTGGCTTATAAATTATGTTTTAATACTTCGACTTTTGGGCTATCACGTGTATAAAACCTCCTTTATATAAAATACTAGCTCGAAGCCCCGGCGAAGCTCGGGGAGGAAAAATGTGACTAAAGTTTTTATTCTTGGTTCATTTTCTATGCTACATTCAGATTGCCTACAGACATATAAGTACCTGTGATATCACTCGGAAATTTTCTTTCATCAATAGTCTAGGGGGCAAAGTGCATGGGTGTTGTTCCGGAGGATCGGAGTTCGAATCTAGGCTAGGAAAAACTTTTTTGTTGACGGTTGTAAAAAATTTTTTTTCATGATTTTTTTTAGATATTTAAATTACTTTTTCAAATCTGATCATATTTTGTTACATAGATTTCAAATTATCATAACCATTATTAAATTAACAGCTTGGTGGTTCAATTTATTCACATAGCCATATATACCTGTATTTTCCCTATGCAATCCACTTGTACAACTGGTATACTGGCAGTGGTGCTCGAGCCTTGTATCAGAGGTTTGGTGTTCGAATCCCGAATGGGAAAATCTTTTATAGTACGAAATAAAATTTTTCTTCAAAATCTACGTTTGCCATTCAAGTAGCGATATTTCCTCACAATTTTTAACTTGTGCTATGGTTCCTCGGCAAGACTACGGCTTCGCTCTTGGTAAACCCGTGTTCGAGTCCCGGTTTCCACTTAGAGTCAGATTGTAAAAAGCATGCTTCACGTGCACTGTAAAAATGTAGGGTTTATTGCCTCATCTCATCACGGGACTTTGAAACTGAGATTTATAAAATTAAAGATTATTTTGTCTCTATTTACTATTTGAAAAATGAATACTTTGATTCTGTTGAGCTCATCCTAACTTTTAATCATTTCGATAAAATAATGATCACATTTAGTGCAATTAGATTGAATAAATGTTCCATTGATCCCCAATAGTTATTGTTGTTTACTTTTCAACTTAACATTTTTTTCGTTGCAGCCCATCCTTCTGGGTCAATCCTGAAAAATGTTGAATGTTAAATTTTCTTCAAAATATTCAAATTTTAAATAATAATTTGCTGTAATATTGGATGAAAATTCTTCCCGTCTTAACATTCAACTGATGGAAACTTAAAAAACCATAGAAAATAACTATCTTGCATTAAAATAAAGTGTATGAATCTTTCATTTTCCAGCACAAGAGGAACTGGAACCGCTGAACAACCTGAACATCAACAACACCACCGAGGGCGTGTTCGATACATCCCGCTGCTGGAACACGGTCAAGTGTTTGTTCAACGGTGTCATCTGCTCGCACAAATTCAAAAATGTCCAGGTAAGTCAACCGCAGCTAGCTGGTAGAAAAACACACTCCACGACACAGTGCTCTCCCCAGCCGGGAAGAAAAAGGGGCGGAAAATCCATCAAAAGTTTTTGCGTTGCAGACGCAACAACAACACGCTCGCCAAATCTTTCCCATCAAAGTTTCCCCCTGGTGGTGAAAATGGTGAATGAGAGAATGCTAAGAGCTGGTCTCCCTACCTCAAGACACACTGTGCATTGTGCAGGTACGAAACCTGCAAAGTTTGTCGGTGGCTTCAGCCTTCACTCAGTCGGACCGGGAGGATGAAGTTTGTAGAGATATTTCTTTTGCGTTATTCCTACCTTCTTTGGCTGGTCGCGGTAAAAGTTAAATATCGCTTAAATAGCAAGAAAACCGCGACGAGCAACATTGCCGATGCCGACGATGTTCGACTTTTATTCGCTCTGTGACCGCTGGAAAATCTGGACGCGGGAAAAATCCATAATACGGTATTAAAGAAAAAATTATAAGCGAGTTACCAGTTGTTTATTCTACCCACGTCGTGTACTTACTTTTATTCAATTTTCTCACCATTTCGAAGCAAGCTGATCTTTAGGAAGTTTGCCGTAGATAATGGTTGAAAATTTCACTTTGTTTCTTCTCTCCTTCCCTTTTTCCCGTTGTTACCGAAGAAAAACTTATGCCGTGGATGTCTCCAACGGGATGGGAAATTCTTGGTAGTATAAATGTGTTTTGTCCACCAGTTTTTTCACCAACTCGTTCAGCTTCCGGTTTTTCTCTCGCTCTGCAAGATGGGAGTGAAAAACAATCCGGTTTATCACGTTGATTACTTTCTTCTCGATTTTCCAACGTTCTGCATTTGCGTTGAAAACCACTAGGAACGAATCGCATTTCGGCGATACGCGTTCCTTCGCGTTGTTTGTTTATTTAAATTTGTTTATTTCAATTTCGCAAAAAAAGTAAGCTCAAATACACGAGAGCGAAAGAGAAATAACAACAGCACGAGAGGCGAGTAAATAAAACCGAATTGGAACAAACAGGAATAACGAATCAGCCCAGGACACGCCGGCTGTGGCCAGAAGCTTGTTTGCCTTTGCACCTGGAGAAACAAATAATTTTTATTACCGTTGAACTGCACGCCGCCGGAAAGAGGGCACGTTGCACCGAGAGGCAATGTTTCGTACTTGTTTTTTAGTATTTATTTTTCAACATTTCCACCGGCACCGTAGACGAGATTGCAAGATTTATGGTGAACCGAACGAGGCGAAAAAAAAGGAAGAAAAAAAACGGTGCTCCACTTGGAAAATGGAATAAGCATGAAACATTAATATTGCGAACAAAGAGCCGACCACTGCTGCTGCATCGTCCCACGGGAAATAGGGGGAAAAACAATAGCCACCGGGAAATGCATGTGCAATGCACCTGACATTCGCGTGCTCCACAACGGAACTGGAGTTTCATCAACGCACACTGCTACAATGGAAAGTGCTCGAGGGGGTGGTTCGGTAGGGGTTGGTTTTGAAGAGATGGTGTAAACTTTTTCCTTGTGCTTTTCCAACGAGAACCGCTTCGTCCTGCTTGGATCTGATACGCATCAGCATCGAGGCGGTTCCGTCGCTGCTTCCTCGTTTGGCTTCGGTTCGGTTGGCAGCAAGCCGAAGCCACCGGAAGTAAACCAATTCGCTTCGTTCGTTCCCTCCGAGACGGGTTATTGAAGGCCAAGCCGGTCACTCGGGTCGCTTGGAATGCGATTCGTCTTGCCAACACACAAAATATGCATAGCTTTTGGAAAGGAAGCGGAATAAAAATCGGTCCGGATTGAGTGCGCTTTCTTGCACACGTCCCGGGAATGGGTTATCAGAGTATGGAAATGAAGAAAGTTGATGACAGCGAGCGGACCACAGCGAGGGCCAGTATCTGATCAAACTAGCCCGTTGGTACCCAATGGAACCGAACCGATTCGTGTACCGTTCCGTCGGAAAACCAGCACCTTGCGGTAGTTGATTTTAATATGGCTTTCCATAGCGCACCGAAGCGCATTTCCGAGGACTGGCAGGTAAAGTGTTGGCGGTAAATTTGTCCGGGCAGAGATTGACACAAAGGAAGGCGAACAAAGACACCGACGATGGTGGTTTGGTACGATCGGTCGGAAAGATGCAGTGGAACAGAGATTTGCAATCGTCACAAAACAACGGATTTTGCGGTACGGCAGACGCCTTGGGGAGCGACAAAAGGTGTCGTCTTAAAGGTTTCCCACAGCGTGTTCCACTCTTTGTAAAACCTTGGAACAAGCAATGGCAGTGCTACTTTTCCCTCCATCCATCCCGGGGGTGAAGCCCTACGAGAGCTTTCCCGAGCTATGCCTTATCACGATGGAACGGTACCGGTCGGTTGAGCGCATCTCGTTTCACTCCGGACGCCACTGCTTTATTACAGCATAATCGAAAAAGGGTTTTCCCTATTTCGCCGCTTAAAAGGAAGCATTTTTCAATCTTCTTACCATGGTGGACCCATTTTATTTTACTTCGGTCCCACACGACCCCTTTGGCCCTTGACTGGATGGAGCAGCATTTTACCGGCGGTGCCACAACAACAAAATAATGCCGAGGCACTCATTTACACCCGCAACATGGGAAAAACATTTTTCCAATCCGGTCCCGTACCGAGCTTACAAAAAGGCTTCTGTGGGGGAACGGGAGAAAAAAAAACAAATCTCTGGAACTTTCAACAACCATCAACCGGGGCCGAACAAAGTGACTGTTAATTAGATTTCGTTCAAGCAGGCTAGAGCAGACTCTGGCTCACCGTGACGTCCCCTGTGCGGGGTCGGTGATTTTCTCCCCATCGAATCGGACCATCGGTTTTGATGTATGCGAGCCATTTTTGATATGTTTTTTTCCAAACACAATTTTCCCTGCTAGTTTTCGACCCTTCGTTCCCCCGAACCACTTATGGAAATAAGCTTGTTTGAAGGTGCGCCCCCCTGTTGGGTTACCTCATCGGAAAGCCTTCACCGCAAAATCACGGCACGGTCCCGGGGGGTGGTGAGGGGTGGTATTCAGTTTTTAACGATTGTGGCTTTATTTTTATCAACCTCAGCCAGCTCGGCCGAATCACCGGACGGGTTATGGTTTGTTATTTCGCCTGCGGTCAAACCGAAATCGGGTGGAATATGATGAATTTCATTAAATCTGTTTCAGGGTGGACATAGGGAGGAATCGGGCCGCGGGCGATCATGGTGATTAACTATCAGGTGAAAGTTACCATCAATAAATAATGTTTAATTTTGACGCCAACAGGTCAATGCATATTAATCAGGACGGAAAGTTAATGTAAATCACGACTTGTTTTTGCCTAGAGAGTGGGAAATATGAAAATAATATTTCATCACGCTGAGAGTAATACATCAATGTATAGAATTATTATATTTTTAAAGAATACTTTTATTATATTGTTATAGAATCACGAGCTCTTTAAAATCGGTCATATTTGATCTCGTACTCAGCTGGCATCATAACAAATACAAATTTTCAAACTAGTATCATCCTACTAGTTTGTCTAATAACTATACAGACAACACAGATACATTTTTTAAAGCTAATTAACTTTAAAAAATAATTAATTTCCTAGTAGCACGACACTCCGGGAGGAAATAAAAAGATGCAGAGTATCCTTAATTTAATCACATGGCAACGAAAACCTCCCAGGGGATGCGTTTTAAATAGAATCTTGTGTTGAATAAACTCCCACCGAAGGCTTCATCGTCGAGAACAAATAATAAAAAAGGACATATTGCATAAAGCTCACATTCAACATGCAGCAATGCCGTGTCTTTCTCTCCAAGGACAAAGCCTTCACCGGAGCACAGATTCTTATTTTGATTTGCCACTACAAACAACCCGGTTGAAAAGTGCTTCTCAAATGAAAATTTTCCCTTGAAACGCAAGCACCATGTGTCCGTTTACGGGATGTATTACTTCGCACAATAACACTCGAGCATGGCAGAAGAATTGCAGCATCGTCCCGATTGCGATCGGTGGAAAGAAGTGCTTCTTCTCGATTGGGCATCACTGCAGGTCCACTTTGCACTCCTTCCAAGCTCTTCGCTCGTTGAATTGCATTGCGATTTCCTTCGCACATGGTGATGCATCCCGGCGGATACCGTATCCAATCCATAGAGTGCCCGTGCCATGAAGTGATTCCTTTACGAGTTTAGCTTTTCCCAGTGTGCGCTACACTCGTAAAACCTCCTCCACATCCCCGGCAGTCCCGTAGAAGGTGGCTCCACGTGGCTCAAATATCAAATTAAATGCGCAACCCTGCTCAATACCGGCTTCACGAGATTTTTCTTTCACACACGTTTGGTTCAACCGTTGTGAGCGATTTCAATGGTATGAAACGTTGAAATTATGGGAGTAGATAAAGAAAACTCCAAGAAGACACTACCCACACTTTGGTTTAAATGAAGGCTTTTCCACTGAAACTGAGAAGATAAGACTGGCACCGATGTATGGTGGAAATGTAATGGATGAGCACACGGTGTTTGTTTTTTCCTTTTGACGATTTGTTTTCCTTACGAGAAAAAAAAAGCATTCAACGGCCATTTGAAAAATACTTGAAGCCAGTTGCATCCATGTTGTAAAGCTTCTCTCGGCTTACCGGATCTTAGCCAGCAATATGCCCGTTTCATTGCGAACGAAGTTCTTTTTTATATCAAGCGCAGTGAAAGCCTTACCGCAGGATTTGGATATCATCGTTGGTGGTGTGCTTTTCGCGGGGAAAAGAAAAACCTGTGGTCACCATTGACACCTCACGTTCGAATTCAAGCGAAGATGAAAAAACAGTCGTTCATAAGTCTGTTTTAATAGGGGATATCAGTAGTTTTTTTATGGAAAGTAAAAATTTCAATAGCAGAACTTTTGCCTCCAACCGTTTTCCCGACTTAGCTCGAACTGCTAAGAAAAGCAATCCAACGAAGAGATGGCCCCGCTGAACGCTGAACCGTAGAGGGTATGCAAGAATCGTAGAAACGGGTGAATGAAACTGAAGTTAAACTTTTTAATATACTTACCCGACAAACACGATCTCCCGTAGCGTGAAAACTGCAGTAACAGTATCGAAGTGAAAATGGCTCCCATTACGCAAAGCATGAGCTGCTAATTGCATTCACCGCCTGGTGCGAGGGCAAGGAAAGTTTGTGAGCTTTGCTACTATGTAGCAGTTGCGATTCATTACAAATTAATGATTGTAATTAAACGATGCCTTTCCTATTTTAGGGAAGAGGATTAGAATTGGAAACAATTACCAAAACGTTCATTAACTGCAGTTCCAAAGGGTTGAAGCAATTGAAATTGCCTATGCAAGGAATAGTACACCAAACGTTTAGACAGGCATAATTTAACTAAATGATATCATTTTGATGACAGAAACGCTCCTAAGTTTGGCGTAAATGGCATTGTATCTAAACTGCTACATCCGAACAGACTGGATGAATAATGTTCCGATTTAGAGGCGAAATAATTCATTAACCTCAGACCACCAGTTCCACTGCCCGGTTCGTACGGACACGAACAGATCCGATAATTTATGTCCCTTCTAAGATCGCACGTCGCACGTAACTGAGGTTTAGCGCAATGGCCAGCGAGGAACGCTGACGTGCTAGGTTGGACACGAATGTGCTTTGGAGCGGTTTCAACGGCGGTTCCGATGAATAACTGGCCGTCGTTTCACGAGAGACCGTGATTTATACAGCCTTCCGAATGGCGTTCGGGGAATATTCTGGTCAGTGGTGATGTGGTTTTCCGATTGCAAGGGTGTTGGGTAAGTAATTGGAAACTGTTCTGCTGCACTTGACTCGTATGAAATTGTATGTGGAACAAGATCCGAAGAAATCTTGTTTGTTTACAGGTCTCTTTTATTTCTTATTTCGTTTATTTTTAATTCATTTATTTGATAAAGATAATTTGTTAATGTTAGAAGGGTATAAATAAGGAAGTTTATGTATTATAAGGGAACAGTTTTTATCTAAATGAAACAGATATAAGAAAAGAAGAAAAATATTGTCACAAACCATTCGTTTGAAGAATTAAGAAATAACACAAGGATTAAGACGACTCGAAAAACGCTCGTACTAAGGAATAGTATCTGTAAGTTCGATTTCATCGCATACTTTCATCTTCGTCGTTTGTTCCACACATTCTTGCTTTTTGGTTTTTGCTCTCTCACCGTCTACTTTTTGTTTTCTCTGTGTGGATTAGGTAATGGGCTTGAAATATCCTTTGGCGAAGTTTTGTTGGTATTTCTACCCCGTCTGGTATCGTCTTCAGAGACGCATCCTTTTGCACTGAAAAGGATACCGGTGAAGGAAAAAAAACGCAAGCACTGGAAAAAAAAACACACGCCCTAAGTGAAAGCTGCTCCAGCGAGACGGTTCTATCGTCGGCCAGTTTTGGGATTCTTCGGATGGCCAGCAAATTGATGCTCGTTATTTTTCGTCCAACTGTTTATGGGAATCTTTTTCGGTCCCTCGTCGCCGCCGTTCGCCGAAGACAGCATGGCGTTTCACGTTCAGGTCCGTTGACTCTGGCCAGTCAGCTCGAAAGAAAAAACCACTGCAGGGTGTACGTCTTAATGCCTTCAACCGGGTGTAGTTTTTGTACGTGCGTTGTTTTGGTTTGCGTTTTTGTCGGCGTGGGGCTTTTTTGGGGAGGGGTGTATTTTGTTCGTCGTTTGTTTGCCCTTATGTTCACCGTTATCCTCTTTGTCACATCATAAAATTGGGTGCGTTTGTATCACTTTGCTTCCCTCACCACATTGGCTGATCATTTGCAGAAGGTTTTTTCTGCCTTTTTTGTGTTAGGTAGCTTCATTCACGCTTGTATGAACGTGCTTTTTTGTGAAAATGTAGCAGATAGAATGTTGGCATATATTTTGTTGAGCACAATTTACTTCTATTCTTGGTGTGGTAAAATGAGACAAAATTGTATGAAATGGTTGTTATATTTGCAACCTTGAAAATGGTTTTTTATTACTTATTCCTTCTAACATAATTGAATTAAAGATTTCCGACGCATTCATTGGTCGTGCTTCTAGCTTAACAAACAAAAACACAAACATAAAGTTAGTTATACATCCCACCATGAGATTTCTGATATTTTATCCTTTGTTCTTCTAATGATTTGCAATGCAGTGCAACAATTTGCTGGTAATTAATTGTTTTCTGAAGTGTCCATTCGCGCACTGAACCACCGGGCGCCTCCATCGCTTTTATTAAAACCGAAAGCACTTCCAGGAAATAATTACGACGCAACTCCTTCCCAACAAAGGTCTGCTGCAGAAACAACGACTGGTCATTTGGAGCTCATGCGATATCCGCCCTGCGGCATAAAGACGAAGGTTGCAGAGTGATTTACTGTAACGACCCCCATCGGCTCTGAGGCACGTTCCGCTTGGTGTCAGCGCTATCATCATCGCCCGCGTTCGTTAGCGTTGCATGCTTTATGAAGATCGTGGCTCAACAGATGCCCCCATTTTGGAAAACCGGGGGAGGGAAAACTTTACCAAAGGGTCAGCAAAGTGTCCTGACTGCCATTTTTCCTTTGCGAGCGAACAGGAACGCTGCGCTGAACATTTTGTAGTGACATTTGTTTCATCCGAAGCCTGTGTTCAAATATTTACTGATGCGATTCCATTCACTTCAGCTTGCACAGGAAGAAGGTTGAATGTACCATAAAAGGGAAATAGAGAAGCACAAAAGAATAGAGGCAGGGAGTTGAAGGGTGTGTCGAGGGGTGTTGAGTAATGAAAGTGTATCGATGTACCGTAGATCAACAGCACTTCTCAGTAGCAATTTGACGTTCGAGCTGCTAGAGTAGGTTCAATTATGGTACAAACAACTGGGCGCCTCCATCTTCAATTACTGACTGAAATTATGATAAAATTAACCTCCTACATACCTACATTTTTCACACAGTGTGGCTGATTAACGATTAATGCTTCTCCCAATCATCGAATAAAAATATATTTTCATTGAAATATGCGTCCTTTGTGACATTCCATTAGGTCCAATATGAGCGAAACCCTTCTGGAAGGGCACACACATTCCTGGGCCGCTGCATACACTGTCGTTCCACGTAAAAGGGTCAGTTAACCGAAATAAAAGCGAAGAATTTTGTCAATCATTTCGGTCCGAACGGTTTCAATATCAACTTGTAAATTATTAACGAGGCACAATGGTCGACCTTTTCTATCCCCACGGGCATTCTTCATGCCTTCATAAAGGGCTAACTGCACACATTTTCTCAAGAGCCAAGACGAATGAGAGAAACTGTGATCGAAAATAAAGCAAAATAGAATCGGGGGAAAAGCATGTTTTCCCAATTTGCTAACGGCCACCCGAAAGCCATACGTCTGGCATATAGAGCAACAAGTTCAGTTCGGAAAACTGCGGGAGGGAAACATTCCACAATTACATCCCACGTTAAGATTTGGTTTCGGGCAGGGAGAGACACCAAAGGGTAGCTAGACGAGTTGGAATCACCGTTTTGTTTTCTTTTTGGTCCTGCAAAGGGTTTTATTGGATTTTTGATTGGTTGATTGGTTGGTCAAACGAGATGAATTTCCCGACCCGACGATGGAAAGTAAACATTGTCGAATCGAGGCTCTCCTAGTCACACATTCGTTTCGCTCTTCCATCGTCCTTTTGCATGGCCGAAAGCGCAATTTCCGTTGACCTATCCGCACAGGGCACGCTTGTTGATGCATACATATTTAATGCGTCCGCTTGGGAGGGACGCGGGTTTCATGTTCGTTGTTTGCTGTCGAGCCCAACCTCGATCATAATAGCGACTAAAAATAAACTCAAAGAAAAAAAAAGTTGGGAAAAAGGTCTCTAAAACACCAAATCCACCACGGTATAAGTTCAGGCTCCATCAATCCCTTTGGAGCATAAGCCAAAATATTATGTTTTCGTTCACTTTTACTTCCTCGCGTTGGAAGGGTAGGATCACTCTTAGCCAATTTGTTAACTAATGAAACAAATACTACCTTGCAGACCACGTTGAGTTTGAAAGCATATCTTTGTTTACGTTGTTTTAAGTTCACTTTATCCCTCGTTAAACTAACGCAGCACCATCACAGTAGAAATTTGCTGCATTCTATGTCCGTAATATTACTGGAAGTTACTTTTCCCGCTAAAAATCAAGCCCTATACACGGTGTAAGCTTTCACTCAGCAAGGGTTCCTTTTACCGTGCATTATTATCCCGCTTCTCTACCACGCTTCCTGTTTGTAGGCTATTTTGTTTTCCCTCAACCATTCTTTTGACCCAATTTCTTTGGAGGGTGCGATACAAAGCAAGAACGCAACCAAACAGAGGAAATTTCGTCCGCAATACGCGCGTCTAGAGCAAACTGTGAAACTTTACCACGTCGTTGGACGCTCCTTTGCCTTGTTTTAGAGAAATATTACCCCATCCGAGAGCCTCAGGATTATAAAAGGTGCTCACGGAACGGGGAACAAGGATGCGCAGATTTTCCATTTGCCCACGGTGCTTATCCTTTTCCCTTGAAGTTGCTTTTCGTCAGCCAACGGGTGAACGTAGAAAATCTCTAGCGCCATTACGGAAACTGTCGACGACTCTAACTAGCCTTACCGAATCTTTCAGCGTCAACGACACTAACAAGCATGTTGTTTCCCTGCGATGGCATACTCCACTCAAACTCTGGTGCACTCGAATAGTAAGAATATTGTTCAAGCCGTGTTCCTACTACTCTGTTTGGCCGAAGAAGGGGAAGAAGAACAAGTTGGCGCAAGAAGAACATCCAGCGTCTAGTTGTATCAACCATTGGAATCATCAAGTTTAGGGTCGATGTTACACGGGAATCCTTTCATTCAGGAAGAAAGTACGCTTTCATAGTCTTTAACATGTTGATTATACACTGTTTTTCCAGTTACCCTACACCAGATTCTTTTTACCATCTTACTTATGTGGAGCACATTTCTTCTTTTTGCTTCGGAAAGCGTTATCAGTTATTAAAGTCTTGAATACCAAAATTAAGATTTGAAAAAACGTTACAACGTTTCTGTTGAGGAAAAGCCTACTTTTTTCATAAAAGTATTCCAAAAGGCGTTGTTTTCATATACACATTTTTTCTCTTTGTGTGAAAGTTTTTTAGTTTTAAAAACATTAATACAACCATTCCATAAATTACATGCATCAAGAAAAGTTCTATTGGGAGGAAAAAAATATAGGGGAATTATCCAAAATGCCACGTTCTGAGCATAAGATTTTTATGCCGGCGCAAAGCGAAGATGCTTTTGCACGCGAAACGGTATCATCGATATAACGAGCCACTTGAGCGATATTAATATTGCCTCATAAAATAGATGACTACGTACTTTAGATGTCAATGACACCGATTACCGTAAGTAACAGTTTAGATAAACTGTGTTAGGTTTTAACCTAGTGAACAACAGTTTGGACCAGGTTCCTTAGCGTGTTCACCGGTTTCTACAAAACAATCAATTCTGTAAAGGTTGTGAATATTGTTACATATAAATGTAAAGAATTCTTATGGGTATGTTTAATATTTCGATCTCGGTTTCATAACACTTAGTGTGAGAGAGAATTTAATTCGTAAGATCCTTTTAAAGTAAGCTAATGGGACAGCTTTGTTCGGCGATGAGACTTTAAGGACATGCATGACGACCTTTCCTTCGGGTTGACTATACAATATTTAAAGTCCTCAACCCAGCCTAAGATCCATCGGACACAAATGATCGATTTCTGAGGCTACAAACTCCCGGATGAAGCTGCCAAACTGCCATTGTTCCACCTCTCGAGCGAAAGATAACCGAACAAATTGAAACAAATTTCACAATTTAACTCAATAGGTCCGGACATCCTAACCTATCATCCTCTAATCTTTTACCGCTTCACGCTCCTTTCCCGACCGTTGGACGGACGGAGTCAATTCGAATCAATTATCCTTCGGCTGTGACCGAACCCGTGCGATACCTTTTCCCCAATTACGATTTCGTCATTTCGGACATCATCATTCTCATCCACTCAAGGTGGTTGCGGAAGGTCTTCCGGTGCTGCTGAAGACTTTCGCACCCGCGTCGGGCCCGGATCGGCGAACCACTTGAGTAAACAAATGAATGCCAATAACAATAACCATTCTCTGCCACTTCACATCACAGGCCCACCGCGGGAGAAAATGGGGTAGGGTAAAGAGAAAGGTACGGAAACCGGATCAAAGGCAGACCCTTGGCGGCCTTCGGTGGGAAAACCCATCCCACGGCACGTTGCGGTGATTGAGGGAAGAGGACAAGAACTGCCAAAACGTGACGCGCCCTCCGTGGAGGTCGCGCCCCCCTGAAGAGAATACATGTCCGGCATAATGGTACAAATTAGTGTCGGTTTATGAGTGTGTGTGTGTGTGTGAACATCGGGAAAGGCGGCGGCTTGGCAGGTGGACTTCCGCGTAGGAAGCCAATGAAATCAAACTTGATTGGCGCCCGGAATTCGTGATGAGTCACTTCGGTGTAGCGCCTGGGAGTCGTTCCGATGATCCACTTGCTGGGAAAGCGGACCACGTTTCCTATTTCCCATCGGCAGCCTATTCGGTGTCGGACACAGAATAAACAATAAGGAACCAGTTCCGTGCCTGGACTAGTGAATTCGAATGGAACCCGTTCGGCATACAGCGTGGCCGAATACAGAACCATTCGGTTCATCTTCATCGGGTCCTAATCTTTTTAGCCGTCATTTCAAAACCCACGCAGCATTCATTTCCGACGGTTTGCGATCATTCGTTTCCAATTTTTGCTATCTCTAGCTAATCGCTTCAACTGTTTAGTGTGCTATGAACTATGAACAATCTTTTTTGACCCTCCTTTAGGATGAGTTGATAACATCGACTGATTAAAAGTTATTTATTAAACAACACTTCAGAAGAAAGCTTAGCGTTAAAGCGTGGGGAAAATGAAAAACTGTTCTTTTGAAGTTTAAAACCTACTCGAAGGCATTATCTTGAGTCGGTGAAAGCTTCGCGGTCCTTGAAACTATAAGTTGGTAATTTGATATCTCTCTCTTGCCGTGAGTCAGCTGAAGATGGTTTTAGCTTTTGTATACCAAAGTGAAAGGACTTTCCACTCGACTATTCCAAAGCTGACATCCAGCGAAGTAGAAGATAATTAGTAGCAGCTACAGGTGTGACGTTAAACAAATTTTCAATTGCTTGATGTCGACACAACAGATTAAAGGGTGTTATTTGAAAGAGCATTCAGAATTTGGATAAAGGAGCTAAACTAAATGTATTATAATATATTTTAGACTATAAATTGTTTTTTACATTTTGCTTTTTAATATAATGAATGAAATCTCCTTACCTATTTTCGTATGTCCTACGGATCTTTGTCAGGGCTTTATTGAACGATCAATTGTTAATTCCTCCGGGTTTTACGTGGTTCCGCGTCCATGGTCATTAATTTCCTAAAGTGACTGTGAAAAAACGCTGTAATAAGTTTCTGCACATCCAAGCGCATGGTACAGCATCATATACTTTCTAATACCTCAAATGTTTTTCACACAAACATCGTCCAGCACGAATTCAAGAAAACCAAAACGAAGAAGTTGCCGTAATCTGCCCTTTGCTATTAGCCGGTACACTGCCTGGGAAAACGAAGTAAAGTGAGGTTCCCACACTCAATATCCCTTTCCGGCTTGACGTCCCGGCAATAAGGAACCAGCTCTGCGTGGGTACACATACACACAAACACACACACATCAACGCCCTTTATCCGCCCAGAGCCACTCCTAATGGCGACAACTAATGAGATTTTTCTCATGTCGGATCATTCGGCGTCTTGCTGCGCCCCCCTCGCCCGACCCTTGTATTAGTGGCGATTTCCGCGGAAAATACACGTACCCAACCTTCCAACATGTTTTCCCCCGTCGCGTTTCCTTGCCATGTGTTTCTATGAGTTCTTTTCCCTTTTTTCCGCAGGTGGAAATGCTGTACCAGCGGTACTTCCTCCGCATGAATCAAAGCAATGCGGTGCACATCGTGTGGCTTCTGTTAGGATTAATATTTATCTTAGCGCTAATACATCTAGTGTTTACATTCATCCTGCAACAGTCGCTGGAAAGCTGCTACGAGCCGCCGCTGGATGGAGCGCACGCCGGTCAAGGTAAGCGGTTGGTGGTCAGGTTGCACAGTGGGACTGTTATCAAGGGAGTGAGGAACAAAATATTGAAGACATTTTTGATCAAAACATTGATAAATTTGTGTAATTAGCTAGTTTAGCGATTCTATCCAGACAATTATATTAGCTAGATCAACAGATTATATAAAGAGTTCAATAACAATTCTCCAAAATTGATGGTTGATAAGAACCCCATTTATCCCACCGCTAGTGTGGAAAAGATGGGTTAAAATTAAATAAACTGCATGTTCAAATATTTGGTCAACATCATCCAACATCCCACCATGCGCGTGATGGAACTTCCGGAAAACATTTCCGTAGCCCCACGGAATAGACTCGACATGCTACAAACGAAGCGTTTGGTCGAGCAAGAGGACGTTGAGGCTGCGCTCCCTGCGGAGAGGCAAGTTATAAAAGATACTACCGAGCAGAGCTGGCCTGACACAATGCGAGCAAGTGGCAATGTGGGATCGGATTTGTAACACATGGACGGTTTTCAGATGAGCTTGCTTGTCCTTTTCCGGGACCGTACGGTTTTTCTTCTAACTTCCTTTGCCTTGCAGTTACTGCACACACAGATTACCGGATAAACCCCCCCGCCTGCACTGGCCCACGTATGATTGAAAGCGGAATTTCCCGTTTACGGACATGCGGTTCGTAAACACCTACACCCAGGTACTGCACGGACATTTGCTGACACTGACAAAGTCTTTCGGTACAACTTACTAATATGGGGAGATTAAATTGTTGCATCTGAACTATATTTTGAATGGTATTTACCTTCCATCTTTTTCACGGTACGACTCCGATACTTATGGCCTTTGCCATCCAAACCCGGGGGTTGTTAGAACACTTCTACATAATGTTGAATGTTGATTTCCTTCATGGGAACGGCAACATTATATTATTATGAGAATTAATTTCACTACCCCTAGCTTTTGCTCCTGAGGAATAAACAGCTTCAGTGTCGTGTTTAAATTCTAGATAAAACCACTTTCAACAGGGACATTATTTGCACATTAGGAAGAAGGGCTTTTTCGAGGAACAGTAGGGGCTCAAAAGCCAATGTTACTGTGTGACATTACTTGTAAAATAGACCACAGAGTAGGTTGAAAGTGCGTGCATTAGCCTAAGTCTATCGTTTGATAGGTACTAGGTCAAGGTACTTTGCTGTGTACTCAATTAGGGTACATTGTTGTACAGTATTAATTGCCTCTTCTACAGAAACTACCATTCATTACGGGGTGAAATGCAACATCATAATTTGTACGCTGAACAAAGGAGCAGTTTAACGTTTGTTCTACATAGAAAGTCGGATCGTTTGTAGCTTGCTGAATCGTTGTTTTTATAATTATTGGGAGCCGTAGCATATCTTGGTCCAGACTACTTAGTATTTATTTAATCACAACTCACTACAACAAACCAACTTTCACCATTCCAAAAGTCCGTTCAACAGGTGTTTTTATGGAATTTGCTTAGATAGTGATGCAAGCGGAATGAGAACGTATAGAAACTCCTTTTCGTGATGTTTTGTCAGGACTTCGGGAGAGTTTATTCAGAACTAGCGGATAGCAAAAACATATCCATTCCGCGAACAAACTTGATTACGAATTGAACTTTGTTTTCTAAAGAAGAAAAACATCAATAGATCATGTTTTTCGCTCTAAAGCATAGAAAAAACTTTGATCTTAACATAATAATGAGAAGTTTTGCTGATAAATGACCATAATGCATATGGTGTAGATATAGAAGGTTCATTTCATATTCTCCGAACGAACCGAAAGTTATCATTGTGCTTGTCAAAACTAAAACCAGATCAACATTCTACAGTTTCCGGGAACACAAGAAAATAAGGACAGTCGGCGAACAAACCGACTCAAATCGAAATTGTAATCGTCAATCAACTTGCGAAGGGTATTTGGGAACATCCCCAATTACTGCATCCACTCGGATGGAAAACCGATAGGCTTATGAAACGAAAGTCGGTTTTATCGTTCGCCTGCAGGCTCGTTACGTTTGGCGTTATCAAATTGTGTGGGACTTAAATCATTTCTTTCCCAACAGTCCATCGTGGTGGCCGACAGTTCCAGGAAAACGAAAATCCGTTGTCGTACCTGTGATATCCACCATGCTCGTATATTGCTGTATCAACGCATACGCTGCGAGTCAACGGGCATCGGTCGCCACACACGACCGTCTCTATTCAGAGTCCGATCCATACTGACTACCCTCTATCCGTGTAACCCGAAACCCAGGATGCCACATCCTCCCTTTGGCAAAAATAAAGCGTTACCTATTCCCACAATTCTCTACTCTCTACACACATGTTCAAAGTACCGCTTCGGTGGTCTTATTTTCCTACCGCTACGCCCTTCAGACCTCTGATTCTCTTTGAATGACTCTTCCTATCTTCCCTCGCATTACGGTCAAATTTGGCAACTTGGTCCCGATCCCTCAACTCCTCGTCTTGAGGACGTGCTGAATCAACATTAATATTGGGGAGCAGATTCCTCACTGCTCTACCAAACAATCAATTGTGCTGGAGGAATTTTCGTCACGTGATGCGGCCATGAGTTGTATGCAACCACATAGTCAGCCAAAACATCCTTGCAATTCTGTTTTTTTTTTCAGCCTAGCTACGGTTACCGTTTGATTCGCATACCCTTTTAATACCTCTTCTGGATGCACCGTCAAATCCTGGCCATAGTGTGGAACTTTTGTCTTATTATTTGCCACCCCTGGGTCGTGATGGTATTTACCGTGGCCCCGGAGTCGATTAGGAATGTGAACCTCTCAGAACCAAGCACGCAATGTACCAACCGGGGATCCCCATCGCTATTGGAATCGAACTGCGGAGTCATAGGACACCCGGTGATCATCTATTTGATTTCACCGGCAATCAGCACCAGCTTGATTTTCACCTTACTCACCAATACCAAACCGCTGTTCCGTGCCACCGGCCTAATATTCATGTTTCATCCTGTTTCTTTATTCGTGCATATGGGCTACCGTTTCCCCTTCAAGCAGTCTAAAACAAAAACAAACCAAAACAAAACAAAACTCAACGCTTTTCTGCACTGGTCATGGGCCGAACCCTACTCAGTGACGTTCGCGATCACCGCACCGCTCTGTTGGTCATGGGCCGAACCCGACTCAACTTTCGTACTCTCTCTCTCACTGGTCATGGGCCGAACCCGACTCAGTGGTGTCTCCGATATTACCTCTCTGTTGGTCATGGGCCGAACCCGACTCAACTGTCGCACTCTCTCTCACTGGCCATGGGCCGAACCCGACTCAGTGGTGTCTCCGATTTTGCCTTTCTGTTGGTCATGGGCCGAACCCGACTCATCTATCGCACTCTCTCTCACTGGCCATGGGCCGAACCCGACTCAGTGGTGTCTCCGATTTTGCCTTTCTGTTGGTCATGGGCCGAACCCGACTCAACCGTCGCACTCTCGCTCACTGGCCATGGGCCGAACCCGACTCAGTGGTGTCTGCGAAAATGTTATCCATTTCCATTATGTCATGGGCCGAACCCGACTCAACTTTCTTCCCAAAAACTCACATACGCGTCCTCCTTTCTTCATCACTACCGGTTATCAATTTTCCACTTCGTTATCATGGCAGGATCGCCAATGTGATATCCACCATGCTCGTATATTGCTGTATCAACGCATACGCTGCGAGTCAACGGGCATCGGTCGCCACACACGACCGTCTCTATTCAGAGTCCGATCCATACTGACTACCCTCTATCCGTGTAACCCGAAACCCAGGATGCCACAGTACCACGATTTGTTGTTCGCGAATTATTCTCCGACGGGCCAAAGTTATCGGTGGTTTGAGGAAATTTTGCGCGTTGATCCACCCGAAAGATAAAAGAAACTCATCCGTCTCGATCCAGTTCTTAACCGTTCCATGACTGATGGCCTGGCGATTCTTCTACACTCACAGATCAGCTGAATGTTACCGCATTGACCGCGCTCACTTTTGGCAACGAAAGCACCGCGGGCTACGAGGGACCACTGGGGTGGAATAGTTCTGCCGAGATCGAGCCTCCCGATCCGACCGACAGCACCGACGGAGGCGCAACGAATCATCGTGACCGACGACAACGACAACGCAACGAACAGGACGACCCGGGAGGCACTCGTGGTGGGGAGGACGAAACTTTTCCCCGGGCGGGACGCAGTCACCGGAGTGCCGGGAGTGGCGGAAGGACGTGGCAGGTGGTAGCCGGAAGCCGAATGCGACGGTGGACGCGAGGGCATTCTCACAACAGGTAGGACTGATTTGATTTTATTTGAAAAACTCTTATTTTCATCGATTCTGCCTATTGTATATTTTAGCTTCATTTTTTGTATGGAGTTTTATATGCATACACTAAGAACTCGACAAATATTAAACTGTCACTGCTGAAACTTTTTTTACAATGAGCATGTTGCTGAAGATTTATTTGATTCCTGTATTTTTTTTTATAAAACTATCTCAACTTTATATTTCAAGCTCAGTTTTACCAACTTAAACAAAACAAACATGAAAGATCTCTACAGTGCTTAACAAAGTCGAATACAAAGAAACGATGAAATATCAATTATTTCAAATGTCCATTATTTATGTCCAGAACTGGATTTCTACGTTCTTGGAAGTGTTTCAAATTCAGTTTTGCCGGAAAGGGTCAAAACATAACTTTAGAGCAAGTGTAACAATATAACTATAAAGTAAAGAGTTAAAAATATCTCTTGTTTTCTCCAAACCTTCTTTACCATCGCCGGGGCGTCAAGCTACATTACAATTTAATACACCAAATGTAAAAAAAATTAGCAAAATATTTTCTGCCTTTCCTTCGTTCGCTCCTTTAAGGCGAACGCAGCCAATTTATCGTTGAATCGATTCGCCATTTCTATTACTCTTTTCCATTGAAAAACATAATCCCCCGGCCCTGTTTCAATTACAAGCTCGGATACCAATTGCCCTAAACTGATATAAAAATTGAATTTTCTTCCCCAAGTCGGTGACACGCACATAAAAGCCGATCGAGTGATTCAATGGAAAGCGTCGGTTAATGGAGTTGGTGGAGATAATTTTCTGAGAACTACCTTCGGCCGGAGGGAAACCAAAGAGGGAGCCTTTTTTTCCAATCGACTACCCTTAGTGGATGTAACTTGAACGGAGTTGAACGACGTGTTAAACGACGGGACGAACGCGCGACGGACACGTTTTTTACACCTTCCACTTCAGGGGTGGTTTGAAAATAATCCAATCGAGACCAATTGTTGCTTTCGTGAGCATTTGATGAGATTTCGTTTCAAACGGCGAACCATTTTCTACGATGCGTGAGTATGAGAGTGACGCTCCTTTCAGTTCGTTCCCAACTGTTGTTATGGTAAAACGTGACTGAATGATGTTCGAAGATTCCAGCAGGAACAAGAAATCCATCCTTTCATGGCCACGATTTGACTGATTCCAGGCGGATCTAAATAACTCAGCCAAACCGCTGCTCGGCATACATTTGCTTCGCTTGAATACATGAACCAGATTGAATGATTGTGGATGACAGAGAACAGCACAATGATGGGGCTGATAAAACTTTATGAATGGAGGTTGAATGTTGAATTCTATACCAGCATATGCAAAAACAAGCTTATTACAGAAAACCGATATCAAGCAGCCTCGTAGGAAAAAATTGAAAAAATTGACTTGTGCGTAATTTGGTTTTGCAACACATTTCCGGTTAAATATTTATTTTATGTAAAGAAAATTTACGTACATTAAAACGCAATGATCAATGCAAACAATTCAACGTCCAATGGCTTGTCCGTATCAATTTATTAATGATATGAAATTTAATATATTACTTTCGTGGTTCAGATCAAAATGACCGATGCATGGAGAGCTCGGTCATGAGGATTTCGTGGAAAATTATTCCATGATGCACTGTAAAATACAAAATTCGCGTTGAACTTGCCACAGATCCAATCGAGATAATCAAACATTCAAATATGATTACTAAACCACCAATGTCTTCCCATAATGCAACATGTTGAAATATAATGAAATCGTTCAACATGCACACCTAGAAGGTTATTCTTATTCCAATGGGATCAGTTTTTTTTTTAATAACAGAAAAAGTTCGCCCAACAAATTTTCCAACTACATAAATCATCTTTGTTGAAACCATGAAAAGGCTTTTCGCTCCATATCAGCTGGGAAGATGAACAATATTAGCAAAATGATTAATGAACAGAGTATCAAATTCTGCTCTACGAAACCGAAACACTGAACCGCTTTTTTTAATTTAAACGAGTAGTGAAAGAAAAATGAACCTAAGGATGAGAGTACGAACCCTTGGGATGACATTGATTGGAATTGAAACTCAACTTCTGTTGATCACAAATACCCGTGCCGTTCGATGTCCTTGAAGAGGACGGGTTTTGGGAAAAAAAGGTAAATGTAGGCGAACCTTTGCCTCTCATGGAAGTAAAATATGCTTCCCAAGCGGTTAGGAATGGGACCGCTGGCGAATAAATACTGATTATCTTTCCAGAAGCATAAAGCTCCCTTTCTACACCATCCCAATGCTACCGCTTCACCACAAATCATCCACTGTCTCGGTGGGTTAGTCTTAATTAACGCGATTAGGATACTTTTCGAGGATATTCTAATACACTCACGCCACGACCACACGCACACACACTTAGGTGCCCGAGTCCTGGAATAGATGCCACGGAGACTAAGCGGGCGTGTCGTTAACCGGTTCGCAAGTGTCTTCTCCCTTCTCCGGTGAGCTGACGTCTTCAAGGGTCATGCCATCGAAAATTATGACCAAAATTGGCATAATTAATCATGATAAACGGTGACACACCTACACATCCTCCAGAGGCTTCTCAAGAGAAATGGTCCTTCCCTTTGTGGTCAGCATAAGAAAACGGATGAAGGAAATCTTAAAATTATGTTGCACCACTTTCTAAAAACAGTTAAGTTTGTTCGTAGTTATTATTGACACTTACTGTCGAAGTTATAATGGAGATGCAAAGCTCTCGGAATTGCTTCTATAGCGATGGATTCATAAATTAATGCTATTATTTCATTCTTACTTCGTATTCCAGACATCGGCAAGAAATATTCTCTCTGAGAAAAACGATAAAAACATTAACAGATTGCTGTTGTTTGGTATTGCAACAAATTTTCCAGAGAAGAAAGCATCAAAATCTTTCATTTTCCTTGAGCTTGTCCATTAGTGGAGAAAGCATGTACTGAAAATGAAAACAAAGAACTGGATCTAGTGAACTGGCGATGAGTTCCGGAGTTTTACCTCGCGTAACTTTTTTTTGTTTCGAATCGGTAGCCATTTAAAGCTGCTCCGGAGCCATTAGGGACCGGAGCGTCGAAACCGCTATTTTTAATCTTCTTTTCTTTACTTTCTGGCGCTCCTTCCCAACTGCCTCCCGCAATCGGCCATTAGAAACAACAACGTCGACGCCGAAGACCAAGGCAGCATGGCAGAAAGTGTCGCTGACAGCCCGTCATCCGATAGTGGGCAGCGGACATCGTCGTCGTCGTCGGTGCCGGAAGGCGAAATCGTACAGGACGGAAGCCAGCCGTCCGGTAGCCCCGTGACGACGTCCCAGCAGCCGCCCGCCAACGTCAGCAGCGAGTACTCGGAGGACGGCGAGATTCCGCTCTGCAATCGAGACTACTTCACGCTGCTGAAGGACAACATGACCCAGATCATCGTGCTGGGCGTTTGTGCGACCGTCTACGCGCTGCTGCTGATGTGCCTGTACAAGCAGCGCATCAACGAGATCTACCTGTTCCAGGTGTCGTACGTCATCATGGTGACGCTGCTCGTGCTGGACGTTTGCTTCAGCTTCACCACGTCGGCCAAGTAAGTGCTGCGTGTCCCGCGGGAAGGTGGCTAACTGTCGCTTCTTTTAACGAGGGACATCACTGGAGTGAATGGAAACAATAGTGCTTTGAGGGATAATTAATCGTTTTTTCAGTTCCCAAACAAAAACACACATGAAAAGTATGTCGACAAAGGGAAAGAAGATTTAAAAAAACATAAATTAACACTTTCATTATTTCAAATCAATATTCTGCCGTTATGAAGAATTTCACGAATCAGGATCAAGAAAAATCTATTGTTAGAAGAAGGAATAAATTGGAATTAAAAATGATTAAATTTCAGAATAATTTGAAAACACATATATTTTATGAAACTTCAAAGAAAAATAGTTTTTCACAAACTCAAAAAAGCATGTAGACTGGTGAAAAATCTGTTACATAAACAGATTGTTTACTGTTATTCTATCTCTATGATAAAGCTCAAAACAGCACTACACAATGAATGATCATAACAATCGGATAAGTTTGAACTTCCTTTGCAAGCAGTTCAAAAACTTTTTAATATTTGATACAGAAAGCGTGTAAAAAACATTATTTAGCTTTTGCTGAATGCACATGACTAAATTTAGCTTGAATTTGCTCCACGAACTAAAACGAAAGTTTTCTTGTTTTCGTAGAAAATTCACCTCTTCCGGTGGATGTACGGTAATCGCCATCTATATTATCTACACGATGCTTCCGATTCGACTACGGGAGGCCGTCGTCGGCGGCAGTCTTCTTTCCATCTCGCACATCGTGCTGATGTTCTACATGAACGAATCCGACGACACGGACGTGGTAAGTATCGCGTCAAGCTGAAGGTAGTTCTCCCGGGAAGGGTTGTCTGATCTCTCGCGTTCTCCCTGTGCAGCTTTACTGCGATCTAATAACGTTGGCGTGCACGAACGCGACCGGCATCCTGCTGCACTGGCCGAAGGAGAAGTCCCAGCGCAAGGCGTTCATGGAGACGCGCCAGTGCGTGGAGGCGCGCCTGAAGATCCAGCGTGAGAACCAGAAGCAGGAGCAGCTGCTCCTGTCCGTGCTCCCGCGTCACGTGGCCATGGAGATGAAGAACGACATCGCCGGGCAGCCACGGGAGGCCCAGTTCCACAAGATCTACATCCAGCGGCACGAGAACGTGAGCATCCTGTTCGCGGACATCTGCGGCTTCACCAGTCTGAGCGACCAGTGTACGGCCGAGGAGCTGGTGCGTCTGCTGAACGAGCTGTTCGCGCGCTTCGACCGGCTGGCGCAGGAGCATCACTGTCTGCGCATCAAGCTGCTGGGCGATTGCTACTACTGCGTGTCCGGTCTGCCCGAGGCTCGGCCGGATCATGCCCTGTGTGCGGTGGAGATGGGCCTAGACATGATCGACGCGATCGCGCTCGTGCGTGAGGTGATGGCGGTGAACGTGAACATGCGCGTCGGCATCCACACGGGGCGGGTGCATTGCGGGGTGCTGGGGTTGCGCAAGTGGCAGTTCGATGTGTGGTCGAACGATGTGACGCTCGCGAACTACATGGAGAGTGGAGGCGTACCGGGCCGGGTGCACATCACGAAGGAAACGCTCCGATGCCTCGGGGATCACTACGACGTCGAGGAGGGGCGCGGGGCGGACCGAAACAGTTACCTGAAGGACCACCAGATCCAGACGTATCTCATCGTGCCGAAGGATGCTTCCTACCGACCGGTAGGTAAACGCTAATGCTTCCTTTATCTGCAATTGCAATATCCGGCTATGTTGTCCTTCTTTCGCTAGCACACGATGTCGAAGCAGTCATCGTCGGTCAATGGGAACGTCTCCAAAGAGCTCCGCATGATGGGCCACTGGTCGAAGATGGGCTTCAACGACAAGACCGAACCGAAGAGCACCGAGGAGGAGGTGAACGAGTATCTGATCAAGGCGATCGACGCCCGCAGCATCGACCGGCTCCGGCTCGATCACTGCAAGCGGTTCCACCTGACGTTCATCAAGGACGACATCGAGCGGAAGTACTGCCTCGAGCCGGACCCGATGCTGAACGTGTACTTCTACTGCAGCCTGATCATCTTCTTCGGCATCATGTCCATCCAGGTGCTGGTGTTTTCGATGTAAGTAACGAGCGAGCGATGTCTCGCCGAAGTCGAAGGAGAACGTTTATTGAAAACTGCTTTCGGCTCCTTCAGGGATCATTACAGCTACTGGGTGTACGGGTTCCTTACGCTCACGCTTCTGGTGTCCTGCGTTCCGGTGTTCACCCGAGAAGATATGGTATGCCACTTGGCAGGCAGGAAGTAGTGTTGGTATCTGATGGTATTTTTTTATGAATTACAGAAAATTTCCACCTTCTTTCGTGCACTGTCACAAAAAATTCACGGCCACCGTGAGCTAGCTCAAGTGATATCGCTCTGCGTCGTCATTACTGTGATATGTTTATCGTACTACAAACTGGTAAGCGCGGTATAGGCGTTAGTAGTTTAAACATCCCGACACAATAAAAGTGGGATACTTAAAAATCCGGACAATCGTTGCTTATCTTCTTCCCCGAAGACACGAAACTTCGTAGGGGATTTCCTACACCTTTTCTCCCTTTTATGGCAGGGGTTGGCCCACGTTTCCAGAAAAGAGCTAAATGAAGAATCAAAATCTAAAACCGCGGGCTAGCTATCTTAAACGATGTTTTCATGTTTTGAATGTTAAATTTTTTTATATTAAACCCTTTTTAAATGGAGTATCAATTTTCTTCTCCGAAAAGAAGCATAAACATAATATAAAATATTTCAAAGTTCAACTGCCATCGTAAACTTGGGTACATATTTTTGTTTAAATAAGTACTTTTTCAACACATAGTTCGTTTATCATACTCTAAATAAATTTATTTTATATTATTCAACTAAATCATTTACTCAAATTATGTTACCGTATCAATGATTTTCTGACTTACTCTCAGTTATTAAAAATAGCTAAGCTTCAAGAAATTTGAATATTGTGAAACATATTTTGTTTCGCCATGTTTTCAATAAAATTAGCTGGCGGGCCAGACTTTGACGACCCCTGCTTTATGGAAATCGAGTGAAAATAGTCTTTATTTCGAATCCGGAATTGTAAAGCGAACAGTTTATCAAACAAAACTTATTGTTTTAATATGTAGTAGCTTCTTCTAACCATATCGTCATTGTATTGTATCCATTCTTCGTTTACTTATTCCCATTGCTTTCACCACAAATGTAGCCTTTTCAAGTGTCTTGTTGGGATATTCATTTAAACGAAAAGTTGCAAAGACTGCTGTTAAGATTCATATCTTTAGCAGCTTAGATGCAAACTTTTTTTTAAAGATTATCCGGTTTTTAAGTGTTCAACATTGTCTACCCAATAATGAACGGCTAACCATATCTCACTTCTCTTTCAGACTTTTATTTTGTACCTTTCGCTTTACGACGAGTATCCGCTTGTCCGGCCTAGTAATTGTAAGGAGTCGAAAATTATCAATGTAAGTGCACTCTCGTGTCGTCCACTCGGCGTAATCCCTGCAGATTTGCGGTTCGGCCATATAGTCATCCATTCTAACCAACACTGCAAGATTTACCGCTTTTTTTTCTTCTCCTTTTCCCCCTTCCGGTCCGGTTGCAGATTCTACTATTGCTTACCTTGCTTGCCTTACTGACCTGTGCGGTGCATCAGTTTATTAAAATTTTATTCAAAATGCTTCTGCTGATTACCATACTCGTCCTGTACGTCGTGTCGGTCGTCGTCCTGGCCCTCATCTTCGAGCGTCACTGCGAACCATGGTAAGTTCAATCGATCTCGAGCGTTCGTTACAACGACCCTGGGGGTTTTTTGAGGGAAATGTACGGTTGACCACTTAGGTGTATGAATTGTTTAAAGAGTAACTGGAAATCACCCTTGCCATACAATTTCGGGGAAACGGAAATTGATTCTGTCCAATCGAGCGGAAATGAGTGACGTGTTGCAAACCCCAATTGAAGCACACATAATTAATTCAAATCGAGTAAATGGTGTGGTTTACCTGGGGCAGAACTTGGAGAAAGGTTGAGTGACGGATTTATTTTACTTTTCAACACTGAAAACAGGGAAAAAGGTTTTTCCTGGACATCGATGATTGTTGGGAAAGTAACAAAATGGAACCATTTATAAATATTCAAGGTGCTTGAATTACTTTTAGTTTCTCCAGAAATTATGCACCATTTAAACATCACAAATCAAACACAAAGTGAAAGTACACAATTTAATCGGAAAAAGAACATAATCCGCAACAAGCTGCTTCCGGCCTTACCGGGTGCGATTATCAAGTTTATCGTCCGTCCAGGACTGGTCGTGAAAAGTTCACCTCGGTAGTAATCAACGTTGAACCGATCAATTTATTGGCACTTTTGCAAAGACGGCTGCGAAAACTTGGCAAACATCTACAACCAGCAGGCCGTGAAGGTCCCACCCGTTTCCTCCCGGTACTTCCCCGGGGCGGCCCATCGCATCCGTCCGTCCGATGGATTAAAAACTTTTCGACCTGCTGCTACATAATGAGGATTTATCAACCATTTCTTCCGCCCCGGTGACCAACAATCCGGCCACCAATCGCGCAATTCGCCCAGCTTTCCTTCCGGCCGGCGCTGAAAGTGTCGGTGGAGCCTGTGATCGGTTCGCCTCCTTTCACCCTCCAGCTTCGTTCCATTCGCTCCGAGGGTGAAAAATTGCCCTTAAAATTCACCTTTTAGCTTGTTAATCACTCGAACAAAAGTTTAAGCCATCGAACGGTATCGGAAGTGATTCATTAATTCCTTCGTTTCCGTCGGGAGAGTTTGTGTTGGGTTTGTTTTGGTCCGCTTTTTTTACCACTTTTTTCTCCTGCTCATCGTCGCCGAAGAGAGGAAGAGATGATGGGAGCAAGTAAGTTGATTAACAGTTTTCCGAAGATAATCATGCCAAAGTGGGAAAATTCGATTGTAAGGGCTTTCATCGGAGCATAAAGAAGCGTCGAAGTGGAAAGTGAGAAAGATACCTTCCTAGCGTGTGCTTCTAATGCTCTCGTGTTAGTTTTGTTTTCGAAAAATATCTTGCTATGGATCGGAGAAGAATAGGTAAACCGAAGATCGGTTTGTTTTTTGGGTGAAAATTAACATAAAATCCACAAATCATCCATTTTCAAATCCCCAACCGCGCATGAAAGCCTGCCTAATTTAGACCATTAGTCCAACCACTGGAGTGGAATGCAATCTTAAAGGCTCAAGGGATTAAAACATTCACCTCATCGCGTCCACAAAAATGTCCCCACAACCGATAGCGATGCGGTTCGTTAGCATTAATTAGGTCCGGAAACTGGTGGAAGGTGAACTGTCGCCCGAAATGGTCGAACCTTTTCGCTTCTTGGGTCCAGGTTGTCCAGGGATAACCGCAACACAGAATGGACCGACCATACGCATCCACAGTGCTTTGCCACCTAACGATGACGATGAAAGTTTTACGGGAAATCTGCTCATCATTCACTAATTACTAAACCGCAACTGGCCGACCACAGCGAAACAGCGAACCAGCCCAAGCTGAAAAGTTGGATTTTCATACGACGATACGTGGCGTGTGTGGTTTTTTTGTTTGCTTTATTTATTTTCCACTTTCCACGATGCCGTGGTGTATTCTGCGCACGTACACAACGGGTAAAACTGGATGCTGGGAATGGAACCGGAAGTGAGGGATAGTGTTGTACGATGGAGTGTTTATGAGCTGCATTCCCGTTGTAACGAATTAAAACAATCTGATGGAAGAAGTCCACCGATTATGGTACGATTATGAACGTGCTTAAACGGTCTTACTGTTGTTCGAAATTCAAACATCATTTAGTGGTTGTTGTAGAGTGAAATTAAATTAACCTGAATGGGGGAACACCTTGCTCGATCGTTACAGGTTTCTAACGACGGAACGATTTCTGATCGACGTCGCGTTCCTGGTGGTGTTCGTGATCGGACAGATCATGCACAGCCAGCAGACGGAGATCACGCGCCGGCTCGACTTCATCTGGAAGCTGCAGGCCACCGAGGAGAAGGAGGACATGGAGCACCTGCAGGCGTACAACCGGAAGCTGCTGGCCAACATCCTGCCGGTGCACGTGGCCGACCATTTCCTGATGCGCGAGAAAAACATCGAGGTACGGTGTCCGGGTTGAACACTTGAAAACGCAGGGCACAACTTAATCTTTGGTGTATTTTGCGTTTTGTTGTAGGAGATCTACCACGAGCAGTGCGACACGGTGTGCGTGATGTTCGCCTCGATACCGAACTTCTCCGAGTTCTACATCGAGCTCGAGGGCAACAACGAGGGGGTCGAGTGTTTGCGCCTGCTGAACGAAATCATCGTCGACTTCGACGAGCTGCTGGCACTCGAGCAGTTCCGGTACGTGGAGAAGATCAAGACGACCGGCTCGACGTACATGGCCGCGTCCGGGTTGACGGCGAACCGGGGCGACAAGAACGACTTCCAGCACGTGGTCGCCATGATGGACTACGCGCTCGAGCTGTTCAAGAAGATAACGGATGTCAACGAACATTCCTTTAACAACTTTCGCATGCGCATCGGTGAGGAGTTCGGAAGTCCAGTTTTGTGAGAGCTCCCTTTACAATATGTGTTTTCTCTCTTATCCACAGGAATCAACATCGGGCCGGTGGTGGCAGGAGTGATCGGCACCCGGAAACCGCAGTACGATATCTGGGGCAACGCGGTAAATGTAGCCTCGCGGATGGATTCGACCGGCCTGATGGACCACATCCAGGTCACGGAGGATGTCTACCAGATCGTGAAGGATAAGGACTACAACCTGACGTGCCGTGGTACGGTTAACGTTAAAGGCAAGGGTACGATGATCACCTATCTGATGCCAGGCTTGGCCAAGGAGCAGAACAACTAGACCGTAGAAAGAATAAAAGACCCACTTCGGTTTCCGGGCCGTAGAAGCCTAACTGAGTTCTAACGTATTCCCTAAGGGTAGGGTAAACTTCAAGTTCCAAACCGAACATATCAGAACACACAACCCGCAAGTCCCGTTCGCGCTCACAACCAAAGATGGTCTCTGGCTCTAAATGTTAGTAAATGTTCCCACTATACCTGGCTCCCTGTTACCCTGGGCTTCATGTCCCATTTTTCCGTTGATTTACGGAACCATCCCAGTAGAAGAACGCACTTACTGAACCACAAATCAAATCTACCTGTTACCGTGCAGAACTACCAGAAACAATCGAACCAACCAATCGTATCAGTATTATATTTGATCTGTACAACAAACCGATGTATGTATTTCCGAACTCGTAGCGAGCTCGGGCAAATCTTTCCAAAGCAGTGAAGGAAAAGGAAAGCCACAAAGCAAGACCGTTCAGCCGTTTTCCCCATGGAAACACTCAACAATCAAACTAACGAATCATTTATTGGTATGCTTCCATTCCCATCGCCGTCGAGGGAAATTGTTAGAATGACTGTTATTACTGTCCCGTGATACTGTTTACTGTACACAGAAAGTTTAAAAAGGGCATAGGGTAGTCAATTACACTGTCACTGACCAATAGCATGTTAAAAAGAATGTTGCAGACATGAAAGACTTGGATTAAAATGGAATGGGAACATGAGCACGGTTACGAGAAAGGCAAATGGGGAGTAATGGAGTAGAACAGAGGATAAAAAAGAGTAGCTATGCAAAACGTCACGAAACTGAAGATATATTTTTGGAAACATGTTTATACCTTAGAATCTCATCATTTTTTAAAACTTTCGAACGTGATCCTCCTAACATTCAATGGCCCAATACCAAATGGTTTTCACCGATGGGCGTGCTGTCGGAATAGATCTCTTCGATTTTGTGTTGTTGTTGTAGTTGATCTATAAACCTAAGAAAAACCAGAGCTGAATATTTTTTTTCCGAAATCTCATTACATAGCCAAAGTACTGACCGTTGGGTGCGCAAACAAACTAAAATCCCACTCGGTTACAATAGTAAGAAACATAATACGAAAGTCAAACGAAACGAAACACAACTGAAAATAATCGCTTGCAAAACGAACAACTTATACAGCTTTTACACACCTCTATGGATGTTTGTAAATTACATGTACTTACCTCCCCCACGCCGTGTTTCCCTCCACGATGATACAGGAGAATGTCCGACCGACTCGAGTCGATCTTGAGCGTACGAGCGGCCTCACCGGAGGCAACAAGCATAGTGAGAACATATTTAAATACATTATTAATATTATGATTACCACTGGAACGTATTACACGGCGAGGTGCATATTGAAGCAAAAGGGAAAAACAGAAGAACTATACAAACACGAATCGATAGCATTGTACTACTATGAAACCAAAGATGAACAAATAATGTTAATAAAAAAAAACCTCTGGATGGAATTTAATTCGATGAATAGACACAAACAACACAAATCATATAGGAAAAGAGCGATGGCGGAAGCATGGAGAGAGAGAGGGAGAGGGATCAAGAAAAAAACATTTAAGTCCACATTTGAGCGTGGAAAATAAAGGAACTTATCTGGTGAAAACGTGAAGTTTGTGTGTGGGTTTGGTATTGAAGTGATGAAAGAAAGTATGTTTTATTGTACGAACCGCGTTTTCACGTGGTTGAAACATTGTAAACAACCTATGGCGTAGGTTGCGCCTGCGCCGGTCACACCCCGCTTTCGCTCGCTCAAATGCGCCGGGGGCAGAAGGGTTCTAAATTTAGGTTGCATTTCTATTTCTCAATTCTCCGACCGGCCGCCTCCAATCAGTCTCGAGCGGGCAGCGAACTGTGTTGGAGTTTTGACCGCGTTTTTGAGCTCTAGTTTTGTATCCCGGCCCGTTAGATACCGCAAAAGAAGATGGCCACGATCGACAACGATCCCGCCTTTACGTCACTGTGCAACGAGAAAACGCTGCAGTCGCAGAAGGAGGGCTTCTTCAACGTGTTCTACGCGTCGGTGGCGGAAAACTTCACCGGAAAAAATGCGAACTGGCTGACAGAGGTGTACCAGCGGCTACCAACCGATGCCGAGAAGCTGCGGGTGGTTTACGACGATCCGGTGGTCGCTTACGAGGTGCTCGGTACGCTAGAGCACGTGCAGCCCGTGTTCCGCGCCAAGGATGCCCGGTTCTCGTGGCAACGGCGTGAGCAGGCGATGAAGCTGCTGGGAGAGAATAAGTTCCAGCAGGCGCTCATGATGGCCTGCCAGGCGGTGATGCGTGCACCGGCTCAAGGCGTCGATAAGTTTATCGACAAAGGGCTAACGCTGGCACTCGCCTTGTGGACACGGGCGGAGGTATTTATTCGCATGCTGGATGGCAAGCGGGCCCAGCAGGATCTACAGCTGGCGGTCAAGTGTGGTCTTCCGGTGAAGCAGAACGCCGAATACTATTTACGCGTCGCTAAGTGTTACGCTCGTACGAATCAAGCAGGCCATGCACAGAATGCGTTTCTCATCGAACGTCAACCTTTCTCTTTCAGTCTGCGGTGAGGATGGTCGTGCGGAGGTTGCGGCGAAACTGTTCCATCAACTCTCCGGCCACAACGATTATGCACTCGGAAGGTTAAAGGAAGACATGGAGGATCTGCGGGTTCTGAAAAAGGAAACTCCAACGGTGGAGCAGGACCGTTCTCTTCCGGCGCTGGCCGGCGCAGGTGAGAACGTCGAGCTGAAGGGTTGCAGTACGAAGCTAAAGCTCGTCGGAGCGCAAGAAGATCCACGCGGACGGTACGTGATAGCGGCTGAAGATATTGGTCCCGGGGAACCAATTGTCGCCGAACCGGCCGAGGCTGCGTGTTTGTATCCCAAGTTTTTCGGATCACACTGTTACGCCTGCTTTGCGAGGTAAACGTCCAAGAGTGAAGATCGTGGTGAAAGGAATGTAACGGACTTTTTCTTATTTAAGGTTAATTGCCCCGGTGGCGTGTTCGGAATGCTGCGGTGTAGCATTCTGTTCCGTTGCCTGTCGGGACAAGGCGTGCGCCACGTACCACCGATTCGAGTGCCAGTATCTCGATATGATGATCGGTTCCGGTATGTCGATTTTGTGCTTTATAGCGCTGCGTATTGTCACCCAAGCTGGCACTCCACAGAAGGCCATCGAAGCGGGTCAATCGCTGTTGGACACGCTCTGCAAGCATACGGAGCGTCGCGACCCAGAGGACCACTTCAAGCGTACCCTCATGACCACCTTCCTACTCCGGTGCCTTCAGAAGGCCGAATTCTTTGGCCGACGAACGACCGAATCGCCCGAACCGAACCCGCTCGAGTTACAAGTCGGTGCGATCTTGCTCGGTGCGCTCCAGTCGCTGCAGTTCAACGCACACGAAATCTACGAAACACGTGTCACGGGCGAACATCGGTTCGATACGGCCAAGGTGCTTTACCTCGGGGTCGGTATCTACCGGGCGGCGTCCATGTTTAACCACGAGTGCCGCACCGGAGTGCTGCGCACGTTCCTCGGTACGTCGATCATTTTCCATACGGCCCGAACGATTCCGCGCGGTGAACTGGTGCCGGAAAACTATGGACCACACTTCCTGCGTCAACCGAAAGCGGTGCGGCAACGCAATCTCCGCTCGCGGTACTGGTTCAAGTGTGAGTGCAAGGCGTGCATCGAAGATTGGCCCCAGATGGACAAACTGACCGATAAGCCACGGCTGCTCTGCCCCAATGGGAACTGTGGTAACGTACTGCCGTATCCGGGCAAGCCGTCGCAGCGCAATCCAAAGTGCAGCAAGTGTAAGACGCAGGTCCATCTGGAAGCGAGCGTCAAAATGGTGGAAGCATGCGATCAGCTGTATGTGACCGCAGCGGAAATGATGGCGGTAAGACGGCCTACAATGACATACAATTGAAGTGGAACTAGTTCGAATTTTAACGATTTACATTCGAACTTTCAGAACGAACAGGTCGATCAAGCGATCGAACTGCTGAAGAAAGGTATCACCATCTTCTCCCAGGTGGCCGTCCCACCACACAAGGCAACCCACATCGCGCAGGAGGCCCTTCGGTCCTGTCTTGCCGACAAGGGCAACGTCAACCATTACTGAACGTCTATGTCTTCGTCTATTGATGTTCATCAATTTTACGAGGCAGAGAGAGAGAGAGAAAGAGAGAAAATAAGGTGTGATTATAAAACCAACCAAAGACATCGGCGTGTTGGCGTATACTAATCTATTTTAGGGTTGCTTTCAAAGCACTGTAGGATGATTGGCTTTCGTTTTACAATAAAACTAACACTTTATCACGGAATGGAACCACCCGAAGGAAGGTGCGCTCTTTGTTGAATGAAGGAACGAATTAATGAGCAACACTGGGTGCTTCATCATCGATCGCTGGAGCCTTCGCTTCGTCGATCAGTCCCGTGCCGGGTGGTTTTTCGACCGGAGTACACTCTTCCAGTGCTCGACCACGAAGTGAGAAGTGAATCGCGCTGAAAAAAAGACATTGATAAGATTTAATAAGAGTCATCGTTGAATGTTTAGGTCGAAAACTTACAGTGCAATGAAGAACACCACCATTTGGGTGCCCATGGTGAGAAGGAAAATCGCCTGGGGGTACGTATTGATCGAAGAGTTGTAAACCTGCGTATACAGCACCCCACTGAACAGGGGAACGGCGTTATCGAACACGGAAAGGAAGGAGAATATTATTCCACGCTCGTTGGTGGGAACCATTTTGGAAATCATCGACCGAAGAACCGGTGCCACAACGGGGCCCACGCTGGAGATCGTTGCACCGATGTACAGCACCCAGCCAACCTCGGCGAAGATGTAAACGAACCGCGCACTGGCATGCGCCAACGCTCCGATCATGATGATCAGGGTGTCCTTCAAACCGAGCACCTTGGTGAACAACGGGACGCCGAGAAACATCATCACCACGTACGCGGCCGATTGGTACGTTTTGAAATAGCTGTACAGATCCGTGTCCCAGTTGAAGCGCAGCTGGGTGTAGAGGTACATCTTTGGCTTTTCGTCCCGCTGGAACGTGTAGAAGGACATCGCCACCATCAGCAGGTACAGGTAGGTCCGGCGGTGCATCGTTCGTTTGCGCAGGAACGTGCTAACTGACCGTACCACATGCTGGCGGTCGAAGAAATCCAGCGGCATCCGGTACCAAGGTAGCTCCCGGATCGAACACTGGCGCTCGGTTGTGCGTGACTTTAGACGCACAATCGAGTAGAGGATTGAGCAGGCGAGTAACGATGCGTTGATGGCGAACATGATCGTGTAAGACTTTCCCGTGTGGTTAAAGATCACATTGCCGAGGGCGACTCCGATTGGCATCGTGCTCAGGTAGGTCGCATCGAGGATGGTGATGCGTAATGTGCGCTCCTCGACCGTCGTAATGTCGGAGATGTATGCAAAACAGGAGGCAAAGATGGCAATGTCGGCTCCGGTGAGAACACTCGGGATCGTCGCGGTGTAGATGATGTACTCAACTGGCCACGATGGCATGCGCGTGTTTACCACGATCATGAGAGAGTAGATCAACTTTCCGGTAAGCCCGAGAATGAGTGGTAGCTTCCGACCACGTCGATCCGACCAAGCACCAAGAAAAAGTGCTAGCACAATCGGTACAACATACATGGCGATGTTGTTCCACTGATGGAACGTCGAGGTTGTCACCTGGACCTGTTTCTTTATATCCTGGTACTGTTCGATATTTAGGCAAATCTCGTGCGAGTACCCATGGTCAACGGTGCACGCTTTGTAGAGGAAAAAAGCCTGCTCAACGACCGAGGTCAGCATGAACGCCATCATGTACAGGAACATCGAAGGTTCGACGGAGATCTTCTGATACCATCGCTCGGCCGGTTGCGGCGCGCATTCCGGTGTCGAGTTCTCCGTAGCAACGCTGTTACTCCGACCCGGCTCCGTAGGTCCAACCGCATGATTGCTGAGCTCGCCGTTGGTCGACCGCTGGAATGGGAACACCATGAGGCATAAATAAACATTTCCGATGGTGCAACGCGATCGTGGCGCTCAGGTTAAACTTGCTTACCTTAGCATTTTCGTCCGTAGCCGTCGACGACATTGCAGCTACGCAGGAGATGCCGGAAAGCGACGCAGTCTGGAGGTTCAATCAGCACGACGGTTCGCGGCCGACTACCGGACATGCCTCGACTTGCGACCGTGGGCGAGGATCGTCGGCATTCGATGATAATTGTATCACACGCGATGGTGGTGGTGGCCCTTTAGCATCTTCCAGCACGGACATCCACGTTCACACGAGAAGCTAGAAGCAAACAGATAGTGCTATCAAAGTTGATTCACATACAAAGGAAGGTGTTGGTGGAAGCTGAGGTTACAATCTCTAATTGACGCCGTTAGCTGCGGTGATGCTGCAGAGACGCATTCATACGGACTCGGAGTGAGAAGATAACCGGCTTCTGACGACAAGAACGCTGATTGAATCCTCCGATAGCTGCTCGATCGGCCATTCGATTGTGGGGCGTAGAAAAGCAGATAACGAGGAGATGAAATCGACATCAGTACTATAGGCGACATAGTAACGTTTGTTTGAACCACTTTTCATTACAATATATAATTCGTTTCACCACAAGCGATAAGACAACACAAGTTGTTGTGGTTCGTGGACCAGCGTTAACACGTGTTTTGCACGTGCAGCATCTGTCAAAAGTTTGTTTTGGTTTTTTTTTACACGCACGCGCACTTCACGTTGAAAAAGGCGGCTACAATGTTTTGCGCTAATTTTGCAGTTTAATGCACTCCACTTGATGCAAGCCGGTCCTATCTAAATCAATATAATTACTTGCACAAACAGCCACCTCAAGAGCTATTATTTCTCAAGGGTCGGAACAACCTTCGCTTCAATTATCTACCGGGAGCCTACTTTGTTGCGATTAATTAGCATTGTTTTGGCTTGCCAGTGGAATTTGGTAGCGTATTTTTGATAAGTTATGAATTGCACCTTCGGAAACTCACCGTTATCAAGATAAGCAAGACAGCGGAGCGGAGGGGTCTTCTCTAAAATATCCTGGATTCTACCACAGTAAAATAGCACACTTCGAACGCGCAAAGCTGCAGATGAACTGACGAGATCGCAAACAACGACCGGTTTCGTAACATTTAGACAAAAAAATGAAAAAAGACGCATCTTTGCCGGTTGAAAAGGCATAAATAGCCGAATTGTAAGTAGCTGTTTAGCCGCCTAACCGATTTGTACATGTGTCCTCTCAAATGTAAGGACTTTTTAAGAGAAAACATTTTTGTAACACGACTTGGTCTATTTCTGCTAGTTTTGAGAAATTCTGAAACTCATCTGATTTCTATGACTTCTATAAATACCGGTTCGTGTTTCAGGGTCAAATTACCGATTCGTCATCTAGGAGTGTGCTCGTACTGTTGCATACAAAAAGGCGTTTAAGTTTTAAATTGACTTGCGAAAGTTGGATTGACATGTTTGGCAAGCAGAACAAAATAAAAAATCATTGCGAACCAACTACAAATGGAGTATAAACCCATTTTTATACGCTTCTTTAAGATCTGATCTTCTGTAAACAATCTGTGAATGAACCGCTTGCTTATTTTAATACCTTCTATAACATTTTTTAACTCTATAACCCTTTTTCAAATTCCAAACTGCAACGCACTACAAGAAAATGTGTGGTTCTTTACAATATGTTATTTTGAGTATAGGCTGTGGCAGAATCACATGTTTTTAAGGACTTTAAAATTATTCACAACCATTTTTACTGTTTGGTTGTGAATAATGTAAAATATTTAGAAGTATTTGTGATCTTTTTATACTCCCAATTGAAATTGCACTCAGGTCAATGGAATTTTGGGCTATTTTGAAAGCATAAGCATATTCCAACATAAGTGCATTCAATGATATTGGCATGTTTGACCTATTATCTAAGGATATAAAATATCGATAAATTATATCGAGGTCAGTAGTTTATTGTTTTTTTGTTTTTAAGGTCAGTCGAAAACCATTGCAACCAACCCGTTGATACGCGTTTGATTGTTTCCCGAGAATATTCAAGCACCGGTTTCTTCATCCATTTTCACCCTTGACCAACATACACACCCGGCCATCCCTTCCCGTACACCGGGAACATAATCGTTTCCGAAGCATCATTTGTCATGTAACTGGCACACGGTGGCGGCGAAGATTCGGCGGGGTAGAAAAAAAAATTAACATAACCATACGGCCCTCGATGCTGCTAGCGTTCTACTCCCAGCACCCGGCCGCAGCATAAAACCCGAGCATAATGGGTGGAACCCACGGGTGTGGGACGTCGGGACAGGTGGATAATCAGCAATCCGCCGTCCGTGCCCGGCCTTGAATTGTGAACTGCGCTCATCCGTAATTATCATCGAAAATGGGTACCTCGAGTGCAGGAACACCTCCCAGTGGGAAGGGGCTGTGCATGGCGCTTTTATGATTACCCAATTTTACCGAACCCACAAGCGCCAGGCCGCATCGGGTCGGGAAACGTTGGTAGTTATTTCCCGGGCTCTTTTCCCAAATTCCGGGTGCCTCGAGTGGAATCAAATCGGGAACAGTTACCGAACGCTCTAGCAGCACACAAACACACTCATGCACCGTGAATCCCTGATCTCGTCGACTTGGAGACTCTCGTCTTCACGGCGATGCACTCCTTCGCCGAGGCTCTTGCGATGATGCAGGCGGGTGGTGGATTTAATTGATTGGTACTCGAGGCGATCGAGGCGGAGGGTGGGTATGAGTAAGAAGGCGCACCAGATGGAGGAGTGCTCGATCATCCACTTGGGGGTTGTGTATTTTCTTTTAATCCACACCCTCCCTCGCGGCGAGAGTTCTTCCAGCTGTTCCGAGCGCCAGCAAAAGCAGGTTCGAGCTCTTCTCGCGTGTTCGAGCCACGAAACATTAACCTATTTCCTTCCGCTTTGGCGCGGTTGCGGGCGCGCGCGCGCGCGTTCCCCTTTCTGTGCCACCCGAATCCCGAGCCCAGCGGTTTCCACCCTCACCGGTTGGCTCTTTGGCCTCTTTGATGCTCTTCATATGCTACAGCATTTGGCACCTTGCGCACTTGCGCGTCGGCGGTGTGTGTCGGTGTCTCTGGTTCACTGGTACTGTTTTTGGCATACAAATTGATCGTTCATCGACGCCCGGGACCGATGCGAGGTTAATCTCGTATTACCCGGCCACATTTGGTGTCGGTGCGCTTTTGTAAACTCTATTTTGGACCATTCCAGTGCGGTTAATTGGCGCATTTTTGGGGTCGACTTGGCGCAAAAATAGTTGCGATTGCCGGAGGCTCATTAGATGTGGGAGGTCAGGTCAATGTAGCAAGTGTTTGCCCGGTCGGAGTCCGATGGAGATCGATTTGCGGTGATTATCTTAATTGGAGCTTTTGCAAGGTAACAACTTTATAATGTCTCAAATCTAGATCAAAACATATTCCGTTTAGTAACAAAAATGTTTTTGTCTGTTTATTTGTTGTTTTATTTTAGAAATACGGAAAATAAATTGTGTGTGAAAAACATACCCCACGAAAGCAACATATGTAATTTAAAGCAAAATGCGTAAGATATTCGGGTAGAATTTTTTATGTTGTCTTTAAAAATGTGTTTTTAATTTCATTACTTGGTCAAAGACTCCGAAAAAAGAACACAGAAGCAGAACAAATATAGAAATCATTTTACAAAAATATTCATGTTAGATTCTTTGATACTAATTAAAGATATTAAACAATAAGTTATTTGCAAGTCACTTCTCAATATACACCAAACAAACCGAAATATGCGCACATTTTGGATTAAAGTATGTGATATTAAATTGAATCAATGTTGCATGGGTTATACCATAAATTAACCTTTTGTTAAGTAAAGGGATATTTATTTTTGAACAGTTAAGGAGGTTTAAAATTTTGTATCGCACATGATGCCGTTTGTTCAAAATCTTGTTAAAAATCGAAGCTCCCGCTCGTTATCGCAAACCATCTTCCTAACGATAAGGAAGGGTGCACTCACTGCACTGCACAGCATCGTTGTGTCGAATCATTGTAATAAATTCATCCCAGCCTCTCACGACGCTGCATCCGATTGGCCGACGTGTGCCAAACTATTGAAATGGCACAAAAAAACTAGACCCAACCAGCGTGCATGCAAAAACCAAACCGATCCGGAAGACGCCGTACGGCATGTGGATCCCACCGCGCCGAGGCGGCACAATGGGGGTCGAGCAATGTCTTCATTAGTGCGCTTTCGCGGGGCAACATATAATTGTTCGGTAGGCAAATGGGGACCCATTTCGCCTACCCTCCCGGCCCGACCCTAACGCCAGCGCTTTGAAGTCCATTCCGAAACAACGATTCGGCCCCGGGAGGCCGCGCGAGGCGAAACGAAATGGACAATTTTGCACTCCGCTCCGCACGAGACCGATCGCGTTCACCTTGCGCGAAGAGCTGTGGCCCAAATCCAGGTGACATTGAAATCATTAACCGCTCCGTCGGTCGTCCCAGCGTCCCGGGAAAGGGCCAACGCGCGCTCGGTTGGTTCATTAGGCCATCGGGAGCGATAGAGGATTTTGCTTCGCTTAACGTTCGTCATTATTTGCCTATCAGAAAGAGTGGCAAACGAATACGACGCCACCGAACCGTTTGTTTTTTTTTTTTCGCCAGGGAATCTTTCCCTAGCCTCGTTTTCGCTACCTTTGACATTGACACCGCGGTGCCAGCGTCGGCTTCTGCGCCTCGCTTTCCATTCCCTTCCCCCCACACCCGGCACCGGGCGGGCAACACGAGCACGAAGACTTTGTCCCACGGTGGCGCTCCCATTGTCACGCTGCATCCGTTGCGACGATGCATTTTCCCTCCCTTTTCCCGTTTCGGCGCTAGGGGTTAAGTTCAGCGATTATTTGCATCCATTTGCTCCGGTGGTGGTGGTGGTGACGGTGGCCAACCGGTGGTGCCGGGTGAAACATAGTAAGGGTCATGTTTACGGCTACGGGTTCATCACCGGCAAGCCACGGCGGGAATTCTTCGCCGGTCCGGTGTATCAAAAAATAGCACAAAATAAAAGTAAAATCAAATGCAAATGGCAGGCCAGCAGCTCGGCGTGGTGGCTTAAGAAAAGTAATACATTTGAATAAATCACATTGATCTACTTTCGTCTTTTTTTTTTCCTACTTTTTCGTGAGTTTTTGTTCGACGATAATAAGCAATTGTTATAATTTGTACATAATAACATGAACGAGAAAGTTGAGAACAAAGTAGAGAAGCTGGTTGCAACCCATCATAAGCCATTTTTTTTTTAATCCTCCAGTATTTTTAAATAGTTAAATGTAGGGATGAAATGTAGGTTTTTTTTAAACAATACAACTATTTGTTAACAGAAAAGTAGTTTATTCACTTTAACAAATGTAGCCCTATTTAAATACGTGTCGACAATTACAGCTCAATTTACAAATTGTTTTTTAATTGTATTAAAAAAAATTGCATTTAGTTTTATTTCGAACGAAACATAGAATAAATCCAAAGAAACGCAATATTAAAACCCTCCAGCAAGATACGGCACCCTAACAAATGATTCATTTTTGCGTCACTCAACTCCTTTCGTGGTGGTCAAAGCTCAGCCTCTGGTTGACATTTTCCCTAAAAGGTTTTTCCCTCCTTACCTTACCACTTTTCCTGTCCAATCAGGCGACAAATCTACCAGAGTGTAAAACAACAAAACATGTGCGCAGTGAAAAAGATGAAAAAAGCACATTAGGAAAAACGGACCGGTATCGGCCGGACGTGGGAATGTCACGGTTGACATGCAGCCGCTCGGGAGAAAAATAAAAGGAGTTAACCACTCTGCTCAGTGCGACAGGATGAAATTCGACCGACCTCCGTTGGAGGATAATTTGCATTCCATTGGAACCTCCGTTTTGTGCAGCTCGCGTTCGCATGGAATTCGCGTTCATTTTTCCGTATGTTTTCCTTTCGGTTTGGCGTAGACAAGGAATCTTTTTTGACTCGTTTCCTTTTTTTTTCGCTTCGATACCTACGTCAACCCATTTCGCTTTTCAAAAGATCCACTCGCGCTGTCAGCCGCAAAGCGGAAAAAGACAATTTGCCCACTGAAAGGTGCAAATTTTCCAACCCACCTGTCGCGCGCCACGCCTAGGAGGGTCTCCCCTTTCCTCCGATTGTTTCTTTTCCGATCGATTTCCTCCGTCGGCCTTCCCAGCTTCCCGGTTGTTCTTTTAATGCGGGCAAAAGTTTCCGCCGCTTCGACGGAGCTCGATTTATTTAAAGCGTCTTCGAAAGCCGGGAGTCATGAATTGTGGCCTAATTCGATAGGCTTCGGCCTTCGAATGGGCCCGTGTGCCGAAGGAAGGAAAAGAGCACGTGCGGCGTTAACTCCAACTGGATTAACCAGCCTCCCGAACGGCCCGACCTCCGTTCCCGGTTTGGCTCCCGTAAATAATCAGTTCATTGAACGCAACCAGCCGATAAGGGAACGATCGAATAGAGCTATCACTTTTGAAGCAGGTGGGTCCGAGAAAACGGGTTCGATCGGGGTCTCTTTTCACTGTCAAACAGAGCCTCCTCTCGCATGCTGGGGGACAATTTTCCACCCTTTTCCGCACCGTCCAAACCAGCCGGACCAAACCGGAAAAGCGATTCAACACCAGACCCGAACTGGGCCACACATCATCGGCTAAGGGCCCACGCGGAAACCCGGCGCAATCAAAATCAATGACACGGTTTGTTGTGAAGAGAAACATTGCGAGGGCATAGAGGATAAGGACACGAACCTCGCACGACAACGACACATCCACCCGCGATTGCGACAATTTATTACGACAATTAGCGAATTAAATTTCCATCCACCCACCGCGCCGTGCGAGGCGCCCGTGTGAGCTTTTCCTTTCGCTTTCACCCACACTAGAGAGCAAAACAAAACCGGGTTCAGACATTCTCCCAGCCTACCTCCACTCTCGCAGCGATATCGACGTTCGCGACATGGCCAATTTAAAACAGCGATAAAATAAGATCATCAGTACACCTTCGCTGAAAGCCGGTGGACGCGAATCTTGGTGGTTATCTTTCGTGGGCGAATGGAACACGTAGAAAACGTAGCAAGCTAGCACTTGTCGCTCGGGAACGCGCTCGGTTCGCCGTGGTCCGTGTGAGACAGGCCGCCTTTGCATCGCAACGTGCCAATTGAAGTGGAAAGCGATTATTGGGAAGAGATTTACGGCCCGCAATGTGGGAGGAATATGGAACGGACATGTCCGGGGGAAAAGTCTGCCGGGGAATTCATGTGAAAATGGTACCCGATGACAAGAAAGTAGGTGATATTTTAAATTTATAGTGCGTGTAGTAGGTTTGGTTACCAATGGAAACGGGCCTGCTGACAGGTGGATGCAATAAATAAATCACACACCTTACAAATTGGTCCTTAAAAAGGTGGTATTTAAAAGAAAATTAACTTTCTATAAGCTTCACTGTTTTCGAACTAAATTCAACGCGGGACTGCAACGGCTATGACCGAGTTGAAGCTGAGATCTGGTGAAGCTTTCAGCAGTTTACTTTTCATGTACGACGTCGACATGCTTCCGTATTACCGCGTACAGCGTTGAACTTCCCTTGAGGGCACTCGCATCCAAATGCCCTATAATTCTACGGTTCCGTCGATCACGTGTCGTTTTGTGAGGCTTAAACAACCGTCTTTGGTGATTCCCAAAAGAGAGCAGGAAGCCAAGCAGTCTTCGTTTCCCTGCGAAATGGAACGGATCACGGGGAATGGCTTCCGGAGGGACTGTCAGTAGGACCTTTTTCTGTCCAAAGTCCATGCCATCCGATAGTGTGTCGGTTTCATCGGCCAACCCAGTTCCATCGAGCAACGTCTCTATTGGCCGGCCGGATCACGGTGAAGTGCGAAGTGAAGCGCACCAGTCAAGTGTCGTTAGGATTTACGAGCGTGAATCGACGGAACCGTTTGTGCTTCGGTGGTACGGCGAGGATCTACGATCACGTCCTCCGGAGCGCACAGGAGTTTTACGACGCCAAGGGGTCTTAAATTACCGGTGTGCTCCCAAGTGTGCATACACACCCTAGCCACAGTCAGGTTGATCTTCACCATCGGCGAACGATCCTATCAGACGTTGGGTATCAGCTCGCAGGAAAAAAAGGGCTCAAGAGGGTGATGCTTGTTTCGCCAGTGGCGTTTGTGATTTGCCAATCGTTTTTGTTTGGCTTTTCAGCCTTCTCCACGACACCTGAAGAGCCGGTCGTTTGCAGATTTTATCACCAGCGAGTCCAGCGATACGCCATCGAGCGCTCATCAGCACCCAGCTTCGTTCGGAGTGAGGTCCCGGCATTAACCTTTCGACCGACAGGTGGCGCTTGCGATGGCCGGCGGTGTTGATTTGGCGCATCGGACACCGAACCGCTCATTAGGGAGCGCGGGACTTAGGCGGGTTTCACTTTTTCACTCCCTTCCCCCCTTCCCTCCCTCGCCATCGAGCAGGGAGGAACTTTCGCCTGCAAAGGTATCTTCTACGAGAAGGCATCCATTGAGGATGCTTCAAGCGAACTTCCGAATCTTCCACGCGACCTCCGACCTTTACGTGGCAATCACAACCATCGTGGTGAAGAATTTCGCCCCTCTTTCGAGGATGATAATTTACGAGTCATAATCTTTTTTTTACCTCTCAGTCTTTCTTTCTTTCTTTCTTTCTTTCTTTTAGCTATCCCGTCTTTCAAATCGACGAGGGTCACGTGCGCCAGACCTTAATGACACGACTTATGATCGATGTTCACTGATGTAAACGCACGGTTGAGATACTCCAACTTTTTATCTGGATTTACTGAAATTGCAAGGCATTCAGACGAGTGTATAAAACTTTTATCCTTTTCTTCTATTTTCTTTTTCGTCATCGTCAAGAGCTCAATTATCTATTGCATTTTAGCGCAGTATTCTTTTTTACGAAACTGCTAGTTTCTACTCTTATTTTTTGGACGGGTTTTTGTAAGTTCTAAGCATGATTTTAAAATGTGAAACAAATCATTAATGTATCTTAAATTTCGTATAACTGTTTCACTATCCAGTGGTTATATTTCAAACAAAAAGTAAAAAATGAAAGCTCAATCGCAATCCGATAATTTTAACACTTCAGGTAAAACGGCAGCCTCATTGTTCATTCGTGAAAAACAAAACCAGCTACACTCATTTTCAAAAGAAACGTTAGCAGTGCGCCATACTTTCCACCCCGATGAAAGATCGCTTTCGGGTGCCCGGGGGGGGCTGTCCACTGCTTTTGTGCTAGGCCAGCACCCGCCTGCCTCCCCGATGACGCCGATGACGGTGATGATGGCGCAACCTAATTAGTTTTTACGTTCCAGCGGCAGCATCATTCTCCACGGCAGCATCCCGAAAAACCATGACAAACGCAAAGCGGACGCATTCTTCAGGCGTCCGAGAACTTTCACGGCACCCATCGCACGGGATTAAGGGGGGGGTTTTCCCGCTCCGGCGTCCGGTAGATCGCGCCCATTCACGGGAGCACTTCCGCCCGGGCCGGTGTAACTAACTAAGCTAAATGTAGCAAATAGTTACACGCATGTTCACGCATGTTCCGTACGAGGCATTCCCGGGGCGCATTCTTGAGGGCCGCACAGGGGAGAACCAATTTTCGGCTTCCATATTACATCATCATTAGGTTAATTTTCGGGCGCTTCCCTTTTCGCTTTAGCACCTGCGTTGGAGTCCGGTTGGCTCGCTTACCTAATAGCTCCCGTCTGGAGTTAGATAATGTCTACGAGATACCAGGCTGAAAAATAACGACGTTGAACTACGAAAGGAGAGGAAACATTCATTGGAATGTGTGGAACAGTGTCTGACAAAAAGTGAGTCCAATTAAAAATTCTTTTCATCAAATCATGATGGTCAAACTATATTGCTTTTAGCATTTGTTTATATTACACACATAAAAAGGATGGGTTCAATTATTTTTATCAACATACTCTAGTACCATATTTGATCCTTAATTTAATATTTTCCCCCCCCCCCCCCCCCAGCTCGCCCTTTTCTTGCCCAGCACTGTACTGCAGCAGCTTCCGAAACCACTTCCGCAGGTTTTCCGTAAGAATCCGGGATGAAAACGATCGCCTAAATGAACGTCCGAATTAAGGGCAGTCGGGCAGTATCGGGTGTGCAGCATCCCGCCGGGCCGAGAGCCAGCGCCGACGACGACGACGGCGTTGGAAACGTTTTCCGGGTTCTCCATCCTCCGGCCATTCGGGGCCTCCCCCGTGGGCTTGACGGGCCCTGCAGGCTGTCGTGCGCCGCCGCGGTTGGGGCGAGAATTGATGGAGATTCGGTAATTGGATAACTCACTTCTGACCACGAGCGTTGAAAAAACCGCTAGCACCCAGTCGGCGGGCCCGGTTTGGTGGCCGGAGCGGGAAGGCACGAAGATGGATGGGGCTGATTCTCGAAGGCAACGAAACGCAGCCAGCCCAAAGGGTGGTGACCTTAATTCTCGCCTCGCCGGAGCTAATCGGCGCGAGGTGCACGATTGTGCAATACCCAGCGGCGCGCACCGTTCGTTTACCGTAAGGCACACATTCCGGTAGGCTACGCGGCCAGCTCTGCAGGTCCTCGGCAGAGCTTCCGGCAACGCAACGCGCCCGAAATGGGGGGTTCCATCCGCTTCGCTCGGTTCCCATCGCCAGAGTGCACCTTCGCGCACGGAAATGCAGATCGTAGGAAATAAAATATTTCTTCCATCAAACCTACCTTCGCTTTATGCCCCTTTCGAGGCTTAAGTTCACGCTAGATGGGTTTTTACATGTGTGACATCAACGATCGACAAGGCGACGAACTCGACCCGAGAGCATCGGAGGGAAAAAGGGCGCTCGGAGGCCATCTGCAAATCCGTGACATGCTTGACGTGGAATTCGTTAGCATTAGCCTTACAATCAAGAAAACTTGTTAGACGTGAAAATAACTATTTAACCCTTTCCTGCGTGGTAGATGTCAGTTAAAACCATTTTGAGTGTTATGATTGTTTTTAAATGTTACATGCTTATGATCAACAAGTGTCTCTAACCAAACACAATTCGTAAAAGAAACGATCTTCATTTATAATAATATTTAAAAACATAATCCTAAATGTTTTAAGGGTTAGGAAACCACGAAATAGTTCCCGAGCAAGACAAACCTGTGTTTACAAAACCATAAGCTGCAAGCTGCCTTCGATTCCGACTCGCCGCTCCAACCTGTTTAGCATAAACGTCAGTCAGGCGAATCATCAACCACCGACCGAGCATTCTTCTCGTTCACTTTCATTCTCCGGCGCTTTCGGGAACGTCACAACCGGCAGCGGAGGATGAAAACGAAATTCGTCACCCTCGAGATTTAAATCGACGTCTGTCGTGTCCGGCGTGTCCCAGGCGTGCGGTGGCGGCGGCGTGGGAAAGTTTACTTTCTACCGCGAACTTTTCACCGAAAAATTTCCATCCATTTCGTCTGCTGGCGGGCGAGTTATGTTTTTCACTTTTTCTGCCCTCCTCTCCGAAACATGGACGCTTGCCTGTAGATGATGATGAATTTGAGAACTTTCAACACAAAAGCCTCAAGCGCGCGATCGTTTAACGATCTTGTTAGGGGGAGGCTGAACGGTCGGCCAGTTGTAATTTCGGGTTCGGGTCCATTCCATGGACATTTGTTGACAAAAAGGGAAAATTGTCCCACTGGGCACACCGGCACGGGTAGTAATTTTCTCTTCCCGGGAAGGAAACGTTCCTCCCACGATCGGTCTCATTGTTTGTTTAATTACCACCCACCAGTTTGGGGAGGGAGGGTGGTTTTCTCAAACAAATTTCTTCGCCAGCCCAATCGTGGTCGAGCGAGCTGTCAAATAAAATTAAGATACAGCACGCCCGCTCACGGTCAGTCACGGGTATCAGTGGGGGAAAATGTTTTCCTCGCTATTGCCGTACCTGACGTTGGGTTTATTTTGTACGGAGGAATCTTCGTCTATTATTGCCCAGGGTGGTGTAAATTTTTTTCTGTCAACCATTTGTCAGCGCTCCATTTCAAATCATTTCTCGCTATAATTATCAATTGAAGCCGACGAAAAGTTATCAACCAACGGAACACAAATGAAGATGATTTGTTTGCGCTCGTAAACCTTTGGGCTGTTAAGTTAGTTTTGGACGGTATTAATTGGCTATCTTGGAGGTAGATTTGAAGATTGATAATTATCAAAAGAAATTGATTAAGGTTTAAATGAAGTAAAACCTGTTAAAATATGTGATTTACTTGAAGCATTATGTTTAATTTTTTTTTAAAGATATATGCACAGTATTTCGCCTTCTCGTACAGGAAGAGATGTATTTTTCAAATTTAACATTTTTCATTTGAAATTTAAAATGTTAAATCACATTCGAAGAGTCTGATAACAACCTGCCTTTCCCTTTAGCTTGAACCGCGCTGAAAATTGACTGCTCCGAAATCCTACTGAACCACAAAATCGGTGCACTATAATTATCGAATTAACATCCCCACCTTTGAAGAAAAAAAAAACACAACCCAAACCACTTCCAATGGCCACAGTTTCCCTCTTACCCCCTCCCGCACCACCCCCGGACCATCGGGAGTTATGAGAATCGATACTGTTATTTTCGTCTTCCACCGTTAACAAAACGTTTGCGGAAATTGAAAAATGATCCCTTACCGTTGTCCCCCGTGCACTCGTACACTCATTAGGTCGGGGAAAAAAAGGGAGCACCGGAGCATGGGAAAGATTCGCGTGTGGGATTTGCAATAGATTAGCCTTCTGCAGGCGGGTGAAGCAGAAACCCACCAGCTAGTTTCCCGCGCTACACTTGCCAGACCTACATTAGACCTGTCTAGCCTGTCTTGTTCGCGTTTTGGGGAATAGTTTTTAAAAATTGGAAATTTATTGTCATCACGCTCGTGCGGGGCCCGGCCGGGGGCTGGCAGGAAATAACGATCAAAAATCAATCTCCCAATGTCATCGTCGGTGCCTGTCAATCCGGTCCGAGCCGGAGTGGTGTAGCGAAAGAACCGATCGAGTAGGGCGACCGTTTGAGAGCAATTTGCTGAAGCAACGGGTCCGCAAACTAATTCGGCCTGCCGTTTCGGATGGATAGTTATCACAAAATTTGGGTTTGGTGGACCGAAAAAAATCACGAACTGAGACAATCTTTAATTCCGGTTGCACGTCACATATGAGCGGAGTTCGTAGAAAGGAGGCGTTTAATGGAAGCGAATTTCCGGAATTCAAAAAGTTCTGCCACTGTTTACCAATGCATGTCGTGAGAGAGCTTTCTGAGCGTATTTGAGCAGGACCCGGGGTAACGTAAATTTGTACCTGAATTTCTATTTTTTTGAGGGACCAATTTGCTGTTCCTAACGGACGTTTCCCACCATGACATCATTGCTAATAGGGGCTTTAGGTCATGAAAGAAACTAATGCTCACCTGGTTCATTTATCATCCCTATTTTGACTTAGAGCCTTCCTTGAGTAACACCGCAACAGGGAAAGATTATAATTTATCAAAGCTTACGCAACAGTAAAGCAGACGATAAACGAAGAAAAAGAGGGTTCAAGACAGAGCGCGTACAAACCAGATTTCGGACGAGCTTTCGTTCTACTCTCTCCGACCGGCAGAGCAGCTTCATCATTCACTTTAAACGTTGAAGATGAGGTGGCTTAGACTGGCATTAGTAACGGTAATCGACAGGCAATAATGAAGAAGGACAGATAAACAGAATTGAGATGTTGATATTGAACGCCGATTGACATGTAACTTTGGACAAACGAAGACCATTTTGATATTGCCAGCCTTTTTAATATAATAATTCGATTTTTTTGTTTCAAAACAAAACATTTTACTTGTTTCTTATAAAATATGACCAAGTTTTTTACCTACCGGCATGTACTTGTGACGTAATGGGAAACGGTCTGCCTTTCAAGTATGACTGATACTTGTTTTAACCTACCGGAGGTGCAATTCGTGCTGCTACCAATTGTTTCCACATTAAAATGAGAAATTTTCCTCACCGAAACCATATTTTATCTCCACCGTCTTTCACCGTCGGTCCGATACTATCGCCGAAATTAATACGGCGCGTGGAAAACAAAGCGCTGGGCGCTTGGAAAACACAACCGGAACACCGAGGAACCGGAATTGAAATGTTAATAAACATTATGATCGGCCGGAGGGAGAAACAAAACAAAACCAGAAACGAAACCAGAATTGAAACCATAACGCTCCAACGGCATCGTGATCCCAGGGAAGCAATTGCAGCGCACGACCAAATCAACCCGGTACGGTACGTTAAAAAGGGAAAGCGGAAAAGCGCGCCCGGCACGGATCGGAACACACACGCGCGCTCTCGATCTTCTCACGGCGGGTGGGGGATGAAATCATATTTCACACCTCACCAGCGTGAAATTGAATGCCAAAATGTCAGTTTGAATTTTTCACCACCGCGAAACCCCGCCGTCCCCGGTACTGAACCCGTGATCGTGATTCTTCCCCGCATGGGGCGACGGATGCTGATCTCGATATAATGCGCCGCCTGCCTGCCTCTCCAGGGCGGCATGTTTTTCCCGGGCTACAAATTGGATGCTGAAACAGGCCCTCGGAACGGAACGCACACGGCGGTGTGTTGCAGGCCATAATTCGCACCTGGCATTAATAATATCGTTTCGCTCGACGCCTCTGCCCGCGGCACGTTCGGCACGATCCGCCCGGCCGATTCGCGATTCGGTACGCGAAAGTGTTCCGGGGTGGCGCCCGGGGGAAACGTGCCCCGAACCGGAAGGAGGGAAGAGGAGGATGCCCAAAACCGGATAATCGTATGCATTTTGTGGTCCGCGAAAAGTTAAATGCGACCAAACTGGTCACCGAGCGCACGAAGGAAGCGAACGAGACCAAAACATAGTAGGATAGTAGGGTTGAAAAACTCAAGAAGAACTTTAAATCGAACAAAAAATCGTAGCAACTTTATAGTATAACAGTTGTAACGAAAATTTGGAAAGGAATGTAAATACCATAAAATAAATGTTCATTTCACAAAAGAATTCAATAATTTTTAAATACGATATGATAATGTTTCTCGGAACATCATTGTAAAAAAAATTCTAATGAATATAATAAAGTACAAATTTGGACTGTTGTGGAGGACACTGTTTTTCCAGATGCTTCCCACATTGTAACTCGTGGGTGTTGGAAACGGTTCAAGTGACCACCTGTGCTAATTTTACCCTTTTAAATCGACCCTTGCCTCCGTGGTGGCTATATCCGGAATAACTGGAATGGTTTTGAGTGCCAGGTCCGTGGGCCCAACCGGCATGAAAATCACGTGTGAACCACGGAAGAAACCGCCTCCGTCGAAAAAAAACGATCGTTCGAGCCGGGTTCGTCGCTTATCGCGGGTTGGAAGTGCAACCACAAGCTCAAGTCACTGTTGGTGGTGGGAGCTGCAGCCACCATCCTCTACCGGGCGTTGTCTTGCAGAACACGATCATCACGACATTCGATCGTGGGCCGGTATCGTCTGCCCCTCCTGGAGGGCAGCCGGTTCAGTTTTAGTGGACTTCAATTAGATCTGGAACGATCTGGACTTACCAGCCCCGCCCGTCTTGAAAACCGCCAAACGCTTCAGTCGGGAGAAAGTGGTCCCTTTGGTGGAGATTAGGGCAAGAGGGTAAACCCTGGGCCAGCTTTACCCAGCATTCGAGGGAATGACGTGCCGTCTGCGCAGGAAATCGATTTGATCGATCGGCACAGGGGGGCAATCCTGCAATGGAAAACATGGTGGAGCAGGGGAAACCCCTGCAGAAAATAAACACCCCCAGCAAAACGGCGGTTCCCATTGTGACCACAAAAGCTGATACCATCCCGGAGCGAACCGACCGGAAAATGGATCTCTGTTAAGCAGCTAATTTTCCACTTCGACGCCACACCTCGGGATGTGATTCCGTAGAGGTTTTCCAGCAGCCATGCTGTTTTTTTCACACGCTAAGAAACAAGTGTGGTTACGATGACATCTAATGAGAGTTATCAAATGGAAAAAAGTGATGCTGGCGCTTTGATGAATGTGAAAATGGAAAATCAATGCGGTTTGGTGTAGGATGTTTTGGTTTAAAGAGTCATTTAAATTAAATTTCTATCGGTAACCGGTTTCACATTTTTTGTTAACAGATTTTTACTTGTTTTCTAGAAAAACTTTCACAGATATGGTTTTAAACGTTAAATACAATAAAAATAATAACCTTACAAAAAATGGCCCTTTCCCTTTTACTATCACCACTATTACTAGTCGACTTTGTTCTACCAACATTTATTTTCCATCTTCCTCAATTTTCACTCAAGAAACAATAGAAACCAAACAAGCCTACATTAAATTGAAAGCAAACGAATAAACCAACCTTCTACGCAGCGCGATGAATTGACATTGTATCCGAGAAATAAAGATCATTCTCCCAACGCATTCACAGGGAAGCACGTGCAACATGCGTACCATAAAAAGCTCAAACAGGGCAGTATAATCATAAAATTAGGGCCGAGAGCTCCTGTAAATCCAGACGCCAGCCTGTTCCAGCCTGGTTCGCTGGTCATTATCAACACCGGGGTCGGGAAATGGGCAACCTGTTTCCTGCGTTTCGTTCGCTCTCAACAAGGTCGATGATAAAATAATTATCAATGTGTGGACCACAAGAGGAGAAAAACAAACAAACCGGGAACAGGCATTGTTTTATCCACACGGAAGAAATGAAAGGTGATTCAAATAGACCATTGTTACGGATATCTATTTGCGTCATGCTTTTGATTGCGACAGGAAAGTAAATTGTTTTGTTTCATGCACGAAAACACGCCTTCTTAAGAGGGAAACAAATTAAAAGAGAGACACATTTTTCGTGAAAGCAATGACTTGAAAACAAATAGAAATCTTCCTACGGAAAGAACAATCACGAACAGCGAAAATGAATTCAGTGTTCTTTCCTAGGTCTGTTGTTTCCTTCCTGATTGGTCTTTTTTTTGAATTCATGTTGTGCATCGTCATTGCGTCCAATCTTCCTCAAACATCCATTTAACATCGCGATTTCAATGGCAGAACCCTCCAGAAACGATTGACAGTGCACTACTTTCATGAAAACGTGTTATTTCCTCTGAACGGATGGGCGATGGAAACTCCAGAAAAGTTCACCAAATAAGAGTTTCAATGCTCCCTCAGCTTCGTCATCTCCGGAAACGATCGGTTAACAACCTATCAACCTACCTTCAGGCCCAACATCGGAAGAGGACAAAGGTCAGTCCAGCTTATAGTTGCTTTCCAGCACTCCCTTTGGGGCGGCACTTGCATTGCCGAAAACCGGAACGGATGCCACTACCCGGATGCCCCGGGATCGGCTAATCGCAAACTCCGCCCGAAAAGGTTAATCGATCGATTGGGGCGTGTGTTTTGCGCAAAATCTGGGGCCACGATTTGGACGCAACCCCCCGAAAAAAGCGCACTCGATTTCATCCTATCGAAACGATCGATCGCACGGCTGACACAGACTTCGTGCGAAAACGAAACGAACAGCGACAGGCGGAAACGGTACGCACAAACTGACCTTCACCTGATAAACCGCTCTTAAAACCGGTACGAGGGGGAGCGGGTGGGAGAGGGCACTTTTTGGGCAGCGGTTCGAGCGGGCGGAAAACCGTGTCGTGGCTGCGAAAAGATCTCATTTCGGGTGGAAAAAAGAAAGCGATCATGCGAACGGAAAGAAGCGCAATTATGCTTAAAACGCCTTCCGAGCCGGTGTGCGCGCACTCGTTCAATGCAAATCTCGCTTTCCGCCTCGCGATCAACTATTTGTGCGGTTTTTCGTTTTGGGGGGGAGGAAAAGTTTGAAGGCGAAAGGTTATCGAAATCGAATCGACCCTGATCGTGATGTCGTTCGCGTGATTTCCATTGCGTCCCAATCCGGTGCTCGATGGTTTCACTTAAGGCTTAAGCAGCGATTGGGAGCAAGTTCGATTTCGTTTTGAGTGCGAACCAAAATGTTGGGCCGAGAATGCTTGAGTGTTGGAGAAACTGTGGTTTTATCGTGGAGCGCAAACAGCTTTTCCGGTGGTTATTAAAAAGTGGATACAATTCTGGTTTAAAGCTATCGAATTGTATTCGAAGCGCAACAAAACTCAACGAGAATGTGAGGTTAATCGTACCTCACATCATTTTTCTTAATCATCTTTAATTCCCAAATCACATTTTGGACTGATTAATCCGTCATAACAAATCCCCCTTGCCTTGCACTTCACCCCATTCGCCTATATTTGACCCAAATTTGTCAATGTCACCTGAAGGAACCCCGAACGGGGTGACACCGCCGCTGCTGCCAATTGGACTGGAACTTTTTCCAACATACATTTTCTCATTTTCCCCTGCGACCGCCAGCCCGTCACACATCGCAGACAGTGAGCTTTAATCTGCTGACCCCGCGAAGGAACGTGTCGGAAGAAAGGGGATCGGAAAAATGGAAAGAAATGCTGCCCCATCTCTTCTGCATAAGGGACTACGAGTTTGGTGCAAAAGCAGGTGGAATTATCCAACGATGGCGTGCGAGGGGTGAATGCCAGCATTCGAAGAAACATCGAAATATAAATCGAACCCACCCGTTGACGTTCGAGTGATACGGTTTGAATCGGAGTGAACAAAACAAAAATGGAAAGGGATTCCAACCTGGGATCGCAATTTGTGGTTGCGCATATTTTAATGGCATCGATTTTGCATCCCTTTTTGTTGCTCCGCGTTCGTTGACAAATTTGGATGCGCTCTCGGATTGCGATTGTTCGCGCTTTTCCCTTTTCACACAATCACCCAAGGGGGGTATCTTCTTGTTGTTGAAAAGCGTCCAGGCAGGTGAACTCTTTATTGGCCAATTTGCAACGGAAGCGACCTGCCAGCGCCAACCCCCGGGGGTGAGTTTAATTTGGCCGAGACAGACGCCCCCCGAACGCTCACTTTCACGCACACAATGCGGCACGTGTCGTTTGCTGTGCTGCCACATGTAAGTGTAGCGAAATAGTATCAAAAATAATGGAAAATAATAAAAGAAAAACCTTTGAGGGCTCGCTCAAAAGGCCTGCCAATAAGTGAGTTAAATTGTCCGTTTCAGCCATGTCTTGTCGAGGTTTCAACCGAAAGGTCGCGTATTCGACTTTCACGCTGAAATGATGTTGTTTGATGACAAACATTGAATTGTGCTACCGTTTTTCCGCAAGCCTGCAACTCTATTGCTTCTTTTACGCGAATTGGCCGCCATTTAGGGAATCAAATCTCCTCTCAAGTAATAGCGTACAGTTTGGTTGACTTGAATAAATGTGTACGTTGAACGTTTTTACTTAGAAAATGATAATAAACTTCATCACCATTTGTTTTTATAGTATACATTTTTAAGAAATAAACATAATCGTTTCGTTTTATTCCTTGTCGTCATTACAGTGAGATTAACAAATGATGGATCCCAATGAAAGGGAGGATAAAGATCATTACTGGAGCTATTGTCGCAATCGTCATCATGCCAAGATGAGTGTCAATTATTTTCCCTTCGCTGCGTGGACATACGAAAACTCTTTTACCGGCCGACAACGATGTTGAGAAAATACCGCTCTTGGGCGAAATCAAAAACAAATCTTCATTCGTGCCTGATGCCTTCGGAAAGATATTGATTCATATTTGGACAGTTTTCTTTTTTATTAAGCACTGGCATCGCTTTGCTCACTGACCTTCCACCCTCCACACACACACACACATACACACGCACGGAGAAAGGCACCACGGAGAAAAAAGAAGGAGAAGAAGGAGCAAACCAAAAAAAGATGTATGTTTGAAACCACAAGAAAAACAACAGTCAATTTAGCTGCCTCCTCTTTAACAGTCATCATTACTCGAAATCTCATGCGATGTGTATGTTTCCATATTGTTTTCTGTGTGCCTTTTCCTGCCGATTTCGCTTCACAGCAGCTCAGTTTTCCCACAAGCGGGGGGGGGGGGGGGGGGGGGGGGGGGGGGGGGGTTGTTCCTTTTCTAGCGAGCCGGCCGGAAAGTGGAAAGTCCATTTCAATGCTAATGACCACGCGGAAACGGAGCCAAACCGATGCCGAAGCCGAAGCCGGCGCCGACCGCAGGCTCTCGAACTAACTCAAATTACCTGTCGTATCGGATTTATGGAGTGTCCATCGCGCATCCGCACGCTTCCGAACTTGCCGGGCCTGTGTCCGTGACTTCACTGGCGCTGCACGTTCCCCCCGGCCGAGCTGAATGACATTTTTGAGCCCCAAAGCTGACAACGGTGACGGCGAAAAAGGAAAGGCCGCACGGAGCGAAGGGAGCCAGCCGCGAATGGAAGAATCCCTTTGCAATCACGATGCAATACCCGTCCGGAACGTCACGTGACCTTTGGGGCACCGGCTGGGATCCATCCTTTTCCGCCCTTGGCGCCCTTTTCCCGTTGAGCCTTAGATCAAGGGCTCAGTTAAAGATGTTTTTTTTTCTTGCCCACCACCAACGACAGGCGCACCCCTGCTGGCTTATCCGCCTCGTCCATATCGTCTGCTCTCGACCCGCTTACCCTTATCTGCCCTTCAAGCAGTGCAGGGCTCGACCCTAATATCCGGCCCAGTGTGGGCTCAAGTGAGGGGCGGCTTGTTCACATACTTTTCCCATATTTCCCGACGCCGACCGGGCGTGCTCTCTTTTGCGAAGGACCAAGGGTGCTTCGGGCGATGGAACCGTTGAAAGTACATTCCCAGAAACGCAATCGTGCAGCTCGTGGCCGCAAGCGTCGTTCCCTAGTGATGCAAAGCGAGATAAGTGCGTCAATTGTTCGACGCTACATCTAAAAGCGATAAAAATCAAATCATAATTAAATGTTCATTGTAAATCACAAAAACGACATTTTTCCAATGAAAAGTTTGAAAAAGAACTTATTAAAAAAAAATACATTCGATTTAGAATATTATCGAACAAAAACAGTTCACTGTTTGAAACAATTTTACCATTCGAAATTTGCTGTTCAATATCCATATTTAAAGCTTACAAGGACAAGCAACAGTAAAAACATACATGAACGTAATACGTAAGAAAATTAAAACAGTTTGTTTAATTAAAGAGCGAGCAGCAAAGCGGTAGCATTGCGTCGGAGTACTTGACTTACGCAAGCGGTTCGTAATTAATTGCCAACTTGTTGCGCTTATTACACCACCACTTTCTTCTCGGCTCAGCCGCTAACGGCTGTTTGCAGTTTCATCCCGTTGCATCGCCGATGGTTCGGAACGGTTTATTTACGAGCCGAAAAGTGATCCACAGCGCGGGCAAACTCGGCAAGAGAGTGAACGACTAAGGCATACTTGACCACGCTGCGTCTAGACACACATATTAACACTCGGGAAAATGGGAATAAATTTATTATCGACAACCATTAGACGCGATTTCAAGCAATCGGAGCCATTCCGGTCCGTTGGAATTGATGATTTCAAGCACCGAATTGCTGACCGAAGTGGAAGCACTCATGTTGACCCGCGATGTGGAGAAACAGTGCCGAGAATGGAATGCTCAAAAATGCTCGTATCATCCTTCACTTCTTCCCAATCGAACCAGTAGCTCTTAGGAGGATAAATATAGTTAGATGAAACGCAGTGTGAACTGAAGATTGAAAAAATGGCTACGAAGATGAAAGCAGCAGCAGCATCAGCAGCTATAAGAGGACCCGATCAATTCCATGACCATGCTCAATTCTCGATTTCCGATATGCTTCTGCTGACGAGTTTCCACCGAAAAGTGGCGTAGAAATGGAAAAGAAAACATCCCACCTCGCTTGTGTGTAAGTGTGTATGTATGTGCGTGTATGTAGCAGGGCGTTCTGGACAATCGATTAAGCTATCGAATGGTGATCTATTACCGTTGCGACGGTGCTCGCAGTAACGGACCCGGATGAGTTTGCGAAAACGTTACGATCGTCCAGATACCGCACCGTTTGTCAAGATGCGCAAGATGAATCAAAGGAGATGATTCGGCAAACGCATCACAATGGGCTTGGATGAGTAACCAGCGACTAACGAGTTCTGCTGGGCTAACGACTTTATAATTAATCGGTCGAGCGGCCAGTTAGTTCTCAATGAGTTGCACAAAGCTGAAAGCAGTTGATCCAGTTCTAGAACGAGCTTGGACTTATGCAACTCAGTATTTGAGGTTATAATGAGATAACGACGTGAATTGTCAGCTTTCTCGACAGGGCTTGTCAAAACCCCATTCTAAATGTAAAAACACGACAAAATTACCAACCGATGAGAAATTATCGGTCTGAGTTTTTGTTTACTTTTTGTACACGACTTTGACAAGACGTGTCGAGAAATATGACAGATGAAAACCTAAATTGTCTTCTTTCAGTGCTAATATCAACCAATCTAAATAAAATGTCCCAGTAAAGGAACAGTTTGTAACAAAATAATTATTTAGTTTGTAACTTTGGAACGCGCTGAAATGTTTTAAGCAAAAAAAAAAATGCATTTTTGTATATTGGACCAAAGATTTACGGTCAAGACTCCTATTAGGAATATGGAAATGTATGTTCCTTGCAACTACATTTATTTTAATTCAGCCTTGAAAAGGTTCACCCGTTTCCTCTTCCAACAGTTCGATGATAAAAACGAAAGCAGCTTCTCGGACTGGATCACCACTGGGATACCGATCGAAAATAACCAAAAATACCAATCTACTTTCTGTGGTTGATGTTTTGGCTAGTGTAAAAACTCCTTCCCCGGATGAGACATCTGATCCGGAAGCACAAAATACCACCTCTGATCGACCCTATCCGGCCGATAATCATTGCGCATTTCAGCGGCCTTCCGGTACCGGCACCATGGAAGCGCTTCAAATTATACTTTCGCACCCGCGATCGGGAGGGAGAAATTGCGAAAATATGTTAAATCACATAAAATCGACATCTGTTCAACGTCGGTGCGCAAGGCACGTGCAGTCCTCCCTTCGGCGATTAAACATCGTGGTACACGGCTTTGGCGTAAGTAATTTGTCCCGCCGTAAGAAACATAGCCGGCGGGCAGATTCGGTTCATTTGTGTGCTTTTACTTTCACGTGTCAAAGATGATTTTTGTGCCACCATTGGTTGTAATGAGCGTAATTTGGGTGAAACATCGGCTAAACGCCCGTCGTTGTGCCGTTTTGCCGAGTCAAACCCGATCGCCGTCAAACACCGTATTAAGGGATGAAAACGGACGTCTCAAAATTAATCTACCCTTTGCCAGTTCGATGCTCATTTTGTGAAAACAAACGCTCAAGTATCAATTGGTAATGACGATGGGGGGTTTTCATTTCTGAAGCAAACCCTCAGAAGAATGTAACCATAATGCCAGATTAATTAAAATACTTACAGTACATCATTTCGCGGCATTACAATGCCCGAAGCCGGGTGGTTACTCCGAAGGCACCCCCTTTGTAAGGCGAAGGTTCTTCCGGTCCGCCTCGGGCGGAGGAAACAAAGTTTCCCTTTCGAGTTAAACGATTCGTTTGTTCGTTTTTGGGAAGCATCCACATTCTGTACCGCATCAAAGGGCTACCTTCGCACTTAAAGATTGCTTTGTTGGAAACATCTCTTCCCCGCCTCTTACCTTCACACTGAAACGAAACGAAAGCCCGCCAACGCATTCAACTTCCGCCGCGTGCCGCAACCTGGTTCGCTTCCATTTAATGACAAAACAAACAATTTGATCCACGGGAAACAGCGGGTTTTACATACGCTTTAGAGGGGTGGGCCCGGTGGGTTAAAGAGGGCCAAGGGAAGCTACCAAACCACAAAGCATTTTCACACTTTCTCTTCACGCGCAAAGAAGCGACGCGCGCCACCAAAATGACAGTTCGTGGTCGGTGGGCTGGCAGCTGCTAAAGGGCAATTGGGTGCTTCTGTTAAATCGGCGCTCGTCTTAGCTTAGAGGTTGTTTTTTTTTTCAATAAAAGGTTTTACGACTTCATGATCGAAAGAACCGGCAGGATAAACGGCAAACGCAAAAGGGTGTGGAAGTGAAAGAATTCCGCCTGTGGTGACACATTTCCGGCACGAACGCGATACTTCGCATCTCGAAAGGGGTAAAAAGAGTCGGTTTGTTAGCTGCATGAAACTACGCCTTTTTTGCTCGGTGTCCCCCGTCAAATCTATTTTTAGCATCTACATATCTACAGTAAGGTTGAAGTGAGATCTTGCAGCATTTTATATTTCATGAAATTTGCAACATTCCTCAACCTCCCACCTTCATTAACGGACGCGTTCGTCGTGGAAAAACTTCGTCTATCGTCTTCCCTCCCATCGCATATCCTCGATACAGTGTTACTTTCGCGTTTTCAGCCGAATTATTTCCATACAATCGAGCACTTTCAGCGACACTTTACGAGCCACTGTACCGCGCCGGGCTGGTGGGGTCATCGAATTGCAGGTGAAAAGTTTAAAAAGGAAAGTTTTGTACCAAAACTAAAACTGCTAAAACTAAAAAAAACTGTTCTCACATTAAACTCCGAAAGTTTGAGTAAATAAATGCAAATGGCTTTCGCAATGGCTTGTAAATGTGAATTTTTCACAAACAAACAAGCAAAAAATCAACTTGTCAACACACTATCCGGTGGTGTCTTAATTATTTAGTTTAAGTCGGTTTTCTAAAAAGATGCAATTAACCCCACAACCAACTAAGGTACTGGCAATATTCAATCAGTAAAACTGTAGAATTTGATAACCCTTGTTAAATAATATTTGTATATTATGCAAATAATGAAGACTTGGGAAAAATGATACACATGTATGTACACAAACCATTTTAAAAGAAAAGACTTGTAATTTCATAAAAGCCCTGTTTGAATGTTTTTACTATTCCACGTCATACTTCTCTGAAGCACCCATCAACCAAGTCCAATGCTTGTGCCATATTCAAATCGGGTTTCAATGTGTATGAAATTGTCCACTTTTTGGCTCCCGAAGAACACTTTCCGCATTCCATCGACGAACGGAGGAACAGATTAATTCCCTGCATCGCCCCGTTGTGATGCAAATCTGGACGACACTGGAAAAGCAGGTTAATTTGCACTCCACCGAAAGAGGAATGCGTTGGTAGGAGGTTATGTTTATTGTTTATTGTTTATCCGTAGAAGAATGGTCAGGATGGCTCCGAAAGCCGGCGGATCGATGGTGGATTATGCGTTTCGCCACCGGATCACGTACCGTAAGCACTCGAGGCAACTGAATCATCTGAAGTGTTGATGTCGAGCGGTTGCGGAGATGGAAAGGAAAGGAGTGCAATGTGGGGCCAGGGAAACGCGGGAAACGTAAGCATGGAGAGTATGAGCATGAGCATCAAATGCTCACGGTGGATCTTGCGAGGCAGCACAGATTCGCTCCATACGATCTTTTGCACTAGAAACTGATAACCGACGATGAAAAGGGAGGGATAGTGAAAGAAAACCTAGTAAATAAAAGAAGAAGAAAGAGAAAGAAAGAGAGGGAGAAATCAGAATAGTAAAAAACATCATTTGTGCGAAAACGAGATGAAGAAAGCGAAGAAGGAAGGAAAGGTTTGCCTAAGTGTTAGATTTTCTTTCCGACCAATGCTTTGTCGTCTCCCTCACGCTGTACTTAGATTACGTTTGAAAGCATGTATCTTTCCTCTTTACTCCGCCACACCACTTCTGCTTCCGCCCGTTTGGTTATCTCTTCGTAAGTCTACCACCGATCATCACGATCATCATCGTCAACATGATCGTGCGAAGCATAGTATGCTCGGAGATGCTGCTTGTTCGGCATTCGCTCAGCTAACGGCTCACCCATCGGCTTTCTCTCTTGATCCCCTGCACGCTCTCCTTCTTTCTTTTCTCCTCGCTCGCTTGGTCGATCTTTCTCCCGAGATTATGCTCCAAAGATCGTCCGTTTCGCGCACTTGCAACGTCTTACGTTCGACTCCCCGGGTACAGTTTTTCATTCATGAGCAGCTTCGTAGCTCGCCACCCGCCATCCACGGCGCCTCTTTTTCCTCCCCTTTACGATCACGAGTTCATTCGTGTTCATTCGCGGCTGCCCGACCGTTAGCCCCGTCCCGACAGCCGGGGGGAAAGACCGCGAACGCCAGCATTAGCGCCACTACCACAACCATGGTCCGACCGTTCCGTCCGGCATCATCACGATCGTCACGAGCATCACCATCATCATCGTCATCGTCAGCATCTGCAGCGTGAGCATCGGGCGCCGGGTAAAGCTAACGGAACGGACCGTGCGCGAAGTTCCCGGGCGGATCCGATCCGACGGAAACCTGGACGGTGGACCGCGCGCCTACCGGGCTTTCAGTTTTCCAGCTGTCGTTGGCCAGAGTGCACGTGCGCGCCATCGTTCGCTCCCGATTTTTCCGACACCACACAGAGTCGTTTTCCGTCGTTGTCGCCGTCGTCGTGCGAAACATCGTCACCGCGGCCAAGTGCAGCCGACCGGGAAAATCAACCGTGGCGCATTACGTTTGTCCCCTTTCGTCGTTGCGGTCGTCTGCCTAGTCGCGTTCGATCGTCGTGATCGGGAAAGTGTTTTGGGTTTTGCTTTTCCTCAAGCAGATCGGTGGAAAAGTGTGTCACTAGCATTCAGCTTACGCTCGTCAACGATTGAGAGGAACGGTAAACGGTTTAAATAGGAAACCCAATCTTGCATTTTTCTTTGCAACGAACGGTGCAAGAACACAACGGAAAGAATGTTTATAGAGTGCTAACGTGCGAATCCGTCTAACCACGCGTAAGAATCCAATCCAGTGAAGTTCCTCCACCCCAATTACGGGTACGGATTCTTCGATCTTGGCCGAGCGTTAAAGTGCGAAAATTAATCGTTCCCCGTTCTAGAAAGCTTGTATTGATTGAATACTGCAAGAAAAACAAACCCGAGCAACGGATAGTGGAAAAACCTACCGCGTTGGGTTAAAACTGCAAGGAAAAACAAATCAAATTAGCGTAAACAAAAAAGCTCGTGCTCAACGTTCGTAACGTTCGTCGGCTGCCTCAAACGGTCATCTGGAGAACATCGGCGCACCGCTACTTAACAGAACGAGGTAGGTGATTCGATGCAACCGTCCGCCGTTTGCCAATGATTGCAGGAAAAGCTCCACCCCGTAAATCGAAAGACTGCAGTGAATGTTAACAAGCGACGAACCTTTTTTTTCCTGCTGGCAACCTGGTTTGCCTCCGCCGTCCGCCGTCCAGTCCGTCGACTGTCGACACCGGGAATTATCGATGCGAACAATCTTAATTAATCATTACGACCATCGGTGTTCGGTGGAGGTCCGGAAGGGCCGATTCGGAAAAAAGAGGCAAATCAATTGCGAGCGCACTCACTAAAACCGATGTCGGTGCGATAAACCCCCTACTCTCTGGGCGGGAAAAGGGTTTTAAAAAAGAACGAACTGCCGTTCCGCTTCTTTTTTATTTGTGATTTCCTTCGACACGAGCGGCAGAACAATTACAATTATTAATTAAAGTTTAACTGCCGACGTTAACTTTATGAACTCGGGGCATGTAGCACATGAAGATCGTTTAGGGTGTGCCTTTGCGGAAAGCGTGCCATAAATCATTTGTGCAGGTCTCCCTAATGGACCTGGTATCATCCATAACCCCTCTCCAAAGGGCACATATACGACACACCAACACAATTATTCTATTGTTTTCCTTTTGTTCCATCCTGATGCATATTCTTCTTTACCGTAGGGAGGAAATAAAAGCTAAGGGCAAGTTATGGCACCTATCGCCTTTGTTTGGCATTTATTGTGTTTCATACTGTTTTATTGCCAAGATTAATTTAAACCAAATTAAACAAGTGTGAAAAAGGTACAATTCCAGCCATATTGTGTTTATCTGGATTCCAATACAACGCTTGCACAGGACAATGCTGTGGTATTCCTGTTACACGATACCTGCCTTTTCTCCCCCCCGGGGGAAACAAGAAATGATTGCAATAAATTAGCGCACGTTACATGCAGTGCAGAATTCATTCACTTCGATTCCCTCGAGCTCTGCACCACCTTTTTTTGCCGCGCTTCCATAAATAAATTCTCAGTTCAATCAACCATCGTTGCGCGGAAACGACCACATGTTGCATCGCAAAGGCCACCTGGACTGCGAGCGGAAAAGCTTGAAGTCGGGGCGGAGAAAAAAACCCAATAAAATAGAACCCAACCCGAGCCGAGCTCTCGTAGCTTGGCGATTACGTGAGCAAGTGGGAAGCCAGCGCAAAGCATCAAGAAACAAACAAGTAAAAACCGAGATCAATTTTACCAGCTTTTTTTTCCCCGACCCCTCCCGCACTTCGCACTCGTTCGCGGGCCACGAAGGTTGAACTCGATCTCGGCCCGGTCAGAATGCAGCCTCCAAGATGATGGCCTCCAAGATGGCTGTAAGGCAAGTCGGCGGGCAGGAAAGCAGACAACGGGCCAAGAATTCGCGTCAGGCGCGTCGTGAATAACACTGGGGAGGGGTGGGGCGTTGGCTTTATCGTCGTCGGTTTTCCCATTTTACTGCGCACGGGCGCACGGCAAATGGGCAACGACAACGAACGATACGATCGAACTAGTTGCAATTGGTGCCTCATTTCATGTAATGCGGTGGAAAATTGAGTTCTTTGATCGCACACCGGTGACAGTGTGAGCAAATCGCTCTCGCGAGCGTGTCGAACCGCACCGCGCTTCCTTCGCCCCCGGGGAAAGGTTTAAAAAAAACGGCAGCTAAATTCCCGGGCGGAAACGCTCGAGGCGGTAGGAAAAATATTGATCGTCTTCGAGTAGTTTTATCGATCGTCCAAGGGGTTGTAAAATTTGATACCAACATTTTTATGGGACCAATAAAATGGTTCCCTCAATGTGATAATGTAAATTAACTGACCACTTTAGCGTGTTCAGGTTTGTATATTTTAATATCGTTCCTTCACGTTTGGTGAACAATGTAAAGGGAAATGTTTGGGCTCTTTTAGCCAACATTCACTCCCCCCCAAGTATTCCGTTTCGCACCATTACCAAATCAAACAAATAAAATGTAATAGCACTTTCGCTTCGCATAAAAATCTCTCTGCCTAAATTCGACAACAGCATGCAGAATTATGCTGCATAATTCATGCCAACCACGAACAAAAATGTGCTTCCGACCGGTGTTTATTAACTATTCATTTCCCTGCGCCTAAACGAAAGGGGCGGGGGGAGAGGGTGAGGAGGGAAGCCCACTGTTAATAGACGCTCTCCATTGTACGGCCAGCAGCTTTCACCACTTTTCGGCAGCGGCCACCATAATGATCTAAGCGTTCGCGCAACAACTGCCAAAAGGGAGCGCAGCATCTGCGCATGCATGTAAAGCTGTCCGTATCGTCATAAAACGGATCATAAACTTGTTGCCACCCCGTGTGCGTGTGTGCCATCGTTCACCCCATGATGGGCCACACTGAATGGTGATTTTCGGCCGGGATCGTTCGCCGTCGAAAGCCTTGTTCAAATCTCATCACACATTTTAAACCACGTAAAGTGGCTCGTGGAGGTTTGGAAGGACGGAAGAAACGACGTACGTTTTACGCAGGTAAAACTCCGAAAAGGGAGGAATTCCAGATGGTACAGTACGGTTTTTGGTTGTGTTTGCTTCCTTTTCCCCCCATACGGCACCGTTTGCGAAAAACTCGACGATCGATTCGAATCCGTTTATAGGGGGGGTCCGCCGTTAATCATTTGCGGAAACGGATCATCGGTCTATTTCGTCCAGCGGGGCCCGCATAGTGCACGGGGCGGGCTCGATGCGGTAGGTCCGGATGGGATTAAAATGCGGCTTAATTTGCCTCCCAACAACACCAACCATTGAACGAAACCGCAAGCCAGGGCATGCCAGATTGTGCCACGGCGGTCTTAAGGAATAGAAACACAAAAATGGAAACAAAGCAACATAAGTACGCGCGGCACATTTGGGCCACCGGCGTAGAAGAGCATCGAAACTGTCCCCGTTTTGGCGGCGGAAGAAATTAAAACCAAACACACGCCGGAATCAAAAGTGCCGCCGGGAAAGCGCCCATGCTTTTCTTTTCGAACGAGATTAAATTGAATCACACCCCGCGATCGCACGGAAAGCGATTTTCCATGGGCAGCGTATTGAAGCTTTTGGTTGCATCTCAGCAAATAATACCACCGCGTACTTATTAATGGAACACTAACGAAATCGAACGAAAAGGATGATCTAATCGGAAGCCTTTCATCAAAGTGCGTGACGCAGGCCGAGGCAGCTCAAATGACTTTCCAAACAGCGTGTACCTGGTAAACTTGATGCCTTCTTTTCTTACTTACATTTGTTATTCGATGTTCATGTTTACGGTTTACGGATCTCTGACGGCATCGTTTACTTTACGCTCGATTAGCAGTTGCCCCCAAACAAAATCCACTCCGTTCCAAACGTTTGTGCGCCATTTCGGGGGGACTCAAACAGGCAACAACAAAAAAAAGCGGGTGCGAAACTTTGCCACCAAGTCCAAGGCTCCGATGCCAGTGGAACCTCAATTCCTCAAAGGTACCGCTAGCTTTATAGCAAAAGCAAGTATTAGACGCCAATGACGGTCTTGAGCTCGAAATAAAAAGTAAATGGCAGCTAAGATCGACTGTTACACTTCGGGGGCAAATTTGATGACCACGGCGATGGCGCATCGGGTTTAGGTTGGTTCAACATCTTCTCTCGGTTGCCCCCAATATTGTGAGCTCCGTCCCGTTCCCGGTTTTGTTACCCTGCCGTCCCTGTCCCCTGGTGAAGAACCGGGGGAAAACGTGGCCCAGATGATGTCAAAATAAATACATTCTCCAGAACCGCCGATCGTGGAACGTTCCCAAATTGTGGGACAGTTTTTGGCGAAAGTTCAGTACGCCACGCTGAAATGCGATTATCCCGATTCGGTTTCGCCGTCATACCGCCGATGTCACAAGAGGAAAAAAAATATGCCGCGTAAACAAACGCTCGGCAAATAGATCGCAACTCTGCGGACCGCTGTTGTTGGTTGAAAGGTGTCAAATTGCAGGCAAACAGCATATCGACCAGAAGAACAGTTACGTTAAACGATTTCAAACGATCGAAAAAGTTCGCAAAAAAGTCCTACCTGCTTAGGTTTTGTTTTTTCACCACTTTAACAACGTACTCCCATGTGGCCACTTGGTCAGTAATCGTTCGGCTTCGGATTCCGCGATGGCTTAGGGGATGGAACGGAAAGTAAATGAAAAGCAAACGAACGAATGACCACTTTGGAAATAAAAATTAAATCACATCCAGACGACATAAGCGAAGGTAGAAAGGGGGAGGGGAGGTTCATATTAATGAATAATTAATTTATTCTACCGCCCTATCTCAATGGTTTCTTTAATCTAAAGCGTCCAGCCGAAAGCCCTCAAGATGGACGGGAATGAACCGAATCAAATGAAACAACACGTGAGCATGCGGAATGAAAACATACTGAAAAGTCAATTAGTTGAATAAACCATCTGCCTAACTGTTCGCCAAACGGTTCCGGATGCATTTGAAATGAGCCGGGAAGACAAAAACCACCGTTGTCAAGGACCGACAATGGCTAGACCGCCACGCACCGGGAAACTGAGCGCGTAATAAATCTACACCGTTTTCCATTTGAATGCAAACAACCCGCGGTAGAGTTTATTTACTCCTAGCTAGCTTATTATCAAACAAACTCGAGCTTTACTTCTGCCCAGCTGTAATCATTATCACCTTGGAAGGTGCTTCCTCCTCTTTGTTGAATCTACCGGATGCACAAACAAGCGCATCTTGTGTTAGTGTCAATAAAATGTCATAAAATATTTCTCCAGCGGTGATTTGGGATCTTCCTTGGCAGCTTGATGTCTTCATTTTCATCGGGGGTTGGTTTTGTTTTGTTTGCTTTTGACATCAGATATCGCGGAGGTTGTGATAATAATGTACAGAAGATGTCTTGCACTGTTGACGGATGCGGTCTAGAAAGATGTTTCAACTCGAATCTTCCTGCTATAAATTAAATGATTCAACAATACGGTGCTTTCTTTTCTTCAAAATATAGTTTCAAAACCTGTTGATGCTTCCCTAAAGTCAACTCACCATCAGAACAATCTCGTGAGAAGCTTTAATTTATTCCTCAATCCAACGCTTCATCTCGCCAATCCAAATGTCATCTTTTACGAGCCGGAACCTCGTGCAATTCCTTCGCCATTGCATCCGTGGCGGGCAAAAGTTTTACGACTTCCAAGCTTTATCCAACCGAACAACCTCCCTTTCGGCACCGTTCCCGGGTAAAGCGAACCTACTTCCTGCCCGGGATCGTTCCCAGGCCAAATGATTCCTCCGATTTCGATGCTACGTTGCCGGGTGCCTTCTGCCGACCGCCTCCCCCAAAACCACCCACGGGGCGCTCATGACTGTAATCATGATGATCATGATCGTAAAACTCGTCTTTCCAATTCTCGCGAGCGCGCGCGCGCGCGCACGTCCGACTGGCGCAGGCTGGAAAGTCTGATAGTCTGGAGGAAGTAAGCAACGCCCGGGAAGACCCCTGTTCCAGCCAACACAACCAACTGCTAGGCCACGACCTAACTGCAAAAGTTTGGAAAATGGATGGTGGCACTGTCGGGAGGAGGGTGGGGGAGGGACGAAAACTTCGATCTAATTGCACTTCGCCCGCGAAATTGACCGCTGCCTTTGCCTCGATCCGATAGCCTCGGTCTGGCCCGGAGCGGGAGGAAATAATATTTCATTTTCTCCGGTTCGGTTTCGGGGGAAAATGGGAACCATATCGGGTTGGTTATCTAGCTGGCGTACACCAAACCGAGGTGCGGCTGTTGTATCCATTTTGGCTCAAGAAATAAAGCAGATTTCTTTACCTTCTAAGCGCCATTGGTTATCTCAAGTATAATACCTGAGTTTTCCAGTTCCAGCTTCAGTAATACCTTTGAATTTAAATTATTTTTCACACAAAGAAAGGTGGAAAAGAAGAAAAGGTCATTTGCAAGAAAAATATATATCACCATCTAGCCTAGAATATAATTTATGCCAATGGTTGCTTATCTAGCATCAACGCGTGCAGCCAATAACAAGCTTGTCATGAATTAGCCCTCCACTAAACGGTTACACAAATCGTAACAGGAAGCAAAACGATCTGCGTTAATGTCTACCCGTCCGGCAACCCCACTCGGCTGGAACGAGAAACTGGATGCGCCACTGCTCGAGAAAATAGCCCGCGGCATCCGAACGCATCGATTATGGATGCAATCACGAAGGAACGCATGGGATCGTTTGTTAGCACGCCTTCGGGGAGGGAGAGGAAACGAGGCTCCAAATTTATTGCCCCAATCGAACGCGACGCTCCGAGGCAGCAATGTTGTATTTTATATTTTCTTGACACCTGCGAGTGGGTTTTCCAGTTTTGGGCACTCGGAAAGGGGGCTTCGATTGGACATTTTCACCTCGACATTTGCTTAATCGAACGCTTCCCAAACACCTTCTCGGGCGTTTGGGTGAGCCGTCTGGGAAAGCATTGATGGTGACCGAGTGGTCGTCAAATCTGGATCCATTCCATTCGATTTGAATTTCATTCCAAAAGGTGGAGAAAGCCTTCAAACGGGGCAAGGTGCCAAGCGAGTGGCTTCTGAGGGGCAGCAGATGAAAAACGGTGGCCGTGAAAAATGACCATAAATAAAATACTGCCGCTACCGGACGCTGTTCAACTGTGAACCTTCGCTCGTTTCAAGAAAGGGACCATTCTCGTAAAACGCGTGAGAGCGCTATAAAAGTGTCTATCCTTAACTGATACAACGGCTTTCGGGAAGGTTCAAGGCCCCCATACGTTCGAACTTGACCGTGCTGGCTGGCCAGCTTTGCAGGTGTTTTCCGAGTGGGTCGCTGTGCATTTTCTCGTTGTGATTGATTGGAGTGAAGGTGTGATTTACTGCCAACCCGAGAAGAAGGGATTTTTCTTCTCGAAGACGGCGCTAAATGGGGAAAGCAAAAGTTCGACAATCTAGGTCGATGGAATTGGTCGTTTGAACGAGACGTATGCGTAAGTTATTTACTGGATTTATGTTGATTAATTCTCACAACAAGAATGTTTCAAACAAACAGTAAATAATATCGTACACTAAATTAACGAGGGAAATAATTGGATACTATTGAGATAAAGATTCATTAAATCTTAAACAAAACTTCGCCAACGTGATACAATTTTCCGTTAAAAAAATAACATAATTCAACAAAAACCTTATATCAAAAAAAGAAAAAGGAAGGTAAAATTGAACACGCAACTTCACTGACAGAATGACCAAAGAAAGTTACGCAAAATCTGGCATGGCGCTTGACATAATTCCATTGCAGTGCTCCATTGTACGGTTTGCATGCCTCTCTCGTCGGCCATCTCAGGGATTAAGGGGGTACAGTAGGAAAAGCAGATCAATTCGTTTCATCAGGTTCCTTCGGAAGACGCCAGAAGCTTGAAAAGATAAAAAAAGGAAAAAGAGAGAGATAGAGGAACTCCAGATGCAAACGCGTGCCGATGAATTAGGAATCGCATAGGCCGAAGTGGCCGATTGCGATCACATGGCTTTACTCATGGCGTCTCAACGCTGGCGCCAAGGAAGCGGAACTCCAACAACAAAAAACACACACATACACGTAAGCCTTGAGGCAATAAAATAAAACAAAAAAAACAGTCTCTGGAGTGGAGCATGACAAGTCAATTAAGCAACTAGAGTACGCAAATGGGTCTGGATCTGGAATGATGCCCCCGACGATCCTAGCATTGGATGTCTCTGCGATGGCTCTGGCATCGACTTTCCCTTCGGGTACGCACCTGTGCCGAGCACCTAGTGACGACGCGGTGTGGAAGTAGCGGTTTGATTTGATGCGTTCCTTAAACGCGATGGAAAAAAGGGAACGGCCTTATTGCCCCGACGTTGGCCTCTTCTGGAAGTGCGTACAAGATGCCATTTGGGTCGTTAGCGGCGTGAATGGTTTCGTTTGAGGTGTGCCATGTTTTTAATGATAACACTCATAGCAGGCTGTATCTAATAACTTTATTTGCGTCCTGTTTAGATGAACGCCAAAACGAAAAAAGAACTAAAAAGCGAGTTATGGGCTTTTCTGACATTTAGAATAACTCATTACAATGCTCCGTAAACAAATCCGAGATATTTAGAATAAATTTTCCTTGGTGTATGTGATTAACAACACATTTATTTCAAGATATGACACTTTAGATTGCTATTATGGACAGCAAAAATAACATATTATTGTAATTATAATACGCCGTAATGGAGCAAATGGGCCATTCAAAACTCTTAAATAATTAATACATTGTCTTTGATGTAATTTCCTAACCCCTTTAGCCTGGGGCTTATCGTAATGGCATCGATAAACGATGCGTGTTTTCCTCCCCCATCGAAGATTAATGGATACAGAGCGCTCCGATAAGATCTCCAGAGGTCGGTGTGCTGTTCCAAAAACTGACTACAAATTACTTTCCACCTCCATGCCGGCGACTGTTAGCCTAGTCGGTGGTCTCTTAATCTCCAAGACAGTATGACAAACCACAATTGTGCATTTCATCATCATCTTCATCAACTGTTTTTTTTTTGTTTTGTTCTTTCCCCTGACAGAAATAACACTAACCTATAATTTCGTTCTCTGTTTACTTTTTCTCTTTCGGTCGCAGGTTCAACACACGGTTTGGGTTGAGTGACTTTGAAGACCCAGACGGAACGATCACCGGCATTGTCTTACGACACAGGAACAAGCTTGCCGACAGATTTTAGATACAGCCATTTTATAGCCTCTTACGCCGCGGAACTAGCGTGGGACAATGTGGTACTGTTGAGCAAGCAGTCATAGCAAGTCAGTTCACCTTTTGCAACCCTCCCCAGTTCCCTCGGGAGCTGTGCAAAGTTCAAGTAATCTCCGCGCAACTGGAACGTGTCGCCTTAAGTCGGTGCATTTAGATTACGATCGAATATCGCTCGCCGACAAAGTCGAACCCCAACCCGCACAGTTTAGTCGACAAAAATGGTGACCTGTCAAAAGTGGTTGGCGCTGCTGCTGAGCGTGCAGTTGCTAGTGGTGGGAATTCTCGCAATCCCATCGGTGCCGAGCAAAGTGGATCCTGCGCAACGTAATGATGATGATGGTTCGGTGACGCCGCTCGACTCCGACACCGGTGACGATCGCGAGCTGAAGAGCGACGATGACGGGTACGATTTTCTCTCGATCGATCAGCTGTTCCTGAACAATCCACAGTACCGGCAGCTGATCAGCGATCTTCAGGCGCACACCTTCGGTAGTAACTGGCGCCGGAAGCGAGATGTGTCGGAGAATGAGCTCCCTGAGGCGTTGCGCAGTGAGGAGGCGCAAAGTTCACCCCGGACCTCCACGGTAGCGTCGTCGACGACGACTTCCACCGTGACATCGACCACGACGACAACAACGTTGGGCTCGAGTACGTCCACCGAAGCGCTCACGAGTGAAGTGGCGACCAACCGAGACATCACTTCCGCGGCGCCTTCATCCGATCTGCCCCGTGCCGAGGCGTTGACCAGCACCCCGACAAAGTCTGAAGCCACCAAGCCTTCCACCACAAGCGCGGCTACCAGCAGCACAACGGCGTCGACTTCCACCCCCATCCGTGGATCGACCGTCTCGACGAGCGCCTCCTACGGGTCGTCCGGTTCGACGGAAGTCCCAACGGCACGGAACGCGACCCTCGAGATGACGACGGCCGCCGCACCGATTCGAGCGAGCACCCCTCGACGTCTGTCGCACAAAAACGGCTCCAACAAAAACAAGAACAAGCTATCGGCGGCTGCTGCTGCTGCACAGGCCCAGGCGGCCAACAAGCCGACCACCAATGCTGGCGTTGGACCGAGCACGATCAACGTAAACAAGGTCAGTGTCAGCAGCAATGCCGTCGCAAGCAGTAGCAACGGCAACGGCAACACCGGCGGCAGTGGCATCAATGGCCCTCAGCAGACTCCACCGGCGGTATCGATTCCGGCTCCAGAAAATGGCACCGCCTCCGGACCGGCTGGGAACAACAAAGACAAGGTAGGATCTTCGATGACAGGGCAGTTTGTTTTTCCCCACTTCCCTTTTTCCTACCCCATTCGGTGTCTTGCCCAAAGCTATTAATCTCGCCACGCCGATATTACGTTATGTAGCCCCGAAGCGATCCGAGCACATATAGCTCAAGGTTCCGGGTAGTAACCTACAAGGTGAGATGGAACACGGTTGTGGAACACCCCGTTTTTTCCCAACAGCCACGAATGCCACCATCGTCGAGGCGCATTCGGTTCGGGAGAGTTTAACCTAATTTTCGTGCCCTAACGAAGAGATGACGAATAACCAGATATTAAAGCCACACCAGATCGTAGAAAAATAAACCAGTTCCAGCGTTTTCCCGCGCTCCAGATGCTCCAGACATATTTCGTTGAATGACAGTCTCAAAATATTTGGGTCCGGTGAGACACTACTAGAACTGTGGGGAACGGGAAAGCGTTGTTGATTGGATTGTGTACGGCAGGAGTAAAGACCCACAGTGAATTGCCGTTTTATGGACCGAGAGATTGTGTAAACATAACCTCAATAAGAAATATATGGTTTGCACTGGTACAATCTGAAGAAAAGTTAATTTGTGTGGTTGATATTACGCGATTCCCTTGGATAGAGGTGACAGTTTTATTGGTCTATACATAACAACACGGTTTTTATTAGATTAAACTAATCGTAGGCTTAGCAGTCAAGTGGCTATAAATTGTTTCTCGCACTGGGTGGAATTTGTTTCAAGTGCTGTAATTAATAGCAGCATCATATCCACTCACCGGTGGAGTGGTAATAAAATATAGAACAAATCAGCACTCTCACCCACATTACAATATCGGTCGGCGGAGGAAAAAGTAGGTTCCACCGTAGTGCACTATGAGTTGCGGCTAAATTTATAGCCCAGCACTCGAACCTAGCTCGTCCCGTACTAGAGAATTCACTTGCGTTCGTGTTGCCACTCTCGCCACCTCGTCTAACCGAGGGGCCAGTTTTGCTCAGGCCTCATTTAAACCGGCAAACATCAACACACCACCAGGCGGATAGCTTTCGTCGGCTCGGTACGATCTTGTGAGTAACTTACCCGACCAATGCCTTCCACTTCGGTACCTCGTTGAGGAACGGTTCCTTAACGGTTTATTCTCGGGCTGCATAAATCCCAAGCCGAAAATCTTATCCATCCCCCCCGCTGGTGGCTGTAGTGGATGAGGTATTTGCCGGCCAGTTCCATTAAGATCAACTACGCCGGCAGGTAATCCCGTAGGCCGACAACCAGACGCGATCGCACTGATCGCAACCGGTACAGTCTCCATTCGGCTCCAAGTCGACCCCGAAACCCGCGGAGTTTGCGAGTACGGAAGCATCGGAAAGGTTTTGTCCAGAGCGCGATCGCCAGGTTGGAGGAAGTAACCTTCGCCAGTTCGCGTCCGACTCCACGAAGTGGGACAGCTCCATTACCGATCAGCTGGGCAAAGGAAAGTGCCGCCATCACGCGATCCTCGCCGTAATCGCCACGATACGCTAATTAATCGCCCAACTTTCAGGACCGGGGCAAACCGGGCGTGTCCGTTGCCCCGCGAGCCGATAAATCTTCTCCCGGATCCTCTATCTATGAGGCGAGCGTGCACCGAAAGGAACACATCAATCACCATGATCTATCGGTCGGTTTGATCGGCGGTCCGGGTATTTATTGCAGGATGCACCATGTTGCCCGCCGGGAGGTTCTGCAGAGAACCGGAGCGAACCGTAGCAGGTCATTAGAGGGTCCCCCCCCCCCTTTTTCGAGAATGTCTTCCGCATCGCAGCGCAGAACTGGCACTTGGAATGCCACATC